>NC_056748.1:1135770073-1136072573 GCF_019279795.1 Protopterus annectens | reverse complement strand
CATTTACTCAAAATCTTAAAATAACAAAACTCAGAACATCAAACTTTTCAAGTTACCAGAAGTCCAGTCTTCACTTAAAGGAGCACTGCTCCATTTAAATACAGCCTACACTAAATATATATCATCGGTCTGAAATGGAGATTGCAGTACAGTGAGGATTGGGAAATTTACACTTTTCTCACTGCAGTGCGATTTCAGAGTTGGTATATATAAGTTAGGGGGGTGTATGGGGGCTTGCCCCCCCTGCAAAACCACTGATATTTATTTAGTGTAGTCTGTATTTAAATGGAGCAGTGAAGACCGGACTTGTGGTGTGTGTGTGTGTGTGTGTGTGTGTGTGGTCCACTTTTTACTCTCAAAATACTGAAATCTTGAATTTCGGTATTTTGAGTCTAGAGTGTCGAAAGTGCAGTTTTTCAAAACTGCACTATGTTGAATTTAGTTTACCAAATCTGTGTTAGGTTTGCTGTGGTGTGTAATTTAATATGTGCTGTCCCTTTAAGAGTTGTGTGGTATGTTGGGCGATGTTCATTTCTGTACGGAGATTCAGGTAGGTGTTCAATTTTTAAGGGTTTTAGTGTAAATTTATTAATGTTTAATTGTTGTGGATAGTTGTAGATGTAAGTTGGGGTAGCTGGGTGAGAGTGTATGTGTGTGAGTGCTGAATGTGATGCTTTTTGTATGTGTGTGTGTGTGTGTTATAAATATGACTGACTGCAGTGGGAGTGTAGGGCAACTAGGGAAGGTGTGTGTTCCTTTTTGTTTGCGTTAGTGCAACTTTGGAGTTGGTATATATATAAATAGCGGGGGGGGGTAGGGAGGTGCAGGGGACTTGCTCCCCCACAGAAACATATGGTGGTTTTATTGGTTGTAGTTATGTACTGTTTATGTGTTGTTTGGGGGGAGGGTTGGAAATTTGTGTTTTCTTAAATTCGATATTGTGAGTGTTAATGATTGTGTAGTTTCATGTTTGTGAGGTTTTGATATTTTAGTCTCGAAGTACTGAAACTCGAAATTTCAGTATTTTGAGATTAAAAAGTAGGCCTATATATATATATATATATATATATATATATATATATATATATATATATATATGGGTCTAATTTGAATGATGGAAATTGCAAAACTTCGACTCTCATATGGCTAGGACCATATGATTAAAGTTTTGAAACTTCGAACATTCAAAAAAAAACAAAAAGAAATTAAGACACATTTATGCAGGGGGGCAAGCCCCTGTGCACCCCCACACCCCTTGCTATTAAAATATACCATCTCTAAGATTGCACGACAGTGAGGAAAAGGGAATATTTCCATTCCACTTTGTATGGAGTTCTCCATTTAAGTGTTTGAAGTTTTAAAACTTTGATCATATGGTTTCGGCCATATGAAATTTTTAACTTTGATCACTTAAATGGAACCCATATATATATATATATATATATATATATATATATATATATATATATAGACATATGCATGTGTGTGTGTGTAAGGGGTTGTCATGGGTTGCACTATATGGGTTCTAATATCAATGAGCTGAGAGGGTCTATTATAAAATCTCAAATTCTGACAATATCGAATACGATATTGTTAACATGAGAATACCAAAAGCGCACTACATCAAACTTTTAAACGGAAAATCTCCGTAGGGGGAGATTTCCATTAACTTCAATATAGTGCGTTCTCGGAGTTGGTATATTTAAGTAGGGGGGTGTGGGGGGCCATATTTAGTTTTTCTTTTTAATTTAGTATTTTTTGTTGGTTTCAATGGTTTAAGACTTTGATCACTAAAGTTGAATCTTTAGTGATTTGAAGTGTTAAACCTTTGAGATTATAATATAGACCCAGCTGAGCTACATTTCTGTAGCCATTACTTTTTATTGTATTAATTCACTTGAATGCAATCAGATATCTGAGGTATACAAAGTCATGCAAGTTGTTACAGTTAGTGCGTGTGTGTGTGTATGTGTGTGTGAGAAAGTGTGTGCATGCAAGTGGGATGGATGTGTGGTTCTGATAGCAGTGAGTTCAAATAAATCAGAGCAGACATATTTATTTATTTACAAGCTGGCATCAGAGAAAAACTTTGCTAATAAAGTGGCTGTAGCTGGTGAGCACATCTGTGTGTATGTGTAGTAGGGGTGAAAAGAACTGCTGTGTTTGTATGATGTACACAGTTAACAAAGTGGCTAACACTGCTGGGTATGGGGCTATTTGTAAAAGAAATTAACCTGATTAACCCTGCTGTCATTTGTTCAGTTTGAGCAATCATTATTCTGACTTTGTAGAACTAATGTGCATTTGAGTGAAGCAAGCTGGAATACTTTACTGGAACTACTGTTTGTGTGAAACTGAGACAAAATTCATTATTATGGCACTTATTTTTAACACTGACATCTTAGGTGTACACAGTCAATAAAGTGATGATAATTGCAGGGTACAGGGCTTTCTGTGGATTAAAGAGGCTACCTCTGTTGTCATTTGCTCAGTTTAAACAGTCATTATGTTAGCTTTGCTGGACTGTGAATTTGTATGATGATCACTGCAACACTTTATTGTGGCTACTCTATGTGAAACAAAGTTGAAATAAATTAGTATGGTCATTATGTTTATCACAACCAACAAACTGGCTGTAATTGCTGGATATGGAAGCTGTCTGTGGTTGAAAGTAACTGACCCTCCTGTCATTCACTCACGCTAAACAGTTATTATTTTAGCTTTGGAGAATCAGAATTCATCTCTATGAAGCCAACTGGAATACTTTACTGTAGTCATTGTTAATACAGTCTCAAATTTGAGGTGTGCAGAGTCAATAAATTGTCAGTAACTGATGGATGCTGACACTACTTTTTGATGAAATTAAGTGTGTGCTCTCACTTGTGTGTGTGTGTGTGTGTGTGTGTGTGTGTGTGTGCAGTAGTATTTCTAAATGTAACAAGTTGGCCATAATTTCTTTCACTTTCCATCACAGTCAGACATTAGTACTGTATGCAATAAGTGGCTGTCTTCAGTGGACCGTGAAGATGTTTTTGTTAACACCTGATCACTGGCACAGTTACATTGTGAATAGCCCTGGTTTCATTGTGTTCTTGGTTGTGATTCCTTCGCTCTGGAGTCTGCATATCCTCGTCGTCTCCCCGTGTTTTACTCTGGTGCTTTGCTTTCTTCCCCAGATCCACAGCTCTATAAGAGGATTCTGACACAGTCTTACTAGGAGGTCTCATCCACCACCTCTAATCTGAGCCCATCTTAATCAAAAAAACAACCCACAGGTTGTCACTATAGCTTGTGTGGGGGTGGGTGATAGTGAGAAAAGTTAAACAACCATACTATCAAATTTTAGTTGGGGGCACAAACGGTAACTATAACTTGTTCAGGGCAGTGTACTGTGTATGAGCAACACTTTGTAGTATTTCATTGTGATTATAAATTTTTTTTTTCTTCAAAAAAAATGACAATCTTTTGGGGATGAGGCATGCTCTACATAACTATGACAACCCAACTTGAAATATATGCATCTGGACTATTTCTTTGGAGGTAGAGAGGCAAGAATCAGCATTCACTTTCACGTTGTATTGGGAACTACTATTGTGAACATTAAACTTTAGGTACTTCGTTGAAAGGAAAAATAAAACTAAATGTATTTCCTTATTTTTGATTTTGTTCAGGCTATCATTGGATCAAAATGTTGGAAACAATCTAAAATGTAACTCAAAGTTCCTAAAACTCCATAACTTCTAGACACCTAGTGGCTCATAGACTCCTGGCTTAATTGAGTTATTTAACTCAGTTATTACACTGCAGGCTTGATCAGTTAGTGTCTTTTGAATGGCCGAGGAAAAAGATAAATTGTGAAGAAAGAAAAAAGTAATCTGGAAGGTATGGTGGAAAGTAGAAGGGGGCACTGGTCGAGAGTGGGGGGGGGGGTGGAACCAGTGTGTAATGGAGGATCTGTGAAATATTATCTCTAGGTCTCTATTTCACTGAAGACAGACCTTGTATTGCAGTCAAACATCTGAGGTGTGTATAGCCAATAAAGTGGCTAGAATTAGTGGGTATTGAGGCAATCTGTGGATGAAAGTGGCTAACTCCAGCTATTGTTGGCTCATGGGAAAATGGTTGTTGACATATCATAATATAGCCTTATGCCATTCCAATTAGCTCCACCTATTTAGTTGCTTTCTGCAGACCCCCCTTTCTTTGAAGTCACTAGTTATGACTACCGAGTTGATATTACAATAGAATTTAAAATCTTGACTTAATTAATAAAAATTATATTTTATATTACTGGTAATATCCTGCCACATAGTTTTTGTATTGAGAAGGGCAAAATAACATACCCATCTTCTGCATAAAGAGGCTTGCATGTCCTTACAGCTAGAATCATAATATGAGTCCAATGCATCATATGCAGTGATGTAATCATAACTTCCTAAACATTTCATGAAGGTAAACAATGTTTGAGGCATGCCTCATATATTTTTGTAATAGTTAGGCTTGCTCTAACCTTGTTATTTGACAGTCTGCAAATTTCCTTACAGGGACAGCATTTGGTGACATGCCACCCATTGCAAAGGGCTCCATGACTCCCCCCCCCCTTCCAACTAGTGCACCCACCCCAACATCCCCACACCATAATCTGTCTTACTCTATAGCTTTTTCATTTAGCCTTTCTATGTACCCTCACTTCGCAAGATTGCACTGTAATGACTGTTGAGGAAATTAAGGTGGTTCTTGATGTTCAGCGATGAATGTTACAGTGCTTTTCCAGCCTTTTGTTTAAGTGATTGTCTTAACAAAGATCTTAACCAAGTAAAGAAATAATTTTTTTCTCTTTACCTTTGCTTTTTCCTGCTTCCCTTCAACACACCCTAATTAGTTAAGCATATACTGTAAGAAATGTGTAATAAATAATCTAATTAAGCTAAGGGACTGGGAGCTGCTAAGCCCCTAGAAACTTGGGAGTATAGATGTTCTGAGTTATTTATTTGCATTTGTTTACCGGGACAGTCCACTGGGCCAAGGTGAGTCCATTTTCAGTGGAGGCCCGTGGAGAAAAGCTCCAGACATAGTATAACTAATACATAGTACATACATAGAATCATATAGCACAACATTGTGCATATACTATAAAGCAATACATTACATATGAGCAACAAAGTACAAATTCAATAATGCAACATACACTGCAGGATTAAGAAACAGTAATATCAGAACAAAATACAACACTCTTCTTAGCGAGGTAGATCATGGCTCAATAACAATACCATTGAGCGGTAGATGGAAGATAGTACTACCTAGGTAGTTTGTATAGGCTAAATGCCAGGAGGTCAAATCTTAAGTGGAGATTAGGAATTTAGAAACACAGTCTTGTGGTAAGGGCACCTAAAAGTATAGCATGAATTTAGATAATAAATGTAGAAGGGAAGGCTTTCAGAGTGGGAGAGTAAGTGGGTGGGGATATATAGAGCAAGAGAGGGAAGAGTAAGGGATGGCAGGAGGCAATAAAAAACAGATGGGGGCTCAAGTTATAGGGTGGGGATATATAGAGCAAGAGAGGGAAGAGTAAGGGATGGGAGGAGGCAATAAAAAACAGATGGGGGCTCAAGTTATAGGGTGGGGATATATAGAGCAAGAGAGGGAAGAGTAAGGGATGGGAGGAGGCAATAAAAAACAGATGGGGGCTCAAGTTATAGGAACCAGATCCTTAGTACAGTTGCAATGCCATAGAGAGGTGAGGTGTTGTTTTAGGGATATCTTAAAGAGAGGGGTACTGCTGATATACCTTCTTGATTGAGTGAGATTATTCCACAGTTTAGATACAGTAAAGGAGTAGCGTATATGTCCTGCTACATGAGTTATTGGATCGGAGAGGTCTGTTTGGGTGATATTGTGTGAGTAGAGAAGACAAGGAAAGGCAACTATATGGTTTATAGATAAATTTGTGTGCAGTGGTTAAGTGAATAAGAGGCAGATGATGTGGTAGAACCAGTTTCGTTGGTGCAGCGATGAGCAGTGGTGAGAAGAATAACTTGCATTTGTTACACATTCAGTGATTTTATTGTAGCATGAGGCTAATGTGGATATGAGGGAGGCCTGAATATTGGTTAGGAGAGGTGCACCGTAAAGAAGACAGGGTAGCAGGATATGTAGAGATTGCATATTAGAGTTTTTTCCAACCATTTGAGCCATTGCTGGTGTGGAAGAAATCATGACTTCGGGAAGAATTCCAGTCTTACTCTTCAACTTTGCTTTTTTCCTGCATCTTTTCAGCACACACTGAGCAAAACTGCACTGTAAAACCTGCAGAGAAAATAGTGTAATTATGCTGGTGGTGTTAGGGATGCTAGTCTAGAGAAGCGATGGGGTTATCGATGCTATGAGGTGCATTTACAGACCCCCCCCCCAGTCTTTTGTTCCAGTGATGGTCTGAGTAGAAACCATGCAGTCCAATTTCAAAAGACCTGGTCTCAGTGTAAGTGGTCACCTACACTAAGAGCAGGTCTTTTGGAATTGGGCTCCATAAGTAAGGCAAGAAATTCAATATTTTTTTCTTTCACAGAAAAACAAAGTTGTCTGTCAAAATATCAGTTCACAATGTACTGAGAAGGTAAATGCTTATGAGGATCTATAAATCTTTTCCGGGAATAGTACCTATCCCCCTCCCCCCAAAAAGACAGTCACCGTCAGGATATCTGTCTGTTGTTAGACTGGGATGAAGGCACAAATGGCCATGGTCATATATTTGAAGAAACTGATGTCAAACATAAATACAGCATGCGTCTTCATCCTTATCACCAAAAGACAGTCACCTTAATGTGTACTACTCTGATGTCCAACTGGGATGAAACTTAAAATACAAGCAAAACATGATAACATATTTCAAACTCTTACTGTGAGATGTACATCAACGTCATGCTTCCTTATCCCTGTTCCCAAAAGTTAGCCACACACACACACACACACACATTATATATATATATCTGGGTCTAGGACTTTTGATCGAATGATCAAAAGTCCAAAACCCAAATGGCTGGACATACTTATGCGAAAGTACTTTTCACCGAAGAAGCACTTTCTCGTAAGTATGCCTGTTGCCGAGGCCGTACTATGGTGCGGATAAGGGAAAATTCCCTTTTCCCCAATGTAGTGCTGTCTCGGTGGGAGAATATTAAAGTAGGGGGTGTGCAGGGGGTGAAGCCCCCCTGCTAAAACGTTAATGTAGTGTTTGCTTTTTTGATAAAAGCACTTTCGTTAAAGTTTGTTTGGTGGTTATGGATTTGGACGTTTGATCATTCGATCAAATGTCCTAGATCCATATTCGATCAAACATCCTAGATCCATATATATATATATATATATATATATATATATATATATATATACATACATATACACATATACACACACACACACACGATTGCGAGAAAAACAAAAAAGATAACAATCACACTAATGTATTCCAACTTGTTCCTCCAAATCACTAATTGTCCCTTGATGACCTGTCGTAATCTTCTGTGCACTCCAGATTTCTGCGGAAAGTTAAAGAAATAATAACCACAGCTTCTCACAATTTATAGTGACCTTCTATGCACACCTCTATGGTTTTATTGTTAAGAAAATTAAAGACGTAATGACCAATCACCCCTGGCCTCTACACACAAGCTATCTTCTGTGCACATCTTTTAGACTAGGAAGCCACTAGTAAGTCTGTGTTAAACTCCACTTGTGCAGGGTGAGGTATGAGGGCCACAAGGATCTCACAAGCTCTTATGGTTTGTCTAGTCTGTGATTAAAAGAGAACTCCACCCAAATGTCAAGTTTTTCTTTCCAAAAAGTGATTTTCCTTCCCTATAAATCAGCACTACACACCTTGCATACAGAAAGAGCATCATTTAGTAACTATTCCATTGTCTTTTATGTCTGAACTTTCTTTCCTGCATTTGTCTTGTCATCTGTTACATCATGAAGGCTACTAACAATGGCAAAGTAATTAGGTTAAATTACCTTATTCCAGCTACAGAGCCATTAAGAAAACAATGGCATTTAAATGTGCTTTATCCATCACAGATTGCCAGCATCACGCCTCAGATAAAGTGCAATCTGGAGTCTGAACAAAGTAAACTTTCAAGTTTAGATGTCTGATGCAAAAAAAAAATGCACATAAAGTTGTCTTCCCCTTTAATTAAACTCTGAGTGCCACAAAGAAAGACAATGTTTTCATCTTACTGTTCTTATTTTCTGTCCACTTTTTATTTAGCATTTTTTTCTACAGCATTTTCGGTAGATGTGCATGTTTCTTCTGGTGCTTTGTTAAAACATTTTTGCATCGCATACAGTGTTTTATTTATACAAGACAATGAGCTGGGTATGAGGATTAATATCAAAGACTAATTCGTGCTGCAATATTAAAATCTGAGAATGCAACACAAACCATCTCAGCAAAGTAACAGCTATTAACCACAGGGGTCGCATTTATCACACCTCATCACTGAACTGCAGTTGTTACTTGAAAAGAATAATCAACTCGGCTACTTTTTCAAGGCTGTCATTCAAACATTTCCTTAAATTGCTGTAGCACAAATGGCCACTACTGAAAATCAAGGGGTGTAAAGTAATTAAAAATGCAGGTTAATGCTGACAGTAAAAACTAAGCAGTCACATTACTGTTGTAAGCTGTTGAGAGAGAATACCATGGAAGATGATACTCACTTCTGTTCCCCTAAAATGACATCAAGACGACAAAGACATTGACTGTAAAATAAAATCATGTTATGGATGGCACCCCCTTTCAGGGCACTTTTGCGTATAATAAATTAGACAGTAATAATAACCACTTTGATACAGACATTAGTAGTGCAGAAAATTTCAAGATATCCTGAAAAACATGCATTTTTTTCAAATTTTGTGTGCTGTTCACCTTATTTTTGAAAGACAATGATTTATCAGCTTTTTTTTCTCCTACTGTTATCTAGAATAGTTATCCATGTGCCTAACAATATTGTGTATCCAGCCTAGCTCCACAGTGCAAGGAACAGATACCAAACTGCAAACCAGGCAACTGGGGTTCACTTAGCAGCCCCAGCATTGGAAGAGGTAGATGATGGTGGTGTTGGTGGGTGAGTGAGAGAGCATCCTGCTTATCTTTCCCATGGGGTAAGTGGGGTGTGCATGTGTACTCAGTGATACAGTGGGCAGTGCTAACTTTCTGGCTGAGACAAGAAAGCTCATCATACATGTGTCAGTGGGGTGGGACAGAGGGATGTCTGGAGGCATTACCCCTTGCAGAAGTGAGAGGATGACTTCCGCTGTCATTCCACTGCATGCCCTTCCCTTGTGTTTTGCTAGGTATGTGCATTAGGGCTGGAGAAACTAAAAGCAGAAAACCTTGAGCCATCCTTGATGACTGTCTGAATGATGGTGCCTCACAGTCGTCCCTTGCTTTGATGACTGATGATGGAGAACCAATGCGTTAGTGATTGATGATGGAGATCCAATGCATCAGTGATTGATGATGGAGAACCAGTTGTGTCAGTGATTGATGCTGGAGAACCAGTGCGTCAGTGACTGATGATGGAGAACCAATGCGTCAGTGACTGATGATGGAGAACCAATGCGTCAGTGATTAATGATGGAGAACCAATGCATCAGTGATTGATGATGGAGAACCAGTGCGTCAGTGATTGATGATAGAGAACTAATGCGTCAAGAACTGTGCAAGTACTGATGACTGACAGGCATAGGTTCATAGATTAGTACTAAGCTACCTGCCCTTGCGAGCCATTTTAAGCCTAGCCAATTATTCCTTGTGAGACTCAAACCCTGCACCATGTGTTTGTAAGGCAAACACTTTAACCATTAGGCCATCCTCCCACCCTGGGGCAAAGTGTAAAAAAAAAAAAAATGTGCACCCTCAGATAAAAGTTGGTGATATTTTTACTTACACACACACACACACACACACACACACACACACTGTACACTTACGTGAAGGCAAGTTGGAGAAACATCAATTCACCTATGTCATACCTTTGGAATGTTGGAAGAAGCCAGAGCATATGGATAAACCAACACAGAGACAGGGGCATGCATACTCCACACAGATGAAGCCGCAGCCAAGACCTCAACCACAGCCATACACTCATCATCATCACCCCTCTTTTTCACATTTTCTACAGGGGGTCAGGGTGTCAACAGTCACCATCTCTCTCTATTCAATAACACTGTCCTGTCTTCTTCGATACTTAAGTCTGACTGTTGCAGGTCTTTTCTCACACAATCCATCCATTGTTTGCTGGACAACCTTGCTTCCTCTTGCCTTCTTTCTGTCTGTCCCAATTCTTCTTCTTCAGATTTTCTTCTGCTTTTCTGCACATGTGCCAAAACCACAGTAATCTCTTCTCTTTGACCTTTTCTGTAATTGGAGCTATGCTGGCTTTTGCTCTTATGTCCTCATTTCTTGGTTTGTCCCACAGTGTGCATCCCAACACCCATCCCAGGCCCTTCATCTTCATCACCTCTAGCTTCCTCAGCTTCTGTGCCTTTACTGCCCAGGTTTACATGTCAAACAGTAGTACTGATCACACCACTATTTTGTACACCTTACTTTTCAGCTTCTTTGCCATTTCTCTGTCACCCCTCCCCCCACTATCGAGCTCTTCCAGTGCTGGTGCTACTAAGTAAACCCCAATTTGCCATGTACTGTGAGATTGTAACACTGCTCACTGCAGCACTCTGCCAATGATCTATTACTTTTATGCACACCCTGCTGTTGCCGTACCACCACTGTAACACTACTCACTGCACCACTCTGCCAATGATCTATTACTTTCATGCACACCCTGCTGTTGCCGTACCACCACTGTAATGCTACTCACTGCACCATTCTGATAATGATCGATTACTTTCATGCACACACTGCTGTTGCCATACCACCACTGTAACGCTACTCACTGCACCACTCTGCCAATGATCTATTACTTTCATGCACACCCTGCTGTTGCCGT
Organism: Protopterus annectens; assembly: GCF_019279795.1. Lineage (NCBI taxonomy): Eukaryota > Metazoa > Chordata > Ceratodontiformes > Protopteridae > Protopterus > Protopterus annectens. The sequence continues at coordinate 1,136,061,564 of NC_056748.1, read as the reverse complement.
ACCACCATTGTAACACTACTCACAGCACCACTCTGAAAAGGATCTATTAGTTTCATGCACACACTGATGTTGCCATACCACCATTGTAACACTACTCACTGTACCACTCTGAGAATGATCTATTACTTTCATGCACATGCATACAGTAGTACTGGTCACACCACTATTTTGTACACCTTACTTTTCAGCTTCTTTGCCATTCTTCAGTCACCCCTCCCCCCACTATCTAGCTCTTCCAGTGCTGGTGCTACTAAGTAAACCCCAGTTTGTCATGTACTGTGAGACTGCAACACTGCTCACTGCACCACTCTGCCAATGATCTATTACTTTCATGCACACCCTGCTGTTGCCATACCACCATTGTAATGCTACTCACTGCACCACTCTGATAATGATCGAATACTTTCACACACACCCTGCTGTTGCCGTACCACCATTGTAACACTACTCACTGCACCACTCTGACAATAATCTATTACTTTCATTCACACCCTGCTGTTGCCGTACCACCATTGTAATGCTACTCACTGCACCACTCTGACAATGATCTAATACTTTCACACACACCCTGCTGTTGCCGTACCACCATTGTAACACTACTCACTGCACCACTCTGACGATAATCTATTACTTTCATGCACACGCTGCTGTTGCTGTACCATCATTGTAATGCTACTCACTCACATATAAAATGGGCTGTAACATAAAGATGTATTTGGAATGAGGGATAATTAAAGTAATACAGACAGTTGTATGAAGTACACTAAGAAATGTGGATGCTGCAATCAATGCCACGTGATAAATGAAGATGAAGGGATTATTTTAAATAATATTAATAAGACAAGGATCAGGTACAAACAAAGTAACTGTAATTCCAAATTTGTTATATATTTGGCAAATTGTATGAAGTGTTCAGGTTACTATATAGGGAAAACTGAAAGAAGCTTCAAGAACATATTTATGACCACCTATACAGTATCAGGAGGAAGGATGTAAACAATGCCCTCTATAGACACATAGAGAAACATAGGGAAATGCACAGTTTTAAGTTTGGAAAATATTGCAATAGATCCTAGAGGTGGCAACCATAAGGCCACCTTGGGCTACAAAGAAATATGGTGGCAATTATATACTGATGCCTCTACCTCACCGGGACTTAATGACCTTATACCCATTAAACCTTTGTTAGCAAAAAAGTAGGAAATTTATTACCATATATATTGACACATTAATGCCAATGTCAAAAATTGTATAGATGTGTTACAACAAAGGTTTATGTATAGCATTTATATTGTTTTTGTATATATTTTTAAAATTCTTCAGCAAACATTACAGCGGTATAATGCGGTTGTGATGAATTAAATAAATGTGATGTTAATGATTTGTACAAGGATCAGGGTTCAACACAGTGAACAGTTAGTAGTTTTTGGATGTAATCAAATTATATATATATTTTTTCAAACATTTTTTAAACATTTTTAAATAATTTTTAAATGTACAAATTTAATTATATTTTAGGTATATATGTATTAAGAATTCAATTAAATTTTGGAAGTTTTGTTTGATTACATCACTGGTGGATATATCACTTTAAATTAATTCAAAATATTCACCATCAAGTTTTGACGCCAAAAGTGGTATTTAAACTGTGTAAAAAGTGTACTATGATGTTCTGATGAAGCTCACTTTTATGTGGGTGAAAGCACGTAACTACAAGTAATAAATTGAGATTTTTTTAGCCAACACAATTGCTGGTTGCATTTGTTGGTTGTTTGTTTAGGTGTATATCATCACATTTGGGATTTGTGGACTCAGCGTTCTTGTTTTTTGTTAGTTACTTGCATTCTGTGTACGGAACGCTTTCCTGGTTCTGTAATGCTACTCACTGCACCACTCTGCCAATGATTGATTACTTTCATGCACACCCTGCTGCTGTCATACCAACACAAATAGCCACTTATCATCTACAGTGTGATGCTTGAAACTGAAATTAATGAAATTGTGGACATGTTATTCTTAAATACTGATGCAACCCCCCACCCCCACCATCTACACAAGCATAAACCACAGCAATACTAGCTGTACACTAATTTCAGCAAATACACTATTGTATAACACTGCTCCTGACATGTCAGATCAGTGAGCCCTGTTTAACTGTACTGAGTTACTTATATCCACAGATATCCTCTGTACTCATTAATTACAGCCACTTTACTGACAGTGTGCACCTCATGTCTGGCTGAGAAAAAATTAATGGTCACAATAATAAAGCATTCCTTTGTATTCTGCAGAAATGCACACTAGTGTTGCAAACCCAGATTAGTGACTGTTTAAACTTTGCAAATTGTCAGGATAATTTATTTATATGCACAGACAGCTCACATCCAGCAGTTATAGCCACTTTTGTCCAGTTTGGACGTCTGATTGTGATAAAAAATGATGACCAAGTAATGCAGCTCAACTTTGTCTCACATAGTAATGTATTTCAAGTTGCTTCATACAAATAACACTAATCCTGCAATGCCAGAATGAACACACAACAGTACTTAGTCATTCTCTTCTACAGGACAACCCCAGCAATTTTTGATAATTTTTGTGTACAGCTTAGGCACTGGAATCTTGTGACATATAATTAAATAAATGAATACAATTAAAATACAATAAAATATAAATAAAATCTCTTAAAACTATTGGGAGGGGAAGGGTTCATATTATATGATCGAACTCTCGAAATGGCGAATGATATATTATCGAACACGAATGCACGAAACCACAAATTGTCGAAGGAACAGATCAGAGAATTTTTTCCCCCAAGGAAAAAAATTCACTGATCAAAAAAAAAAATTGTACAGGCAACATAAAGTGGGGGGCTTTGCCCCCAACACCCATATTCCCAACCTTAAATATACCAACTCCGAGATCGCACCACAGTGAAGAAAACAGCAAAGTCTGGAGAATGGCCCAGCAAATTTTTTCCCATGGAAAAAAATTTGCTGATCTGTTCCTTCAATATTCTGTGGTTTCGTGCATTTGGGTTCGAGAAATGAGCATTTGCTATTTCTGGCATTTGATCATGTAATAGGAACCCGGAGGGGAACTGAAACTAAGGCGCACAGTCAGCTTCTAACTCATACCTCTCAACCATTTTGCTCAAAGATTTTGGACAAATCAAAAGGTAATTGGGGGAACAAAGGCTTAAAATTCGGGACAGTTATTTAATTCATTTAAAAAAAATTAACAGAATAGGTTTTACATTCACATGCATTTCTGAACAGAAAGTATGAAACACTACCTGGCGTCACTATCTAACTGTAATCCACAGAAATAGTTCAGAGAACAACAGGTTTGACATCAACATATATCTTCTGAACAGTGAGCAGTATGGGACGCTAATGCTTACAATTATTGACCGACTGTAATCCTCAGTGATTTACTAGAAAAAAACATTTAAGAGACATGGCAAAAATAAGAGGTAAAATCAGGGACAATTCCTGACCACGTTCACATAACTCAGTGGGTGTAGTACTGGTCCATTTTGTCCTGTTCTGACTGCCATGAATAGCTACAGTAGCTGGATAATTCTCAGGCTGGGATGCAGAGATGGTGTTAGGAGTGGAAAAGGTAACCCTGAAGTTATGCATAGACTGTCTGTCCAGTTTGTTGGGGCTAGCCTCAGTGGGCTAAAAGCTGAAATAATTTTAATAAGTGGCAGGCTGGTAAGGTACTGGGAAATCACTAAGTTAATTTGGTTTGTGTAACTTCTCTGACTATACCTGATCTGAAGGCTCCTCCAGTTGAGTTGCCTATCGTGATAACTTTACACTACCAGGAAAAAAAAAAAAACTGACCGTAAGGAGGAATACTGGTGGCACAGTTGAGAGTTATTGTGGCACCTTTCTGCCATGTGGTTATTTTTTATTTTTAAGTAAAGAAATGCCAAAAAAATTGTAGCATTTCTTTAGTTGAACAAATAAAAAATAAAAGGAAGAAAGGCACTGCTAGCTAAGCAGTGCCCTAGACGTTTGCCTGTGAATACGGCTGGTTATGGTTCCATATTAGTCGGTTTATATAAAGTACAAACATACGACTTATTTTCTGAGTTAGAAGTGCAATACACTGATATGTCCAGAACATATGAGCATACAAATGGCTTTACATCAGAACTGAAAATCACAGATGTCTTCATAAAAGTAACATTTCCTGACAAATTGACTATACTAGCATCACAGATTAAAATGCAGATGAAATGCTACTCATTACATGAAAGTGAAACCATGTGTGTCTTTTACCTAAGATCACACATTAAGTGTCAACTTTTGACGAGTGCTGTGGCATTTTTATGATTTTTTTTTTTTTTAGAAAATGGCAAACTTTCACAGATATTGTGTTGTATATCTAGGAACCATTAGTAATTCTACATATTAATTAGGCTGATTAGTTTTGTGTCTTTTATGTTACAACAAATGTGTACCCATGATATATACCCTAAATGAATATAAACCCAACACCCTAATAATGGGCGATTTCAACTACCCCACCATTAACTGGGAAAACTACTCATGTGCCAACTCTTTTGCTCAACGTTTTCTAGAATTCATAAATTCCAATGCCTTGGATCAACTTATTCACACCCCCACCAAGGGCAGCAATATCCTAGACCTGGTCATTACCAACATGGGAAACCGGTGTTCCACACCAGAGGTCAATTCCTCGTTGGTCAGATCCGACCACAAGCTTATCAGCCTAGACATCCACATCCCACCCCCAGCCCCAATTAGGAAACCATCGAAAAACTTCTCAAAGCCAACTTCACACTTCTTAAGACAGAAGTGGCAAACTTCATGACACCCATGCAGACGGACAATAGAGGTATGACTGCCGAATCCTACACAAATGCACTTTATAAGCACTTACACAAGTGCATGGATCATGCTATCCCTAATAGAACCATGATGTTATCCTCCAAAAAAAGGAAGCCAATCTGGTGGTCCTCTGCCATAAACAAACTCTACAACAGAAGAAAGAAACTGTTACAAAAAAGAGTAAAATCCCATGACTGGAGGAACTCCCTGGTCGACCTCAGTAAGAAGCTGAGATCCCTCATAAAATCCTCCAAAGCTAGTTACGAAAACAAAATTGCCACTGACTCTAAAGACAACTACAAAGCATTCTATAGCTATGTCAAGAATCTAAATGGGAACACTCAGATCTGCTCTGAGTTACAGCATAATGGCGCTAAATATACAGAACCAACTGATATTGCCAACATCCTAGCAGATAGGTTCAGTGCTAACTTTACCCCCCTCTCACCCGCTAGAGGGCCCATCTCTATACGGAAGAATGCAAAGTTCCTATAAACACGGCTGCACAGGTAAAAAACACACTCTCCAAAGCCAAGAACACAGCATCCATGGGACCTGACAATATCCCAGGCTGCGTTCTACACGAACTACAGAATGAACTGGCACCCTACCTAAGCACCATGTTCAATCATAGCCTCACCTCAGGCTTTGTACCCACTGAATGGGCGCGCATGACAGTTATCCCACTCCACAAAGGGGGAGCCACGACGGACCCCGGGAACTACCGCCCCATTAGCCTGACGAGCCTGGTCTGCAAGACCATGGAACGTATCATCATGGAACCCATAAACAAAGACATTGGTAATCTTCAAACTCTGGACCCTACTCAGTTTGGATTTGTAAAAGGCAGATCATGTCTCCTAAACCTGATTGACTTCTTTGAAGCAGTCACCAAAGCCACAGATGAGGGTAAAATGGTTCACACAGCTTATCTAGATCTCGCCAAGGCTTTCGACACCATCCCCCACTCTGGAATTATAGATAAGCTCACTAAACTAGGTATAAATCCCTGTCACAAGATGGGTTGCCAAATGGCTCACGGACAGAACCCACACTGTGAAAGTAGCAGATTCTAAATCCGACATCAGACCAGTGACAAGTGGAGTACCACAGGGTTCAGTCCTGGATCCTCTCCTGTTTGGTATCTACTTCTCTGAAGTGCAGGCCAACACAGAAGGTCTTTGGCTAACAAAGTTTCAGATGACTGCAAACTAGGAGCCATAATCGAAACTCCTAACGATGTGGACAAACTACAAAAGGGCCTCACTGAGACAGATACCTGGTGTCAAAGCCATGGCCTGAAGCTCAATGCCAAAAAGTGTATTGTCATCTTTGGTAAAAACTCTGTACCCATGAACTACCACATAGCTGGTAGTCTACTTAATGCCAAAAATGTGATGAGACCTTGGGACACAGGTGGACAGTAGTCTCTCCTTTGATAATCACATCGCCACAGTGGTCAGGAAATCCTTCTACGTGGCTCATCTCATCACAAAAGGATTCTCATCCAGAAAAAAAGAGGTCATTGTTCCCCTCTACTCATCACTCATTAGACCCATTATAGAGTACAACGCCTTTTGGTATGTACCTCACAAGACATCTACAACAACTGGAAAGACCACAGAAATACCTCACAAAGATGATTACTGGCCTCAAACAGATGCCCTATGCAGACCGTCTCAAAAAGCTACAGCTTTACTCCATCGCATATCGCCTACTCAGGGGCGATCTCTGCCTAACATACAAAGCTATGTCAAACCCAGAGCTGTTGGACATGCTCCACTTAAAGAAATCCCAATCCCTCCGTGCTACACGCTCTAGGGACCTTAACCTTGTCACCACAATAAACAGAACATGCTGTAGGGATAGATTCCTGTCCCAGAGACTTCCCATACTCTGGAACAGACTACCTATCCATGTCAAACAGAGCTCCTCATTAGCACTCTTCAAGAAAAATCTTGATGATTGGATGGGAAATGGGAAATTCACCCCGGGGATCACTTCTGTAGCTCTGCTCGACAGGGGCACAGGAAAATAATTTTCTTGGGTGGCGAAAGCCAGGGTACATTTTTTGGCTAGGCTTGTATGGGCCCTAGGGCCGATAGCCTAGTACCTACCTGTGACAGAATCACTAAATATCAGAATATATTTATTGTGTTTTTTTTAAATTTTTTTTTTATTTAACATTTGTTGACAGGGAAAGTCTGACTAGGCTACACAGAACCTATTTTCAGGGGAGGCCTGTGGAGAAATGCTCCAGTCGCAGGTTTAGAATGTGGGAGAAAAGTACAGTTTTGTACCTACCATAAATGTAGATGTTCGAGGATTCCCTTGCTGCAGTCCTGACTATTGGGTATAGTCCGCGTCCCAGTCGGCCCGAATACCAGAGTATAAGGCTGACGTCGGTCATGGCGCCTTAGACTGACGTCAGTACGTCAGGGTACTAATGCGCATGACCGACGTCATTTCCTCAGTCTTTTCTTGCCCCAGATGTCAGAAGACCCAAAAAGACAAGTCCCAAAACAACCTGCACCAAAAACATGTACAATATATACAGTAATATATACAAAAAATATAAGCATGTAAACTCACCTACACAACCACCCTGAAACACAGAGGGGAAGGAGGGAGGTATGGACTGCAGCAAGGGAATCCTCGAACATCTACATTTATGGTAGGTACAAAACTGTACTATGTTCTTCGCCTTCCCTTGCTGCAGTCCTGACTATTGGGTAGAATCCCAAAGCAGAGGTAAGGGAGGCTGGCAAATTATAAAGTAGCAGGAGCTGACAACATGCCTTGTAAAACAGCTGTGGCAAAACCAGCTCTAGTCTTAGAGTATATAGGCAGGTGATAATGCCTAGAGAAAGTATGCACTGAACTCCAAGTAGCTGCTTCCAGAATATCCTTAGTTGCCACCCCTTAGAAATGCTGTTGAAGTGGCAGTAGCCCTAGTGGAATGAGGCCTAATCCCAGCTGGAACCTCTTTGCCATGATGGGAATAACAAAATGCAATGCAAAAGCCAATCCACCTAGAAATAGTTTGTTTTGACACAGGCTTGCCCTGTGAACTCAAAGCAAAAGAAACAAGTAACTGCTGAGACTGCCTAAAATCTTTAGTCCTGCTCAAATAATAACGCAATTGCCTGTGTACATCTAAAGTGTGCAAAATCTTTTCCCCTTTATTTTGAGGATCTGCAAAAAACGTAGGCAAATGAATAGTTTGGTTTAAAGCCACACTAGAAACCACCTTAGGCATAAAAGAAGGATTAGTACGTAATGATACCCTGTCCTTATGGAAAATCAAAAGGGCTCTACTGCCATAAGGGCCTGCAACTCAGACACCCTTCTTGCAGAAGTAATAGCCAACAGAAAAGCAGTCTTCCATGACAAATATTTCAATTCAGCAGTAGCTGCAGGCTCAAAAGGTTGTAGAGTAAGTTTTCCAACACAAAATTGAGATCCCAAGCAGGAGTAGGAGCTCTATGGGGGTCTTATATTCTTTGCCCCTCTAAGAAACTGCTTGAACAAAGGATGCGAAAACAAAGGTGGGTCACAATCATAGTGAGCTGAAATTGCTGCAGCATGAATCTTTATGGAAGAGAAGGACAAACCTTTGTCCAATAATTCAGTAAGATATTGAAGAGCCACACTCAAATTAGGCTCTGAAATCTCCAAATTCTTTGCTGTACTCCAAAATAAAAATCTCTTCCATTTTTCTGCGTACACTCTCCTAGTACTAGGCCTTCTAGCTTCCATAATCACATTTAAAACTTGTTGAGGAAGCTGAGACCTACCGTGCTTCAACACAGAATATGCCAAGCTGTGAGATGAAGAGATTGCAGCTTGACATTGAGCAGATGACCGTCCTTCTGAGATAACAGATGAGGAATCAGAGGTAAAGGCCATGGAGGCTTCTTTACAAGACTCCTTAGAAGTGGGTACCAGTGTTGCCGAGGCCAATCTGGAGCTATCAAAATCATCCTTGGCCTGTCTTGTCCGACCTTTAGTAATACCTTTGGAAGAAGAGGTAGAGGTGGAAAGGCATAGACATGAAGGTTTTTCCAACTGAAAGACAGAGCATCCACTTTCCAAGCTGTGTGATGAAACCCCTTTGTGCAATACTTTGGCAGCTGGTGGTTTAGTGGAGAAGCGAACAGATCTATGTCTGGAGTTCCCCATGACACTGTCAATTTCTGAAATACATGAAGATCCAGTTTCCACTCGTGGGGATCCATGATTTGTCTGCTTAATACATCTGCTAGGAGTTCTGTGCTCCTGGCAGAAACCTTGCCTGAAGAGTCAGTTGCAGGCTTAACGCAGTCTCCCATAAAATCATTGCTTGCCTGCATAGAGGATAAGAATGTGTTCCCCCTTGCTTGTTGATGTACCACATGACAGTTGTGTTGTCTGTCAGAATCAACACCTGCCCTGGAAGAAGTAACTCCTTGAACGCCATCAATGCAAACTGGACTGCTAACATCTCCTTCATGTTGATATGTAGATGCTGTAGTCTGGCAGGCCACTTGTCTTGTATCCACTTTCCATTTAGATGAGCTCCCCAAGCAGTGTCCGAGGCATCTGTCGTTAAAATCTGACTCGCCTCTGGCCGGGTCACAGAGAGTCCCTTGTTTAGGTGACATTCCTGAGCCCACCACAAGAATTCCTTTTGAAGGCAAGGTATTATTTGAATGACAGTGTCCAAATCTTGGCAGTGCTGTGTCCATACATTTTGAGATACCATTGCAGCTTCCTCATATGCAGTTTGGCATTGGGAAGCACCAGAATACAAGATGCCATGAACCCTAATGCTTGAAGGACTGTCCTTGCAGTCAGCACGGACTGATGAGATAGTTGATGGAAGTAAAGTGACAGACTCTTTTGTTTGTCCGGGGTTAAAAAGGCCATCTGGGCTGCTGTATTCAGTCTCACACCCAGAAAGCACATGTCTTGAGAGGGTACTAGACTGGACTTTATTTCGTTCACAGAATACCCTAGGCATCTTAGCACTGCTATGACATATTCCAGATGCTGTAGAAGGTGTTCCTTTTCCTGAGCCAGAATCAGGCAGTCGTCCAAGTAAGGATAGATTTGAATGCCTTGAAGCCTGAAGTAAGCTATCACTGGAGCCAGAACCTTTGTGAATACTCTGGGCAGTAGATAAGCCAAAGGGCAATGCAGAGAACTGATAATGAAAATCTCCAGTTCGAAACCGCAGATACTTTCTGCAACTTAGCCTTATAGGCACATGAAGGTAAGCTTCCTTGAGATCCAAAGTTACCATCCAGTGATCCTTGCCCAGCAGAGGTAACAGTTGCTGTAACGTCAACATCTTGAACTTGGGAATGTCCAGATAAGTGTTGAGGAGAGATAAATCCAAAATTGGTCTCCACGTGTTCCCCTTCTTTGGTACTAGGAACAGGCGAGAATAAAATCGAGCCCCTTTCTGATACAGGGACTGGCTGAATGGCCCCTATCTGGAGTAACTGAGAAACTTGCTTGTGAGCCTCTTTTCTTTGTGTAGGAGGAACATCTGGCATGCCTTTGAAAGGGGCATTGTGTGGAAATAAAATCTGTAACCGTGATGAATGATATCCAGCACCCATCTGTCTTGAGTGATGAAATCCCAATTTTCTTTGAAAAGAGATAATCTTCCTCCCAAAGGAGCTGCCAGACGAGAGTCCACTGGCAGCTGAAAAGGCAGGTCATTGGTTCTGCTTACGAAAGGACTGACCCCTGCCCTCACCAGAAGTCTGAGCAGGTGAACTGTCTGATCTAGGCCTAAACGAACCTTGAGCCCTGCCCCTACCACGTCTAGACCTACCCCTAGACTGGGAACCATAAGCAGGATATGTCCACCCCTTAGCAGGCCAATTTCTACTAAACTTGGAGGCTGCACCTGCAAAAATCTTTAACAGTCTGCATAGACTTAGCTTTGTCCTCCATTTTCTTTAAAACTGCTTCCACAGGCGGTCCAAACAACACATCAGACTGTAAAGGAGCATCCAAAATCCTGGTCTTAACATGCTCAGCTAAATTCTGATCCTTCAACCAGGCATGCCTGCGAAGAACCGAACTAGTAGCAGCCACCCTCGAGGAGGCCTGAACAGCATCAAAACCACACTGCAAAGAATGCTTACCCACTTGTTCAGACACATGAACCAAATCCAGCAATTCTTTACACTCAATACCTTCCGCCAAAGCATCCACCTTAGATTTCAATTGTGAAAGGAGATAATTCTGATATTTCAGCATATGAAACTGACAATTCAACGCCCTCATGGCTAGAGTGGAAGAAGTATATACTTTCTTACCCCACCTATCCAAAGCCCTTGCCTCTTTATCAGAGGGTACAGGATTTTTAACCACAGAAGCTTTAACACCTTTAGGCCCCTGAGAAACAGTTTCTGGGTCCGCCCTAGGACTCTTAAACAAATACTTATGAGCTTGGGCACCCTATAATACCTATCAGGCTTAACAGGAGCAGGAGGCAAGGAATCAGGGTTCAGAGAAGCCTCTGCAAAAACATCCTCCACCACATTCAACACAGGAGGAATAGCTAAGGGCCTATGCTGGGGCAAAACAAGAATTCCCTAAGCCTTTTCTGGAGTCAGAGTAATCTTGGCCTTCCCATTTAAAGTGCTCCCTCATGGAGTGAAGAGTCTCTGAAAATGAAAAATCCTCAGGAGGAGAAGCTGAAGGAGTGGAATCATCCACATCAGAATCAGAATAAGTAGGAAACTCTTGCAAGTCTTCCACAGAAGACTCTGAAGCCTGTGAACACTGTTCAAAACTATCAAACTCCTGTTCCACCCTAGGCCTCTTATCAGGTGGGGCATAGAACCTCTAATCAGAGTAATCAAATCTTCTGCCATTTTAAGCATATGTTTCTTAGGCACAGAGCCGAAATGCTAGGAGAAGCCCCCACAGAAGCTGAACTTGGCCTACCTCTAAAAGAAGCTTTGGCAACAGAAGGAGAGGCCCTAACTACCTTGGGAAGAGAGGGAAGAACAGTTACCTGAGAAGCCCCCTCAGCTTGGCCTACCTCCTGAGAGGGCACATCCTGTAACAGTAAAGTATCTGCCTGAGACTCCATAGAAACTCCTGGCAAAACCTCTGGCTCCTGAGCCTTCTAAAGGACCGACGTCCGGGACTGCCGGTTCCTCACCCCTAGGCTTCACTGTTTTGTCCTTGCGCTTCTTGGATGAAGCAGGCGTCGGAGCATCCGACGGCATATTATAATTGCAACGCTTCCCAAACACTAACCTAGCACAATCAAGCCTCCTCTTAATAGTGCGCTTGTTAAATCTAGCACAAGAGCGGCAACCAACAACGTCGTGCTCAGGCCCTAAACAAGGTATACACAATGTATGATAATCCCTATGCGGTATCTGTTTCCCACAAGAAATACAGTTATTCACTTTTCTGACATCCGGTTAAATACTGAGGCAAGAAAAACCAAAATGTTCTAACGGGTTACTTAGCCAACTCTGATTTCGGTCTGAAACTCCGGTTTCGGAAAATCTCAGAACGCCAACCTGCACTCGCAAAATTGCTTCTGCATCGGACCATGCGGCAAAAAAGACTGAGGAAATGACGTCGGTCATGCGCATTAGTACCCTGACGTACTGACGTCAGTCTAAGGCGCCATGACCGACGTCAGCCTTATACTCTGGTATTCGGGCCGACTGGGACGCGGACTATACCCAATAGTCAGGACTGCAGCAAGGGAAGACGAAGAACATCTGGAGTACCTGGAGGAAACCCACGCGAATGCAGGGAGAACATGCAAACTCTGCACAGAAGGCACCCCAGCCGAGAATCGAACCGGAGAACCTCTTGCTGTGAGGTGACGACATTAACCGCTGCACCGCCCATAATTGTTAACATAAGTGTTAATTAACAGCAGAGATTAAAAAACATTTTTCAAAAAGTTAATGCTTTTTTGTCATTTTAAATATTATAACAAAGCACAGTTTTGAAAAGCCCAAAAGTACATACAAGCATTCGAGCTCTGGAATAATTACTCTGTATGATGAAAAAAGCAACTGGAAGAACACACCAAACCTGGACCAGTAATAATAAATTGATCGGCAAATTGACGTTGGTACAAGACAAGCACTACTGCAAAGATCTTCCGATACTTGTGTAGTATGAAATCGGACAAAAATCTTCCTTGAAATGTGCAGGAATGACAAACCAAGTAGTTCCACCGGAAATCTTTTATTCACAAATGCGAAGACCAAAAGAACACTCCAAAATACACCAAGCGCTTTCGCCTGGACAATTCCAGGCATTTTCAAGATGAAAATGCAAGTATGGCCACACTGTTTAAATACACTAGTTGATCGGCCAATTTAGCAATTAAGTTAGCAATTAAAATAGATTGCAATCAACTTTTAAAGTGCTATAGTGCTTTAGTTTTGCTATTATACTTGACAAATGTGATTTTTTGTTGTCAGTAAATATTTAGCAATACCAATACATATTTTAGTGTTCTTAAAAACTATTAAATCCTTTCAAAATTCATTTACTGTGATTAACTATATAAATATAATGCATTAATAATAGTCACTATTAAATTTAAGCAACAGTTTAAAATCTCTGTAAAGTCATAAAATAAAAACACATTGTACAAATGTTTTCTTAAATAAGAATATGCATATTATACTAAATAGATACAGCAAAATGTGTAGTTAATAATGCACAAGTGTTTATATAACATTATTACCAAATCTTAAAATAATTCATTTGCATATTAAAAATTGTTTCCAATATTATGACCATGTACATAAAAATAATACATTTTCTATCCTGTTTAAAAACTTTTTTAGGTAGATTAATATAGGACGTAGATGAAGTAAGAAACTGAAGTATCTACAATTTGTTCCTTTTCATTTTCAGTATACTATTAATGCTAATACTCTCATTCATTCCTGGATACCTTGAGGCGTCTAATTTAAGTTGCCAAATTAACTCTCTGGTTTCCAGATAGTTTTCCCAGTCACCTCCTCTAGGGTCATTGGTGACTCGTTCTAAAACAAAAAATTTTAAAGACATGTTGTTACACATTAGAGAGTGCTTGAAAAAAGCATTAGTAGTTTTCTTCTTCTCAATTTCATATGCATGCTCGTAAATCCGTTTTTTGAGCATTCTAGTTGTCTTTCCTACATAGAAACCGTGGCAGAATGTACATAAACCCAAATAAACTACCCCCATTGTACTGCAATTGTGGTGTCCCGATGTCCTCAAAATGCAGTTCCTAGCTGGAAGGAATATTTCATCAGCATTAAGTATGTACTTGCATTGTTTACATACACCACATTTGTATGTACCATTCTTCCTATGGGGGGCCACGGTATTGTTTGTATTCCGTAAACTGGTACTCTGCTCAAACATACCCTTCAAATTTATGTCACGTTTCCTAGTGAAAGTCAATGTTCTTGGTAAATAATTTTTAATGTCTTCTTGTATTGTTAGCATAGGCCAAAAAGCTTGTAAGGTGTTCTCAATGAAAGTTGCATCTTTGGTGTATGTGTAGATGAAACTTCTCTGTACATCTTTGTTTCCTTTGCTATTGTTCTTAGGAAGTGGAAGACCTTTACTAAGCAGAGGTGGAAACTTAGAGTCCCTGTTTTTTAATATTTCTTCTGTGATTGTGTTGATTAAATGGGAAGGGTAACCTCTTTCTAACCACATATTGGTTAAAATTGTAACCTCATCTAAAAAGGCATTTAAGGTACTACAGATTCTCGATGCTCGAATTAGTTGACCTCTAATGATTCCCTTTTTAGTGTAAAAGGGATGCGAACTGTCATAGTGTAAGAATGTATTAGAATATAAGGGCTTCCTGTAGATAGTTGATTCAAAGTGTTCTCCTTTATTGTCCTTAGTAAGAAGGATGTCCAAATAGTGTAATGAGTTGCTACTAAGCTCGTAAGCAAAAGACAAAAAATCAGTGGTGGCATTAATGTAACCAAAAAATTCCAAAAAAGATTCCTTTGACCCCTGCCACAATAAACAAATATCATCCAAATATCGTTTATAAAATAAAATCTGTTGTTTCCATTTGGAAGAGTAAATGAAAGTTTGCTCCCATTTACATAAAACAATGTTTGCATAAGATGAAGCACAAGGGGAACCCATGGCTACACCCTTTCTTTGCCTAAAGTATTCTCCATCAAAGAATATGTAGTTATTATTAAGGATGATTTCCATAAATTCGGTAAGTAAGTTAATCTGGTTGTTACTTAGGTCACTCAAGCTTGTTAAGATGTCTGAAAACCAGTCTATTCCTGTGTCGTGTGGTATACTTGGGAACAGTTCCACTACATCTATTGTAATCATCAATACATCCTTGTTGCAGATGTTAAGTGGAATACTAGCCAGAAATTCCCAAGAATCTTTGCAAACATTGGGGAGCTTGGAAACCAAGGATTTAATGCTATATTCAACAAATTTACCTAAAGGTTCCGTAATACTGTTAGCTCCAGCAACAATTGGTCTAAATTTCAAAGGAATAATTCCTTTGTGAACCTTAGGTATACCAAATAATGTAGGGGTCTTAGGATGTGGTACATTCAAATAGTTAAATAGTTCTTCATTTAACACACCTTGAAGCAGATGGTCGTTCAGGATGTATTTAATGTTAGCTTGTGCAACATTTAACTCATTGATAGAGGCTTGTTCATATGTATTGAAATCCTGCAAAATGTTATGCATTGCATTGTCATAATCCAGTGCAGTCATAAGTACCATACCTCCCCCTTTGTCCGGTTTCATGACCCTAATTTTTTGCTCTCTTAACAAGTTCATAATTTCTACCAAATGTGTGTGGAAGTTAAGTGGAGGGTCTTGTCTATTCGACAGATTAGTTCTCAATGTATTTTCAATGAGTTCTTCAAATATTTTTAAACTCGGATGCAGGGGTGGGTTAAACATACTAGACCTAGTAATGCTGTTGTTTGAAGCATCTTGCCCCTTAAAGAAGAGAGAAAGATTAAGGTTTCTAACAAATAATTTTAATTCAATCAATAACTTGGGAACATAAGCAGGTCTAGCTGGGACATAATTCAGTCCTTTAGTAAACAATTCAAAATAGACCGGGGTAATTTCCAAGTTAGTGTAGTTATAAATGTTAAAATCATTTAAAGAAACCACAATACTGTTAGTATTAGGCATAGGACCTGAAATAGCATAGTTGTTAATGTCAGTATTTAGTTGCGTGCCCTCCCCCAAGCCTGTTGGTAAGGGGCATTCAAATTCCTCCCCATTGGTCTGCCCTGGGGGAAATGAAAACCCTGTGGTGAATTGTTGTTACCCTTCTGCGCTAACCTTTCACTTCTTCGTAAGGGTTCAGAATTGGGTACATTTCTGTTGTTTTGAACCCCTGTTCTTTTTTCATATTCATCCTCATTGGTTCCTGCAACTTGAGTTTGTTTTAACCCCGTAGGGTAGGCCCTCCCTTCTCTATACTCTATAAGGTCTCTGTCTAATTTTTTAATTTTTCTATCAATAACTTTTTGGCAATGCTGATCTACTTCAGAAAATATTTCATCGTATTTCTTTTTGTGCCTAAGAAAATTTTTATGCTGCACAATGTTGTCATTTAAAACAGTAAGTTCATCCAAAATCCCATTACATTTATTCTGGTAGTCCTTCACCATTAAATCTAACATTTCTAATCCAGTTCGATTAAATAGTTCTAACAATTCTGTGTGTAAAACAGAGCCAACAGTAGCATTATTCGGAAATTTGTAACACCTAAGCCCTTTCGGCACTCTTTTTACATTAATGCATTCCTTTAGATAATTAATTTCAAGTTGGCAATTCTTGTACATATACAATTTATTACTGAAGAAATCAAAATCTAAGTCCAGTTGTTGTGTGTTATGTTGGAAAGTACCTTGTTTGAACTCCGGTTGGAGTTCTGTCCATTTTTTAAAATTAAACTGTTTGTCCGTAACTCCACCGTTCGGTGCCCTGCTGTTACAGTTCACTTCATGTACAGTTACTAACCCAGTTCTTGAATTGCTGCTCGTACTAGCGGTGCCATTCGGCTCCTGCGCCGTGACAAATCTTTGTTCAAGCGGTATTGCTTGTTGCTGGTTTCCCGGAAAAAAAGGAGAGTCTGGAACATCAAGGTTCAATTGCCCTGTAAGTGCTTTGTTAATGCTGGAAAGTAACGCTAACACCTGGTTGAATTCAGAACGGGTAACCGGTGTGTCGTCACTATCGTCCCTTAAAATAAGGGGTGTATTGAGAAGGTCCGTAGCAGGTGCTTCTTCCGCCATAGCAACAAAAGCCAATGAAGCGGAAACAGCCAAAAGAAAAAAGCAACTGGAAGAACACACCAAACCTGGACCAGTAATAATAAACTGATCGGCAAATTGACGTTGGTACAAGACAAGCACTACTGCAAAGATCTTCCGATACTTGTGTAGTATCAAATCGGACAAAAATCTTCCTTGAAATGTGCAGGAATGACAAACCAAGTAGTTCCACTGGAAATCTTTTATTCACAAATGCGAAGACCAAAAGAACACTCCAAAATACACCAAGCGCTTTCGCCTGGACAATTCCAGGCTTTTTCAAGATGAAAATGCAAGTATGGCCACACTGTTTAAATACACTAGTTGATCGGCCAATTTAGCAATTAAGTTAGCAATTAAAATAGATTGCAATCAACTTTTAAAGTGCTATAGTGCTTTAGTTTTGCTATTATACTTGACAAATGTGATTTTTTGTGTTGTCAGTAAATATTTAGCAATACCAATACATATTTTAGTGTTCTTAAAAGCTAAAAGCTACAGCTTTACTCCATCGCATATCGCCTACTCAGGGGCGATCTCTGCCTAACATACAAAGCTATGTCAAACCCAGAGCTGTTGGACATGCTCCACTTAAAGAAATCCCAATCCCTCCGTGCTACACGCTCTAGGGACCTTAACCTTGTCACCACAATAAACAGAACATGCTGTAGGGATAGATTCCTGTCCCAGAGACTTCCCATACTCTGGAACAGACTACCTATCCATGTCAAACAGAGCTCCTCATTAGCACTCTTCAAGAAAAATCTTGATGATTGGATGGGAAATGGGAAATTCACCCCGGGGATCACTTCTGTAGCTCTGCTCGACAGGGGCACAGGAAAATAATTTTCTTGGGTGGCGAAAGCCAGGGTACATTTTTTGGCTAGGCTTGTATGGGCCCTAGGGCCGATAGCCTAGTACCTACCTGTGACAGAATCACTAAATATCAGAATAATATATTTATTGTGTTTTTTTTAAATTTTTTTTTTATTTAACATTTGTTGACAGGGAAAGTCTGACTAGGCTACACAGAACCTATTTTCAGGGGAGGCCTGCAGAGAAATGCTCCAGTCGCATGTCTTTAGAATATGGGAGGAAACTGGAGTACCTGGAGGAAACCCACTCAAACGCAGGGAGAACATGCAAACTCCGCACAGAAGGCACCCCAGCTGAGAATCGAACCGGAGAACCTCTTGCTGTGAGGTGACAACATTAACAGCTGCACCACTGCATCGCTCATAATTGTTAACATAAGTGTTAATTAACAGCAGAGATTAAAAAATATTTTTCAAAAAGTTAATGCTTTTTTGTCATTTTAAATATTATAACAAAGCACAGTTTTGAAAAGCCCAAAAGTACATACAAGCATTCGAGCTCTGGAATAATTACTCTGTATGATGAGCCATCTCTCTATAACACTGTTATGCAACTCGCCTACTTTTGTAATTGTTACCTTTTTCATGTGTGAAAATAAATGAGGACGGCCTAATGTAGGGCAAAACCGAAAGATTACATTATAAAGAACTGTGTACAGTATAAGAAGAGTGCACAGGCTCTTCATGAAACACTTCCCAGTCTGTGTAGTTTCTGAATTTTTAAAACAAGTAAAAAAAAGTGTTGCAGCAATGACCACCTGTTTTTTTTTTTAACTGTTGAGTCAGAAATCTATTTTTGCAGTTATAAAAAGCTGAGTTTGTGTAAGGCTTATGAAAGATGTTAATAGATCATGGTAGTACAGGGCCACTGATCTGAAAAATGTTAGCAACTGTGTGACACTTATGAATTATGAATGCTGTGCACACACAGTAGAGTAACCACGGGGGAATTGATCACTGAAGGCTGCTGGGGGACTGCCCTCTTTTTTTGCTTCTTGTAAACTAACATTAGTATTATAAGAAAACAGTTCAAAAATAACTACTATACCAAAGGGCATAGATTAGTCATAAATCAGTGCAGAAGACGACTGGTATTTTTCTGTGATAACTCTTGTACTGCTAAAATAAATAAATAAAAAACATCCCTTAAGGTCTAATGCACGTTTCTGAAAAGAAAGAAAATGTTCATTAAAACCTGTTCACACCCATTTAAGCACAAAACAGCTTTACTGAAGTGTTTGGCATGGCAACCTGCCTACTTATGAGCATTTGCTTAAGAAGAAAAAACAAGAAGATATGATGATGGTACCATCCTTGACTCCAAGTGCTATTATTACTATCTCAGAGGTTCTTGGGGGCAACGGCAGTAAGTCTATATTGTTTGCTGTAGCAAGTTAATGCAAAATTGTTCACTATTTGTTGCTGGACACACACTTTTTAACATATGCTCATTTTGCATGCTTATGATACTTTAAGAATTAATAATATCAAAGGATATTATGAAAAGTCAAATACCTGTAATTTTCAAAAATATTAAATTAATACTGAATTTTACTAGTTTATTGGTTTAATTTCTCTAAATGCTTCATTTTTTTACATACCTTGATCGGAATGGATCTTTTTACTAAATCAGGGCATAATTAAATTTCATGAAATCAGTATTGCATCAATATTTTCTAAAGGGGAGATTCGATGTTTGTACTGATTTGTTAAGAAGGCATTTGCTTGATTTGAGCAATGTAGTTTCAGAACACTGAATACTGATTTCCAGAAGACTTATAAGTTCATAAATTCATAGGTGTGTACTAGGCTAATGGCCCTGGAGCCTTTACAAGCCTAGCCCATAGAAGTGCCCTGGCATCATGCCACCCGACGTTAGTTCCCAGTGCCTCTATCAAGTAGAGCCACTGGAGTGATCCCTGGGTGAACTTTCTATTTTCCATCCACTCATCAAGATTTCTCAAAGAGGGCCAGTGAAGTGATCTGCTTGACATGTATGGGAAGTCTATTCCAGAACATGGGCAGTCTCTGGGTTATGAACCTGTCCCTTCAGCATATTCTGTTGATTGTGGTAATGAGGTTGAGGTCTCTGGAGTGTGTGGTGCGGAGGGACTGGGATTTCTTTAGATGTAGCATTTCTAACAGAGCTGGGTCAGACATGGCGTTCTAAGTCAAACAGAGATCACCTTGTAGTAGATGATACGAGACAGAGAATAGTTGGAGGTTTTTGAGTCTGTCTATGTAGGACATGTGTTTAAGTCCTAGGATCCTCTTCATGAGGCACTTTTGTGGCCTTTCCAGCTGTTGCATATGTCTAGTGAGGTACATGCCAAATGGGGCAGTTACTCGATGATTGGCCTAATGAGGGAAGAGTAGAGAGATAATGACCTCTTTCTTCCTAGATGCAAAACCCTTGGCAATGAGATGCCACATAGAAGGACTTTCTTACCACAGTGGCAATGTGGTGGTCAAAGGAGAGGTTGCTGTCAACATGTCTCTCCAAATCTCTTATAATGCCTTCAGTGTTCAGTGGGGCTCCCATCAATGTGATAATAAGTGGGAACTGAGTTTTTCCCATAGGGGATGATGATGCATTTTTTGGCATTAAGCTTAAGGCCATGATTTCAACACCAGTCATTGGTCTCAGCGAGGCCTTTCTGTAGGATGTCTACATCACTTGGGGAGTTAATAATGGTTCCCAGCTTGCAGCCATCTGTGAACTTGGTCAACCAGAGTCCCACCGTGTTGGCCTGGACTTCTGAGAAGTAGATGCCAAACAGGAGAGGACCCAGGACTGATCCCTGTGGGACTCCAGTTGTGACTGGTCGTCAGTCTGACTTGGAGTTCACTATTTTCAAACTGTGGGTTTTATCTGAGAGCCAATTTGCAACCCACCTAGTGATATAGGGGTTGATGCCTAGTATGCTGAGTTTATCAATAATTCCTGAGTAGGGAATGGTATCAAAGGCCTTGGCCAGATTGAGATGGGTTGTATGAACTGCCTTGCCCTCATCCACAGCTCTGGTGACTGACTCAAAGAAGTCAACCAGGTTGAGCAGGCATGATCTACCTTTCACAAAACCAAATTGCATGGGATCTAGAGTTTGGAGATTCCCTATATCCTTGTTAATTAGTTCTACGATGATGCTCTCCATAGCCTTGCATATCATACTCGTCAGGCTAATGGGGTGATAATTCCCAAGGTCTGTAGTTGCTCTCCCTTTATGGAGAGGGATGACTGTAGCACTGCACCATTCGGTAGGGACAAAGCCTAAGGTTTGGCTGTGATTGAACAGAGCACACAGATGTGGTGCCAGTTTACTTTGTAATTCATGTAGAACACATCCAGGGATATTGTCAGGTCCCATGAAAGCTGTATTCTTGGCCTTGGACAATGTAGCTTTAACCTGTGCTACAGTAATGCTGGGTGCCTGGCATTCCTCCGGTACTGTGATTGGTCCTTTAGGGGGGGGAGAGAGTGGTAATGTTGGCACTGAATCTGTCGGCCAGTATGTTGGCAATATCTATTGGCTCAGTATAGGAGGTACCATTATGCATTAACTCAGAGCAAACCTGGGTATTGCTGTGGAGATTCTTGATATAACTATAGAAGCCTTTGCGGTTGCTTTTAGTGTCTGTTGCAATTCTGCCTTCATAACTGGCTTTAGAAGTTTTGATGAGGGATCTCAAGATTTTGTTGAGGCTAATAAGGGAGTTTTTCCAGTCTTGGAACTTCACCTTTTTCTGCAACTTCCTTCTGTTGTAGAGTTTATTAATGGCAGGGGACCACCAGATTGGCTTCCTGTTTTTGGAGGAGAGTGTCTTGGTTCTGTTAGCTATGGATAGTTCCATGCATTTATGTACGTGTTCGTACAGTGCACTTGTGTATGATTCAGCAGTCATGTATCTATTTTCCATTGACATGGGTGCCCTGAATTTAGCCACCTCTGAGTTTAGGAGCCCAAAGTCAGCTTTGGAGCAATGTTTCTTGGTGGTTACCTTTGCAGGGGGTGTGGGTGAAATGTGGATTTCCATGGTGATTAGTTTGTGGTCGGATCTAACCAGGGAGGAATTGACTAGTGGTGTAGAGCAACCGTTGCCCATGTTAGTAATAACCAGGTCAAGAATGTTGCTTCCTCTAGTGGGGGTAAGAATGAGCTGGTCCAGGGCATTGGAATTGATGACCTCCAAGAAGCGTTGGGCCAGTGTATTTGTGCATGAGTAGTTTTCCCAGTTGATGGAGGGGTAGTTGAAGTTACCTAGTATGAGAGTGTTGGGTTGGACCCTAATAATTTCCAGGTTGCTTAGGAATGTGGAGTGAGAGTCTTGGGACATGGTTGAGGACCTATAGCAGGCTATGACCTGAATCACCATCTTACCCAATGTTAGTTGTACCTGAAGTATCTCAGATGCGTTATGCTGAGCTACTAGTCTGGAGGTGTGCATATCCTTTATGAATATGGAGAAACCCCCGCCTTTGGAGCTTCGGTCCATGTTCTGGGGCCGAAAGGTGTAGAATGAGTTATAGCCTGGTAGTGCAGGGATGCTTTCGGCTGCTTTAAACTAGGTCTCTGTTACACCACAAATTTCAATGTTTTCCATTTTGAGGAGTGCTTCGAGCAACTGCATCTTGAGATTTCAACTTCTAGTGTTGAGTAGCATGACCCTCAGATTGCATTTATTTACAGCTATTATGGTAGTAATTATGTCTTTGGAACATCGCTTAAAAAAGGCACTATACGGCTGGCGAGAACCTTAGCCAGTATCCAGAAACCTAGGGGTGACAGATGCAGGCCATCTCTGGCAAAGCATCGAGGTCTGTCAATCATGTCATCCCAAGCAGACAGATACTGGATCCCCTTATGCCTAAAGCAGCATGCTACCTGTAATGTTTACATGGCACCTGAGTATAAATGTAGGCCTCCTTGGGTTCTCCTGCTGTGTAGATGAAGGAATTGTAGTGTCTACTCCCATGGGTATGAACATTCAGTGTCCTGAATGTAGAAAAAGCATTTATATCACTACATAAAACTTTTCCTGCTGGCATAGTTTATCTAATTCCACTCTAAAAGGTCTGTTATCAGCCTTCTAATTTTCGTTAGTTTGCTCTCATTGTAATTTATCTCTCAGTCATACCTCAAGAGAAATGAGCAGGCTATCACAGCTTCCTCCCCTAACTGGCCCCTGAGTGTGAGCTACCAGTCAGTCCAAGGTCAAAGATTGGATGGGCCTTTCTCGACTGGGATAATGCTGATTTTGTTTTATAAATTCCAGTTCAATTTATTTAAACCAGTTCTTAAATCTCATATACATTTCCATGTTGTCTCTGTTACTTCTCTTGTGGCAGCAAGAAAATTATTCATGAAACGTGGATAATGAGGTGGGCACACGCATTGCCTGATACTCTGTTTACATGTCTTAATACACTTTAATTATGCATTATTGCAGTTACATTCTGATACTCAAAAAGCAGAAATCTATGTGGCTACTACACAGCAGAAATTCAGCCAGAGCTATCTCCTAAATATCAAGCTGTTGATCTGTAGATTAACTGGGCATCTTTCTTCCGTGTCAGGGTTTCCAGTTTTATTCAGACTAGTGTATTCATCTGCCTTTTGGTCAAACCTAAAAACTTCAACTTAATTTTCTGACTCGTGAAACTGTAAAGAAACGGAAACTGGAAATAGGAACTTTGCATACATGCCTAATGACATAAAAGATAGTAATGATTAAGAATTTAGAATAATTAAACAAATAAAAGGAATAATGTCCTGAAACTGGGTTCTGCTACCTACATATTATACCATCAGCTATCTCTAAACAAAATGTTGCTACACAGAATAAAATACACCCTTCTATACTGAAATAAAATAAGAAGCCAAGGACTAATACTGAAGAATTCTTCTTTTTGTACTGTAAAGAAAATATTATGCACAGATTTCTCTCGGATTGCTTTGCCTTGTTCATTTTAAGTACAAAACTATCTTAGGAAAAAGACCACAGCAAGGGAAATCTAACAAAAATCCAAAGAGACTATTTCCACAAAATTGATTGCATTTCTGTAATACAATGTCACTAATGGTATTTAATAAATATCACATTGAATTCATTCTTTTTCAGAAGCTATGAATATTATTGACTTCTATTCATATGCAAAGTGATTTGTGAAGATATGTATTTAAGCAGCTATAAAGTTAATTTATTACAATTGCAAATCTACAAGTAATTCATTTCAAGAGTCATTGGCCTCGTGGGATGAAACTCAATCAAATGGTCAGGGTCTCCAGAGTTTAAGCATTTATGATTACAAATGTTATGTCATTTATTGCTGACAAGTTTAAGTTAGAGGCAGAAAAAAAAATGTGTTAGCATCAGTGCCCCAGTTGGGAAAAAAGCCACAGTTTTCATAGCTATTTTGGTAACGAAATCAAACAACAGTTTAATGCAACTGCTGTAACAAATATACAAATTATGGCAATTTTCTAAAAAGGAATGAAATCCAGACTTTGCCCTGTGACCATGCTTTACGTAGTGTTATAACATAATAGTTTTTTTACATATGATAGCAAAATGCAATTAATAGTGCATATTTTAAATATTAAAATTCAGACGACCATAATATTTAACTGAACAAACATGCTAAATAGAGCAATAATGAGTCATAATCTGCAAATGGTAGCAGAAAAACAGGTCACAGTAAAGAACGACCAACAAGGGAGTTCAGACAAAGGAACAAGCGAAGAAGGTGAGAAAGATGGGATAAGAGAAGAGGGAGCTATGCCTCTCAACTTCTTAGGATAAGAAATCTGGACAAAGCCTAAAATAATGAGGGTAGAAAAACCCACAAGTATGGACAAATTTTAAATATTGCTGTTATAAAGTTTGAAAGTTGCTAGAGTAACAGATTTGGTGTTAAAATGTATTTTAATAAGGTTATGAGGTCTGAAACTCAATTATATGTCATTATTTACTAACTTCAATCCTCAGTGATTTGCCAGGAAACCACAAATTTTAGGAGGAAAAGACCAAAACTATGAGGCAAAAATATGGACATTCTGTGAAAATCTGGACAGGTAAGAAGCATGGCGGGAGACAAGAACAGAAATTGATAAGGAAACAGTGTAAAGACAGTAAAAATAATGATTAGGTATAGTGCGAAAATAGAGGGACAAGCAAAATGGGATGTACACCTTGCACAGGGTCATTCGTCTAGAAACTATGGGAAGTAGTAATATGATGCAAATGGTAAAATAATGAAAAAAAAAACAGCAACGAGAAACATTTACATGTAGAGTGCAATATCACGCAGATTTGGATGTGACAATGAAATCAATCTCAGGGAGTAAACTGAAAAAAAAAAAAGCAAACATGGGAAGAGGTGGTCATCTTAGCTGAACAGAGAATGGGGTGGATATGTGGTTGTGAAAAACAAGCAGAAATCACTTATCAGAGGGAATAGTGGAAATGATTGTTGAAAGGGCCAGATAGGAGACAGAGAGATGTCAGGAAACGAGTCTGGAAGAATATTTTGCTGATGTGACATCTGTGAATGGAGTGCTAGATATAAGCCATTATTGGGTATTAAGTTATCCCCCAATATCCGGGCCCTACTACCAAAAAAAAACTATGAAAAAGCTCTAGCAGCTCAATATAGTTTGTAGTCAGTTGAAATTAAGAACATTATTCAAAAAAAAATGGAACAATTTTAAGGCTAGTCCTAATGTGCTTAACCACTTAGGGGAGAACCCCTATTCATTCACAAGACTGGATTCAACATGAAAAAATTGTTTGAAGGAGGGTCAAATAGGGATTTGAACATGAAGAGAAAGGTACTGTTAAGTGTGGTACATGCAATCAATACTCATTTATGATTGAAGAAAAAAATTTGGTTTTAGAAAACAGTGTTCATTCTAAAATATATTTTTGCAATAGCAACTGTCATTCAAAACTAGTGGTGTATCTTACTAAATGTTCAGGATGCCCTGCATTTTCTGTATGGAAATCTGAAAGTAGCCTTTGTAAAAGAGCGTACAATCACCGTTATCACAGTTATATTTCTAAGTACAATGAGAATAATGCTTTATTTAAGCATCCAACAACTTGCCTGTCTTTTTCAAAGTTCAAATTTACAATTTTGGATCAAGTCACTTTGAACCCCTGAGACGGGGATGTTAAAACAGCATTAGAGAATAAAGAACTTAGATGGCAACTTAAGCTACGTGCCATGTATTACCCAGGAATTAACTATTACATATCTATTCAGCCTGTTTTGAAGTTGAGAGCAGCCCTTTGTGGTTTGTAGATGGTAAGCAGTTTATCACTTGACTGAAGGAGATGCTTTGGTAGATAGTACTGGAGTAAGGGGATAATTGCTGGGCAGGCAAATGGGGTATAGATGATTTTGTGGTTAAGATGACCTGGGTATAAAATAGGGGGTGAGGAAGTTTGAGCCAGTTAAGTGTTTTAGTGCTAAACAGTTGTGGGTCTAAGGCTTTTTGCAAGCGAATCTGGCAACTTTGTTGTGGCATTGTTCAAGTTTACAACTAAAGGAGAAAGGGTAATAGTTCAGTAGTAGCTAGGGTTATCTTGGCAGTGTGTGTAAGGAATTTCTTTACTCTATGAGGGGTACCTAGTGTTTGAGGGGTTTTCTTGAAGCTGTTATGGATATGTAAATTACATTTAATATTATCATCAATTGTCATGCCAAGTAGTTTTGTATGCAAGGTAACTTCAGTCATGATGTGTTCAAGTAGTTATTTGTGACTGCACTTCTCCAGAAGTTTTGACAAAGTGGACAATATGGCAACAGGTCTGAAACTGGTTATATCAGATGATGCTCCTCCTTTATGAAGGGGTTGGTGAAAAATGTTTTCAGTAGAGCAGGAATGTATGATTCCTGGACAGATCTGTTAATTATGACAGACACAGGATAGGCTATGGAGCTGGCAGCTAGCTCGAGGTATTCTGCTGACTATCTGATGATTGAGTACAGATTCCACGTTCACCCTAGACCTGGTTGCTGTCCACCCCGCTCAGGCGCTCCCACCTGCACTCTGTGTTCCTGCACATCCCTTAGCCTGACTGCCAAGGAAACACTCTCAGTTTACAGAGGTTTACTTACCTGCTCCCTGGAGACTTCCCAGGAACACTGAAAGAGAAACTCTGTGTTCCTGCACATCCCTTAGCCTGACTGCCTGATTCTGCCTGGCTTGACTCCCAAGGAAACACTCTCAGTTTACAGAGGTTTACTTACTTGCTCCCTGGAGACTTCCCAGGAACACTGAAAGAGAAACTCTGTGTTCCTGCACATCCCTTAGCCTGACTGCCTGATTCTGCCTGGCTTGACTCCCAAGGAAACACTCTCAGTTTACAGAGGTTTACTTACCTGCTCCCTGGAGACTTCCCAGGAACACTGAAAGAGAAACTCTGTGTTCCTGCACATCCCTTAGCCTGACTGCCTGATTCTGCCCGGCTTGACTCCCAAGGAAACACACTCAGTTTACAGAGGTTTACTTACCTGCTCCCTGGAGACTTCCCAGGAACACTGAAAGAGAAAGTATGTCTGCTATTCTCAGTTGAAAGACTGTATCCATAATAAAATATTACTACACTGCCAAGGTAGGCAAATTTCCTGAGTCAGGTAAGGCAGCAACCAATCCCCCCTCCATAGCAGTCTGTTATATCCCCACTTCTAGCCTCTCTCACACTCTACTTCCCAATACTTTCTCCTGAATTGCGCATATCTATACTGCATCCTCTCCTACATCTCCTCATCCCCCTCAGCCTGGCATTACCTCAGGTGTGACATTCTGAAATGACGGTGACTACCCACTAGGTGGCGCCTCTTTACTCACTGTCTACTATACATCTTTACACTTTTCTTTCACATCTTACTAGCTTTACCTTCTGCTCTTTACTAAAGCTTCTCTTGTACTAGGCTACCCCCTACTAAATTCCTAACACTAGCTTAACTCTCTCTCTTCCTATCCTACTGTGCCCTAAAGTGTCTCTTATCTCTACTTACCCCTCTAAGCATCCTAAATCTCCCACTGCCAAGCCTCTTCCTCCCTGCTGCACTTTCTACCTTTATACTCACCTGTTGCCTCTCTATTTCACTGATTGTCTTTCTTGACACAGGACTCCTTGCCCATTTATTTCTATAAGAATCTCCTGTAATACCTATCTTCTATTCCTGCTGTACTCTGTAGCCCTCCTTTTGTATTTCTAGTTACTCTGTGCTCTTCCCCAGACTCAGACACCTCCCCCCCCCCATCCTCTGACCATACCTTGCCTATCTCGCGGATTCTGCTCTTTACCTCTTATATTTGTTATCTCCCCTCACCCTTTGCCCTAACATCCTACCTTACCTGATAAATATACCCAACTTGGAGCAGACGCCATCTTTTCCACATTCACCCTAGACCTGGTTGCTGTCCACCCCGCTCAGGCGCTCCCACCTGCAGTAAGTTGACCTATTTATACAATTTGTATTATGTAACATGTTTATTGAAATGTTATGTTTTTTCGAACTGAATGTGAGCTTTACTCTGTATCTGGCTGTTTTAAACACTGTTAGAATTGTTTGAACTCTTGCACTGTGCATAGTCTCAACGGTATTAGTTGTGTTTTACGCTTCAACTGGATGTGCGTTTTACTCGTACTGAATGTGAGCTTTATGTGAGCCTCTGGCTGTTTTAACTCTGTTAGTATTGCTTGAACTCTTAGCACTGTACTAGTTTCATCAGTATTAGTTGTGTTTTATGCTGTAACTGGATGTGTGTTTTACTCTTTACCTGGCTCTCTTTATAGTCTGATACTACTGATAAAGCCGATAGCGATGGCATGGTTTATTTTACAACATATGTTAAACAGCAGCCTTTACCAGACTGCAATCATAATTTAACTTAATTACTCACTAGGAATGCATATTGTGTAGGGTATTAGATATTGACCAACAGTAGCAATCAGTGAGCTCCATTTGCTAATTCCTCTTGCCTACACTAATTCCTTTCGGCGTTGTGCACGTGGGCCCTCCACATACGGGCGTGTATGTTTTAACATATGCTAAACTGCAACCTTTATTAGACTGCCAGCATAATTTAACCTATTCTCCTTCCAGTAATGTATAATGTGTACGCTATTTGTTTAGATCAATAGTAGCGAACAGTGCGCGCTTTATGGTATCCTCTTGCCCACGCTAATACCTATCGGCGTTTTGCACGTGGGCCATCCACCAACGAGCATTATAACTAGCCGGATTACTGGACTGCCAGAACGGATCATTCTCTCATTATCGGTAATTAGCTAACACCTCCTGTTTAACTCTTCTCAACTGCTAGCATTAAATAAAAAGGCAGCGAGTATAAACTTTTTTTCCTTGAGGAGAAAGGAAAACAACTTGTACTATCACTCCTGCTGCATTCGCATTTAACTGCCACTGTCTAGCACAGGGGACCGAACAATTTGCGCTATCCTTAATAGTATCTCCCTTCTGTGCAGATCTGCTATCGTTATTTAATTGTCAAATATGTACACTGTTGTTTTACCTGCTGAGATTGGATATATTAGAATGTATATATAAGGTTTACATGTGTAGTCTAGCAATTGTATTGTTTCCCACACTATCTGTTTCTCTCTCTCTCTCTCTTTACACCAGCTCTGTGTTCCTGCACATCCCTTAGCCTGACTGCCTGATTCTGCCCGGCTTGACTCCCAAGGAAACACTCTCAGTTTACAGAGGTTTACTTACCTGCTCTCTGGAGACTTCCCAGGAACACTGAAAGAGAAAGTATGTCTGCTATTCTCAGTTGAAAGACTGTATCCATAATAAAATATTACTACACTGCCAAGGTAGGCAAATTTCCTGAGTCAGGTAAGGCAGCAACCAATCCCCCCTCCATAGCAGTCTGTTATATCCCCACTTCTAGCCTCTCTCACACTCTACTTCCCAATACTTTCTCCTGAATTGCTCATATCTATACTGCATCCTCTCCTACATCTCCTTATCCCCCTCAGCCTGGCATTACCTCAGGTGTGACATATTCTGAAATTACGGTGACTACCCACTAGGTGGCGCCTCTTTACTCGCTGTCTACTATACATCTTTACACTTTTCTTTCACATCTTACTAGCTTTACCTTCTGCTCTTTACTAAAGCTTCTCTTGTACTAGGCTACCCCCTACTAAATTCCTAACACTAGCTTAACTCTCTCTCTTCCTATCCTACTGTGCCCTAAAGTGTCTCTTATCTCTACTTACCCCCCTAAGCATCCTAAATCTCCCACTGCCAAGCCTCTTCCTCCCTGCTGCACTTTCTACCTTTATACTCACCTGTTGCCTCTCTATTTCACTGATTGTCTTTCTTGACACAGGACTCCTTGTCTTATCCCGCTCCGTTCGCCCTGCGGGCTCACTCCGCTCCCCTACCCTGCCCCCAATTCCCACCCACCCCCACTGCTCCTACACTTATTCCTCCTACACCACACCCCCTCTAATCACTGCACCAATACCACTGCTCACATCATTATCACACCACACCTCTCACAACACCATTTTAGCCACGCCCACCTCCAAATTACTCTGTTGTTCACTCCCACCTCCATAGACACCACTACATCGACTTACCTACCACACCCCTCATTCAACTGTCATCTATTAACTCTACAATGCCAACATCTCCTACCCTACTCCTAATTCAACTACTTCTCTTAATCACACTACTTCCTTCTCTTTTTACTACCTATCTCTTAACTTCTTATGAACAACCACTTCTCTCCTCCACCCCCTTTCCCTCTAAACATACTTCTACATTACCACTAGCCACTATTCCAAACTCCCTAAACATTACATCTACACCCAACTACATACTTCCCAAATATCATAGACTAGAACCCATTAAATATACCAATCCCAATAATAAAAAAATTACCTAACTATTCTTACAAGTTACTTTACCATAAACACATCACATATCTTCACTCACTACTAGATGGAGACATACACCCAAACCCTGGTCCTAACCATACCTCTACCACTGATAAATGTACTCTTATTACCAGTAGCTCCACAACCCCTTCCAAGCCAGCTAACTCTCTCCTTATAGCACATCTTAATATACAGAGCATTAATAATAAAATCCCACACCTACATGCCCTCCTAGATGTCCACCAATTCGATATCCTATGCCTATCTGAAACTTGGCTTAAACCTTCAATCAAAGATAACGAAGTAACCCCTCCAGGATATAATATCATCAGAAAAGACCGTACTAAAAAGGGAGGAGGGGTCTCTATCCTCCACAAAACCAAACTACAAGTCAGCACCATTGACCTTAACCCACCTTTAGACAATAAAGCCGAAATACTCATCACTAAACTTCAGGTCAACCCTAGTAAAGCTATTAATGTCATCTGTTTATACCTTCCACCAGGAAACAATATAAATACCCTTGAAAATATCCTGAATTTTATTACTATCAACCTCCCACAAGAAACTATAATTTTAGGAGACGTCAATATTGATTGGCAGTCCTGTAATAGTATACACCCTTCCACCCATATTAACTTATATGGCTTTACACAAACCATTAACTCCTCTACCAGAACTCACAAACCCAACAACAAAGAAACTACCTTGGACTGGATACTCACTAATAATCCTCTACAAACCTACAAAGTAGGGACCCTCCCAGATGATCTAAGTGACCATTCCCTAACCTACTTTATTAGATCTAAAACCAACCTCACTCTTTCCAGCACTGCCAGAACTGTTCGTTGCAAAAAACAATTTAACCATGATCTATTCCTGACAGAACTTAAACAATGTAATTGGACACCACTAAAATATCTTCCACTTGATGAAGCTGTAGCCTATTTTAATACTACATTCTTAACCATCCTGAACCACCATGCACCATTACGCTCTATTAGATGCAAAGCTAAACCAGCACCCTGGCTCTCAAATACTACAAGGCATAAAATCCGTTTGAGAAACAAAGCCTGGGTCAAATGGCGTTCTATTAAAAATCCATTAGATCACTTAATTTTCAAACAACTAAGAAATATTACTAAAAAAGCCATAGTGCTAGATAAACAGAACTTTTACCTCCAAATACAGCAAATCCATCAAAATAAACCTCAAATGTTTTGGAACAGTATCAACAAACTTCTTCACCCAGGACATTCAACCACCCCTAACCCTCTAGGCTCCAACCCAGATAATCCCATTCACACTGCCAACTCCTTTAATTCCTTCTTTACCAATGCCATCCAATCTCTTGCCAGCCATCTTTCACCTGACATCACAAATCTGCTTAATTCATCTCTAAATCCTCCTCCATCCTTTCAAATGCAACCAGTGTCTACTTCCAGTATATGCTCACTTCTACTAAAACTTAAACCTTCTACCCCTTCTGCTGACCAACTCCCAGGAGAATACCTCCAAATTGGAGCCAAATCCATTGCCTAACCTACATCTATCCTTATCAACAGAACCATTAGTGAAGGAAATATCCCGTCTATCTGGAAAATTTCTTATATTATTCCTTTACACAAAGGTGGGAACTCTAATGAATTCTCGAACTTTCGTCCTATAGCCTTGCTATCTCCTCTGGCAAAAATTATGGAAAAATGTATACAGAAGCAACTTCTAAACCACCTTCTCCAAAATAAGCTACTGGCAAACTGCCAACATGGTTTCAGACCTCACCACAGTACCACCACAGCCCTGCTATCATTTACAGATTGTATTAACAATAATCGTAACAACGGCTTTCTTTCCTCTGCAGTGTTCATTGATTTATCCAAAGCTTTCGACATGGTTCATCACCAGCTGCTCTTGCATATTATGAAATCTCTATCACTAGACCCATTAGCCATCAAATGGTTCAACTCTTACCTTGATAACAGAAAACAAGCGGTTCTCTGGCACAATAATCTTTCTAATCTCCTCCCCATCTCCCTTGGTGTCCCTCAGGGCTCCATATTAGGGCCGCTCCTATTTTCCATCTATATTAATGATCTTCAGTCAGCAATTCCACATTCAACCTGCATTCAATACGCAGATGACTCCACTATTATCTGCTCAGCTACTTCTCAAATTGAACTGCAGACCATCACCCAGAAAGCATTTAATACTGTTGAACTATGGTTTACAAATCGCTGCCTCCTACTAAATCCAAAGAAAACTAAACTGCTACTATTCTCCCCAACCCACAAGTCCACCCCTTCACATTTTACACTCACATCTAACAATGGTACTATCATCTCTCCAGACCTATCTACTAAACTCCTAGGAATATCTATAGGCAACAACCTCAACTTTGACACACATATTAACAGTACTATAAAAACAGTCAACAAGAAACTTGCATCCCTCTATAGAATCAAACCCTTTCTTACTCCAGCAGCCAGGACTGCTATAGCCAGAACTCATCTCATCTCTACACTACTCTATGCCTCACCCATTTATACAAACCTTTCTAAAACCAACATTAACAAATTGACTGTATCCTATAATAATATTGCCAGATTTGCTGCTGCCACTCCTTTCCGTACCCATCACTGTCTAAATCTTAAACAACTTGATTGGTTAGAGTTTCCACACCATCTGCACTTTTCACAGCTTACTATTGCCCACAAAACACTGTATCAACCCTCCAATACTCCTATACTTTCAAGCCTACTTACCCTCTACCACAATCCTAAAAACTTACACTCTTCTAATAAACTTCTGTTTAACACCTGTAGATCCAACAATTTAGCAGGTGACTCCCTCTTCTGTAATACCATTGGTAAGCTATGGAATCTATTACCCACTGAACTCACAACTCTCCCCTCTCATACACATTTCAAAAAGAAGCTCAAGCTTTATCTCATGACACACTGGCTATGTTCCTGTTCTATCCCTGACTAACTGCTGTTTCTTCTCACTAATTACCTCCTGCCTCAACTAGCCTTCCCTACGAGATCTGCTTATTATGTGTCTTTGACTGAATTCTTCTTATATACACCTGTATCTCATCATTAATTACTGCTCTGGCCATGCTTATTGGTAGTATAGCAGTTAACATTTCAAAAAAAAAAAAAAACTGTTTTTCCCCTATTCTTTTCAAATCTGCTCTAATCTATACTGTCTTTGTATACAACTTATTGGTACTTCTTTCTGGACTGTATTTTGCAAATGTTCTTCTGTATATTTTTTCAAGTCTGTACTTAATTTTGTTTCTTATTGTATATTGTTTCATTGTATATTGCTTGTTGTATTGCACATGGAGCTTTTCTCCCCGGGCCTCTACTGAAAATGGGCATGTATCCAGCTAGACTAGCCCGGTCAACAAATGTAAAATAAAATAAATAAATAAAATAAGGGTTCCAAGTTTAAGGAAAAACAATTTGATGGAGGAGGTCTGGATGGGTTTTTAGGGTAAAACAGGAGGTGTTTGCTGTCTGAGGAGAAGGCATGTCAGGATAGTTATATGGAAAATCTTTAGTAAGGGCTTTAATACTTTCTATGACATGTGTGAGAAAATGAGCAGCTATTCCAGAGGGAGTGTTATTTGGGGCTGGATTAGAAGTTGTGGTTGCTCCAGAACAAAGTACATGATTAATAGAAGATTATAATTTTTTAGGGCTGGAACACTGAATTAGTAAGGGGTACTGTAGTAGATTTTCTTGTCTGCATTAATCTGTCTTTTAGTGCAGCCACGTAATTCTGTAAAGTATTGTAGGTTTTGGACAGATCTGGTTTAACCGTTCTTTTCAAGCCCCATCTCTTTCATGTTTTGGGTGCCTGTTATGAGCGGATAAGCAAGGAATACGACTACTCTACTTGTTTTGTTCTAATTGGAGTCAGACTACTGAGGGTTTCATGAAAAGTGTGTTAAATTTCTGTACTGCTTTACTGAGTGGAATATTTTTCAGGATAGAACAGTTAAAGAAGCTTAGGATTCTATTAAATATATTAGGGCTAGAATTAGTGAAGTTACGAGAAGATCTAAATAAGTGTTGTTTGACATGATGGGTACCGAGTCTATTTTCATATATAGAGAGATGGTCATTGAGGGAATCAGAGAAGATGCTGATAAATGCATACTTAGTGGATTGAGACACCAATGTCCAGAATGTCAGGAACTGGGCCACAGGTTTTTGGACAGTTACAATGTGTGCAGAAGGAAACAACTTGAGTCAAGCCAGATAGGCTGAGGCTACCTGATGGGTATTTTGTGGAGATAATCTGACGATCAAAATTAGTGTCACCTAGGATTATCTTTTCATTAGATAGTTTATGTAAAATCCAGTTTAGGATGTTTTTCAGGGTTGTAGCATTATTGCCCGAGAGAATATAGAGAACTTTAATATACAGTTGTTTATGGTTATTAAGTTTGAGATGAGAACTTTGGCATTATGGAATTTACGGACAGGCTTATTATAGAGTAGGATTTCAAGATAGTCGGTGTCTAGTAAAGGTACTTCACAACGTTTTTTTTTTTTGGGTTCTATCAGTCCTGATTATACTATAACTAAAGAGTGAAATTTCAAAGGGAAACATATGGTGTTTTAGCTGTGTTTCAGTTATGGCAAGGATACAACTGTGGGATATCCAGTCATGGAGTTCTGAAATTTTATTATACCTGCGACAGGTATTTAAGGAAATAAATTTAAGCTGTTTGGGTGATTTTTGAGGTAGGCTGGTTGGGTTTTTAATGGTGTTGGTGATGCTAGTGTGATCCATGTTTTGGAAGGAGATGGATAGGGTGAATGGGAAGGGGTTCTGCTTGGGATGAATTTTGCAAGCTACCTGGGAGTCAGGATGGGAGGAGGGGGGCAGGATTGGGGTGAATATCCCCACAT
The DNA here is from genome assembly GCF_019279795.1 of Protopterus annectens. NCBI lineage: Eukaryota > Metazoa > Chordata > Ceratodontiformes > Protopteridae > Protopterus > Protopterus annectens. The sequence goes on along the minus strand of NC_056748.1, from coordinate 1,136,025,667 downwards.
GGTAAGAGAGAGAGATAAAGATGAGCTTATTTTGGTTTAACTTTAAGAGTTAATTTTATTTTGATGATGTAGGTGTGAGGATTTAGTAATTTAAATTTGAAGTGAATATTGAGTGAGCCATTGTATATGTACCAGAAGTGTTTAATGCTGGGGAATTGGGGGTGGGAAGACAGTATAGCAGGACACAGTCTCAACACCGTCAGGAGGAGTCCTTATCTGTTATCCTTTCACTGGAACAATGTTGTGGAATACCAACAGTATTCTAACACGTGCTTTGGAAGCACAAGGGTTATGCTACGATTGTAGTAACATTAGAACTGTTTTGAAGGAGTAAAGTGCTATAAAACGCTATGAATCTACAGCTGAGTTATCCTCAGACAAATACAGCTTCACAGCAAACACACTGAGTGCAGGAAAGTGTGCAGAGAAGAGGAGAGCAAACTAAATTTGGTTGAGAGTGCAGCAGAGAGAGCATAATCAATTACCTTATGGAGAAAAAGGCTAATCAGCCACGTAATCAATATTGTGTAACATTGTAAGCAGGGCTTCTGTAATAGGACACTGTGATCTCACTACTATTTTAAGACAACGAACAGTAATGAGTAAAGCAGCAATCCCCTATAAGCCTCAAGTATATAATCCAGTGGCCCTAAACAATATAATGGTACAGTCCGAGATTCTTGCAGAAACTGTACCTGTGTGACTGAGCTACAACTCAGGATGTGTGAGCAGTATTCAAGCTTTCATCTAAATTTCTTTTCAATGACAAAATTTCAGAGAATTGTACTTCTAAACATAGATGGGAAAAAGCAATTATATTTCTTCACTTCAGCAAATATATCTCTCTTCACCTCTGACAATGTAATGTCTTGATGGAAAATGAATAAAGATATGACTTGGTCCCGTGCAGTAAAAGGAGAAAGCCCTGACTACAACCTAGGTGGCCTATGTTCGACTAGCAGCATGGGAGGTGGAGAAGCAAGATGGAGGAGGATGGTTTGAGCAGCCGATTCAAGCTATTCCATCCTAGAGGGTGAGAAGTGGCCTGTCCCAACATATCAACAAATGTCGACCAGTGGGTAAGCAATTACTCATGAAAGATGCCAGGAGGGACTCATGAGGTTAGAAAGAACATGTGTCACTGAGTTGGTGATGATGCGAGTGAAAGCATACACATCATTCACAGCAGACGTAACAATCTAAGCCAGCTGGATGCCTATTGGAAGGGGTTAGAAGGGATAGGGTGAGGGACTCCATGCAGATGGAACACTGTCCCACTCATTAATGCCCGACTCTCAACTATAAGGTAACAAATTAGCTGATTAGGCCCCCAGAACAAAGGCAAGTGGGCTAGATGGCTCTCATGTAGTTTGTGGGTGTCTCACTCTTTGCCTTGGTGGAATGGATGAGCTGAATGAGGCATAAGTAGGGAAGCCCTTGGGCCTAGTCCCATGGGGTGTAAAATATAAATAAATACATAAAAATAGACACTGTAGATGTGGTCTAGCCTCACTGAGATGTATATTCAAACTGAGACTTCTCTAGAAAAACTGTGCACTGCATTAGATGTAGTTCATGGTAGCTAGCTTATTGGCATTAAATATATATTCCCTAAGTCTAAAAGACAATAAGGGTCCTACATAAAGAGAAAATCCATGAGTGTGTGATGGCTGTGTAGCCACATACACCTCACAGGCTACTGCTATACCTGCATACATTGGTATGAAAATGACACCATGAAAATCATAGATGTTATTAGACTCAGCAGAGTCTAAGCATGCATCCTGGGCTTTGTCCTCCCTCGAGATGTTAAAGCCATAAGTTTGTGGGACATATCCAACACTGAAGTGTGTCCAGCTCAATTCTGATAAAGGTCTTCCACTATGCAGGAAGCATACAGGACTCATTCCAATTTACAGTCACCACCAATAACTGTATCTACGTAAGTGGCAAAGGAGGGCCATCTCCAGGGAAGTCCATGAACGAAGGTACCAGGAGCCAATTATCCAGGTAAGTGAACATCAGGACTAATAAGAGAAGACAAAATGACACTGCTACCTCCATCAGGTAAAAGAATAAAGCTCTGTGATAAGAAAAAAATTGAAACACTGTCATCCAGCCTTGCTTCTTCCACAGCAGTGAAATTTGCTTGTTCTGTCTGATGGACTTTAGTAATTTCTTCTTATCAACTTCACTGATGTCTCTGTTTGACAATACACTAAAATAGAGGTTTTTAATTTTTTGACATTTGACATTTGTTAACCGGGTTACGCCGACTGGGTAGAGACCGTTTTTCAGTGGAGACCCAAGGAGAAAAGCTTCAACATTACAAAAAAAATTACAGTGAATAAGAATTCTAAATACTTACAGGATGAAAAAGCTCCAACATTACAACAAAAAGAAAAACAGTTAACGGTTATACTTACAGGAGAAACAAGATTAAAAAGAATGATCATGAAATAGTTAACAATAACAAGGTAAATTTTTTTTGACAGGTGAGACAATAATAATAAGATAAACAAAATGTGCATAGCACAAATTTGCCAAAAGTAAGTCAGACAGAAAACTGCATAATGGAATAAGAATGTTAGAGTATAAGCAGATTATAAGCCAAGCTAGGAAGACAGCTGTAATGAGGGATTGAGTGTAGAGTCAAAGCAGGAGAAGACCCCATGTAGTAAATTGGTAGGAAATAAGTGAAAGACTAAGATAATAGAAGCTAAGGGGACAACAGTCCTATTAGGAGAGTTTAATCATTTAATAGAAGATGTAGCTTACACAGGGGGGAGAAGCAGGCAGAAATTATAGATGACAGGAAGATAAGTTATGTTGATTTGTTGCAAAGGCACGACCATAACTTACAATAGATATCTTTTAGTGCTATTTTAAAGGAGCTGGAGTTAGTAATAGATGCAACGTAGAGGGGTAGTTTGCTCCAAGCACTTGCGATGGAATAGCTGTAGAGTATGTTAGCAATATTTTTTTTTGGCTGGTAGACTTGAAGAAGGTTCTGTTGAGAGCCACTGAGAGCACGGCTGGGAGAGTAAGGCTGAATAAGAGTAGAGAAAGAGGGGCAAAATGATGGATCATGTAAGATTAAATGAGCTGTGACAAGCTGGGGTAATAGAATTTGGTGGTGAAATTCCAGCCATTGCAGTTCTTTTAGGGCCATACAGTGATGTGTGCGATAGGATAGGTTGGAGGCAAATCTTGCTATTTTGTTATAGGAATTTCTAATTTAGTCAGAAGATTAGTTTGGAGGTTTCTGAGTATTGGGGCTGTGTAGAGTAAAGTGGGGAGCAGAAAGGCTTAAGCGATGGACAGCCTGGAGGAATGAGTGAGGAATTTATGTCTGTACAGGAGTCAGAGTTTTGATGAATCTTTTTAATGCATTGCTGAGTGTGAAGATCAAACTTTAGGTGGTCATTGATAGTAACTCCAAAGAGTTTTGTGTGAGGTTCAGTAGAGATGGCTGTGTTATCCAGTGACGAGGCAGAAAAGATACTTTTATAATGTTGAAGACTTGTAGGTAGGAATAAAACACGTTTAGTTTTCTTAGGGTTCAATAACAGTTGGTTGAAGTAAGCCATCTTTTGACTGACTGAAGGGACCTTTGAGTGAGGGTATGAAAGTGAGTAATGTCAGAGCAGGAGATGATTGTGGAATCATCAGTATACTGAATAATAGTAGAGTGTGGGCAAGAAGAGTGAAGGTCATTAATAAAGATATTGAAAAGTAGGGGTCCAAGGATGTAATCTTGGGGCACCCCAGTTTGAACAGGTTGGACGGGGGAAAGCTAGTGTGCCATTTTACAGCCTGAAATCTGTTTGAGATGTAGCTAGAATACCAAGATAGGGAAGAGTTAGAAAGGTTTAGTGAAGCTAGTTGGGATAGAAGTAGCCTGTGGGAAACAGTGTCAAAGACTTTGGATAGATCAAGAAACAAGCAGGAGACTAACATGTCATTGTTGCAGGATTGTGCAATAGTATTTAGGAAGGATATAAGAGCAATAGCTGTACTGTGGTTTATGCAAAAGCCATGCTGAGAGGGAATAAGAAGGTTTTCTCGTAGGAAGTAATCAAGGAGCTGTTTGCAAATGCATTTTTCCAACATTTTTGACAGGGGAGATAGGATGGAAATTGGTCTAAAATTAGAGGGATCAGCTTCATGACTGCCTTTTAAAGGGGTATGACATATAATTTTTTCCAGATATTAGGCATGCGATAGTTAGCAGCTACTTTTAGGAATTGTGGAGGTAAAGTATCAACTGATAGAGAACAAGTTTTAAGTTTAGAGAGAAGGGACTTGGTACAGGCTGTGGAGACAGGTTTGAGAGAAAAGACAATGGAATGGGTGGAAATAGTAGGGTAGGGCCACAGATATTGTCGCTTTTGGTCAGGGTGCAGATAGAGTCAGTGAAGACGGAATTAAGGACAGTAGAAATGCCTGTGGGAGAGCTATTATGGCTGGAGTCAGGGGATGATGGGCACCCAGGATGTAGTAGCTTGTTTACAGATTGCCAGAACTTTTGGGGATTAGTGTGTGGGCTATCAAGTAGTTTATGGAAAAATTTTGTTTATCAAGGCTAACCTTTTTTTTGGTTAAGTTATGGAGCTCTCGGTAGGTCTGAAGGTCAATGGAGGATATGCATTTCTTCCATTTTTTTTCAAGCACTGTTTCTCTCTCATAAGTGTACAGGTGGCTTGTGTTAGCAAGGGGGCAAATTGAGTTTTGATCCTAAGTTTCCTGATGGAGGCCAAGGAGCCGAGTATTTCTAGAAAGATGTTGTTAAAAGATAGGACTGCATATTCTAGGGGGAGATTGTGGAGGAAGAACCAGTTAACTAAAGAGAGTAGATGGTTAAAAGTAGCTGGGTTAAATCTGGAGAGTTTGACAGTCTTTATAAAGCTGGGGTTTGTGTAGCTGGGCAGAATGTCTAATAATGTAGGTGGGATGGTGATCACTAAGGGCATCAGGCAGGGCAGAAGGGTCATGATAAAGCTTGGGGTTGAAGGTGAGGACCCAGTCAAGTGTGGAACCTGAGTTGGTGTGTTTATGTAAATGAGTTGGGGTACTAATTTGCTGGGAGAATCCAAAAAGGTTAAAGAAGGAATTTGGGGAGTCAGCATCAAAGGCATTCCGATCGATGTTTAGATTACTCATGATAATGGTTTCATAAGAATTGTTTTGAGAGATGCAAGACAGAAAGTTTTCCAGGACAGGGATGTTATTACCTGGGGGGGTGTAGCTAGAGAGAATAGCTAGCTTCTTATGAGTATTTATTTGACAGATGGCTATGAGAATTTCAGCTGGGTGAAAATCTGAAGGGTTAACTGACAGAGACTGAAGGGTGAGATGGTTAGAGTAGAGAATTGCAACACCTCCACCTTTCTTTTTAAGGCAATTGTACCAGAGGATGTTGTAGCCTGGTGGAAGTATTTTGGTATTGGATATATAGGTTCATAGGTAGGTACTAGGCTATCGGCCCTAGGGCCTATACAAGCCCAGCCAAAAACATACCCTGGCTTTTGCCACCCAAGAAAATTATTTTCCTGTGCCACTGTCGAGCAGAGCCACAGAGGTGATCCCTGGGGTGAATTTCCTATTTCCCATCCAATCATCAATATTTTTCTTGCAGAGTGCTAATGAGGAGCTTTGTTTGATATAGATAGGTAGTTTATTCCAGAGTATGGGAAGTCTCTGGGACAGGAATTTATCCCTCCGGCATGTTCTTTCTATTGTGGTGACAAGGTTTAGGTCCCTAGAGTGTGTAGCACAGAGGGATTAGGATTTTTTTTAGTGAAGCATGTCCAACAGCTCTGGGTTTGACAAAGCTTTGTATATTACGCAGAGATCACCTCTGAGTAGGCGATATGCGACGGAATAAAGATGGAGTTTTTTGAGACTGTCTGCGTAGGGCATCTGTTTGAGGCCAGTAATCCTCTTTGTGAGGTATTTCTGCGGCCTTTCCAGTTGTTGTAGATGTCTTATGAGGCTTAAGTCAGGTTTCAGAGAGGTACAGAATATCAGGGTATGGATGGACATCCAGGCATGGAAGAGAGGGACTTTGTTCAAGATGCTTTGAATGTTCATAGACAGTAATGCTAAATTTTTGGTGGGTGTAGATGTGGGTGACTGAGAGGTATTAGTGGTAGAGTTTTGGAGGTGTGGTAGTAGGCTGGGAGAAAGAGAGAAACTATGGTTAGGCCCGGGGTTTGGATGTATGTCACCTGATAGCAGCAAATTTAAAATAAGTAATCTAAGGGAAGTAAAGCGGTTCATTTGGAGGTATTTTTTGTTTTAGTTTTGAGTGGGGGTGTACAGAGAGGGAAATGTTTGACTGTATGTAAGCTAGAGTTAGAATGAACAAAGAGAGAGATGGAGCTATGGGGAAAGAATAAGTGGGAGAGAGAGTGGATAAGGGAGAGTTAATAGCAGGAGAAGAGTGGCTGGGTGGGATCATAAGAGGTTACTAGGCTAATGGCCCAGGGGCCCTTACAAGCCTAACCAAGAGTTTATCCCCAAAAAAGAAACCTCAGTCACCACCTGTCACCCCTGTAAATGAGGGACAAAGGTGGAACCCCTGGGAAACATTTGTGGCTTTCCATCCACTCATCAAGGCTGCGCTTGAAGAGGGTCAGCAAGGTACTCTGTTTGACATGCATGGGAAATCTATTCCAGAGATGGGGCAGGCTCTGGAGACAAACCTGTCTCTCCAGCAGGTTTTGTTGATTTTGCATATTAGATTTAGGCCTACAGAGTGGGTAATGCATGAGGAGTTAGACTTATGGATATGGAGCATCTCTAGTAGGGCAGAGTCCGATATTGCCTTGTAGGTGGAGACACAGATCACCTCTGAGCAATCTGTATGATACCAAGTAGCGTGATACTGATTTCAGCCTGTCTGCATAGGACAGGTGTTAGAGGCCATGGATTCTCTTTCTGAGGTATTTCTGTGGCCTTTCCAGGTGCAGGTGTTTGGAGAGGTACATACTAAACAGGGCATTATACTCAATTATAGGTCTAATGAGGGAGGAGTACAGGGAGGTAGTAACCTCCTTTTTTCTGGATGAAATCCCTTTACTTATGAGATGACCCAGGTAAAAGGCTTTTCTGACCACTGCTGCCACATGATGGTCAAATGTGAGATTGTTTTCAACCAGAGTACCCAGGTTGCTCACCACAGGTTGTGTGCTTAGGGGGTTGCCGTTGATGTGGTAATCAGTAGGGGCCATGGCTTTGTCGAATGGTATGATAATACACTTTTTTTGCATTAAACTTAAGGCCATGACTTTGGCACCAGTTATTTGGAGCTGTGAGACCTTCTTGCAGTATGTTAACATCATTTGAGGAGTCAATGACAGCACCCAACATACAGTCATCCACAAACTTGGTCAGCCACAGGCCCTTTGTTTTTGCCTGGACCTCTGAGAAGTAGATGCCAAACAGTAGGGGTCCCAGGACAGATCCCTGGGGAACACCACTAGTGACAGGTCTGCTGTTGGAGGTGGTGGCACCTATTTTGACCTTGTGGGTCCTGTGAGCCAGTTGGACACCCATCTGACGAGATGGGGATTAACACCAAGTTGCTTTAGCTTTTTGACAGTGGGGGATTGTGTCAAAGGCCTTGGCCAGGTCAAGGTAAGCTGCATGTACTGACTTTACCTCGTCCAGGGCCTTGGTGACAGTCTCAAAGAAGTAGACTAGGTTCAAAAGGCAAGATCTGCCCCTGATGAATTCAAATTGGGTGGGGTCAAGTGCTTGGAGATTGCCAATGTCCTTGTTTATCAGATCCATAATAAATACACTCCATGGCTTTACAGATCAGTCTTGTCAAGCTAATGGGACGATAGTTTCCTGGGTCAGTAGTGGTACCACTTTTTTGCAAGGGGATGACAATGGCAGTTCCCCACTCTGCTGGAATGAAACCTGTAATTAGGCTGCGGTTGAATAGGGATGCTCAATGGTGAAGCTAGTTCTTGCTGGAGATGATGCAGAATACAGCCTGGGTTGTTATCAGGTCCCATGGAAGCTGTGTTATTTGCCTTGGATAGGGCATTTAACACCTGATCTACAGAAATGTGAGACAATTATCGGGAGTGTTGACTGGGCCTTTGGGGGGCGATATCGGCGTGAAGTTTGCAGATATCGGCGTGAAGTTTGCACTGAACCTATCAGCTAGCAGGTTGGCTAAGTCAGCAGGATCAGTGTAAGTGGTACCATTATGAACTAATTCAGAACAAACATGGGCTTTCCCATGGAGGTTCCCAACATAACTGAAGAAGGACTTGTGGTTTCCCTTTGTTTCAAAGGCTAGTTTCAACTCGTAATTGGCTTTGGAGGTTGCATTTGTAAGAGGTGGGAATAGGGGTGAGAAAAAAGAGCAAGTGTGGTAAGGATAATAAGTAGCATAGTGTTTGTAAAGTAGGCTTGGAGAAGTGTGAGAGGTTTTAAAATACAAATATTAAAACACTAGAGCTGGGGGGAAGGGGATAGTATTCTAAAGTACTGTGGGAGTATTGAAGTAAGTGGGAAGTGCTATTAGAGTGGAGAGTGCTGGAGGAAGTTGAGAGGTGGTAAGGGGTGTGGGTTGAAGGGGATAAAGTATGAAACAAATGAAAGTGGGTGGTGGGTGGGGAAAGGGGGTAGGGTAGAAGAGCGGAGTGAGCCTGAGTGTAGCGAGGGTGAACGGAGCAGATTGGACCTGACCCTGAGAGAAGGACTCTTCAGAAACAATCAGGAAGGTTTGTAAAATTACAAATGAGTAGAGTTTTAATAGCAGATACAATAGTGGTTTATTTTTAGATTAGAATTTCTTACTTAGTGTTAGGTGGGCAGAAAAAAAGAGGGGGTGGATATTAGGAGTACAGCAGTAGAAAAAGGAAAAGAAAAAACAAGACAGGCAAAGAAAAGAATGGGTTAGAGGCGAAGGCTGGTGGTCAAGGTGCAGAGAGAAAGCTATACGGGTTGAGAGACAGATGGCTATTGTAGGAAGGAGAGAGTTATTATAAGAGTGGGGAGGACAGGGAAAAAAAGGGAAAAGGCAGTGAAGACAAAAGATAACCGACTAGGTGGAAGCTGATAAGTTAATGCAGCCTGGCAATATGTAGGAGAGAGTAGTGCTTACAGCTTAGGTATAGCGCAGACACACACAGAGTTAACAATACTAGTGCCTGGAAGGGCTGGAAGTTCAGCAGGTCACGGTTCCTGAGAGGAGGTTGCTGGGTTGTTAAAAATTAGACCGTAATACAATCTATGAAGAGTGAAAAAAGTTGAATTTTAGAAAGATATATATGCAAAAGTACAAGCAACAGAAGCTATCACTGCTTTACAATGTTAAGTTCAGGTTACGGGGGGGGGTGAGGTTGGGCAACTGGCTGAGTTACACTGTCTTACAAGTTAAGGAGGTTGCAAAGAATTAAGAGTATTAATAAATTAAGAGAGAAATATAATAAAGTGAGTACTGTAGAGTTGCTAGCACAGCATTATAATAACCATTCTCCTCCATTGCTAGCTTACTTAGGGTGGTGGACAACAGTAAGTGATAGTACTATATTGGCTAAGACACTCTACAGAAACGGTAAGAAATACAATAAAAGAACACTGCAATATTGCTAGGAAAAGCAATTAAGTGATACTGCAATAACATTTACAACACTCTATAGCAGCTAATAAGATCTAACGATATCAATTTGCAGTACCAGCAAATTAATTCAAGCAATTTATGGACAGTTAATTGCTAAGATGCGGGAACACAGATGGCAACTGCCAGGTAGCTGTTATATTCTTCACTCTATGCTAAGTGCAGCACAGCTGAAGTAGTCGCAGAGCATATGGTGGATTCAAACTGTTTTCTGTATAATTCACTTTAACTGTTTGTTATAAACATTCCAGGTAGATTTCTTATTGTCCTGGAACTAATGTTTGCCTTGACCTTCAGCCCTTTTTATGTTTCCTTCTCCAATGCTACTAGAGCATCTATTTCCTTTTTCTAAAACAGGACTTCCCCAATGGCTCCCCTTCTAACACCCACTGGTGCAATCATTTCTTCTCAGTGGGGTCTTATCAACCCATCTTTTTCACTGAAAGGTGAGTCAGGAGTTAGGGAGTGGGCCAGGTGTTTGTCCCGTAAATGTCCCTGTCCCATCCCAATAGGCAGAATGAACACTCACAATGGCTGCCTTGTCAGGGAGTGACATGTGAGCTCCCAGGTCCATCTCTGTGACTCAATGCTCATACCACTTCAACATTATAAGCCTGCCCAACTGCTTCAATCAGTGATTACCAACCCACTAATAGATGTCACAAACATTGTGGGACTAACCTTTTCCCTCCCACTCTAGGATAGGCAAGCTGATGTCCATTGAAACCGGTCCAACTCCCATGGCTCCTCCAGCTCCCTTTTTGCTAATTGAACATTGGTCACCTGGGCCATAGTGAGGGCCTCAATCCTCTACACCATGGCATTGGATTACCAATCCTCTATTTTCTATACTCCTGTTTCCCTGAGTAATTTACCTACTTCTTTTCCTGACCGGTGTTCTTTTCATTAATCCTTTTTTCCCTTCTTCCCCTCCTACTCCATCACTCAGCAATTATAGCCTTTTCTGTGTTTTTTTTTTATTTTATTCATTCATTCTTTCCTTTGTTGACAGGATAAGTGAACTGGTCCACAGACCCTTTTCAGTCACATCCTGGGTGCAATTGGAGAATTTTTAGAGAGAGAAAACAATTAAATTATTACATTAAGTTTTTGAAATGACTTGAGAAGTTTGCTTACATCTCATAATAATAAAAGTTATACATAGCAAAAAGAGCTACATGACAAAAGAAAGGTCTTACAGAGTTGCAACAATGTAATATTTCATGGAATGTACACTTCAAACAATTCATAAGAGTAATACAATGCTATATACTTGTTCATGGTGTTCACATGCACACAGCTGCACTATCTTTTGCAGCTGTAGTATTCCTTAACATTGTTAAATCAATCTGCTAGGTGCCAAAGTTGCCTACTTTACGGCATTAATAGTCCACCCTACTTCTGCTAGCAGAATGCAGTTAGATCAAACAGTCAGTCTAGGAAAATGGGACTTCCAACTTTGATACCATCTATGCGGTAGCTCTTTCATACTCATTTGTCCTGATGAGTTAAAATAGGTCAGTGCTGCCCTGAACTAAAGCTCAACACAAAGGGCTTACAGTTGCTTACCTCCTAAAAACTGTCCCTGCCAAAAATGGGTTAAAATCTTCCTTGTGATTGTTTTTAACTAACCTAAAATCACTTATACCAGGTGATGTTAAGTTGTACTGAAGTCCAAACAAGAATAAGTACAAGAAGCCCTTGCTTCCTCATGTTGTGCAAGCTAGTGCTATTAGACAAAATTATGATGCCTGAGGAGTAACTGAGATGTGGCATAAAGATGATTTCTGCTTGCTCCTTTGCATTATTCTTAACTATACCCTTTTCCTGGTCATCAGGATCAGTTCTAGATGTAAGAAAAGTTATCTTACTGATAAAAAAGTGATATTAATGGAATGTTTTTCATTAGATATCATTTAGGAAGAAAACACTACCAACTACCTGTTAGTCTAGTATCTTATAGGAGGCCATACTAAACTGTTGATAGAGACTCATTATATTCCTCCAGTAGGAAATTTGACTATATTTGAGGACTTATTCACTCACTCCTGCAAAGGTAGGGATATGGCTAATATCATCATAATATGTGATCTAAACAAACTTGTTTGGCTCTGGAAGGGCAGTCTTATAAAGTTGTATGGCAAAATAGTGGACAGAAGACCAAGTTGTTGCTCCCAAAATGGAATTATAATCCAAACATTCGAAAAAGGCTCCAGAAGGGACGAAAATTCCAGTAGAATGGACTTTAACAGGCCCTGGGAGCTATTTGCCATGAAAGGAATAACAAAAGGAAATGGCAGAAGAAATATGGTTTACTTCCATATGGTTGAGAATAGTTTGTGCGATTGTGCACGACATTGACTGAAATAACCGGATTACAGAACGTATTTGTGGCAATATGTCAAAAATCAATACATGGAATCCCGACTTTGAACATCTGTTATTTATTTGAATGGCACAGTGCATTCGCACTTCTTGCATTCAATAATATGTGGTTTGACATTGTGGTATTTTGCCGTTGTACTTTCGGCCATTTAGACATCGGACAAACTGATTGCGACCTTATGAAGGCAAACCGGAAATCTATTTGGAAATTGTTTGAATACTGGAAGACCTAATTTTTTTTTATATAAGCTTTGGTCAGATTTTCTGCTGTCTTTGGTTTTGTCTATGTAATACCAGCATTGTCTATGGACATGCAAGGAGTACAAGAGCCTCCGTCCTTTATTTTGGGGAGAAATGAAAAAAGGTAGGGAGGATGATGGACTGATTCAAAGAAATCTCTAACTACCCTAGGCATAAAGGTAAGGTTAGTCTGAATGGTTGCCCTCTTCTTATGGAAGATGAGAAAAAGGTGGAGAAGCCATAAGCGCTTGCAGTTTTGAAAACTTTTTGCCTGAAGTCCAAGCTACAAGTAAAACAGCCTTCCAAGTCCAGAATTTAAAAGAAGTGGAGCATAAGCTTTTCTAAGACATAATTTAGATCTCAAGGAGGAGGAACAGCTGTTCTTGGCGGCCTAATGTGCAGAAGAGCTTTCAAAACTTTTAGAAGTTAAATCATGCAGAAAGAGCTGGACCTAATGGCAGACAAGCAGAGATGGCTGACAAATGTGATTTGAGGGAAGAAAATGGCAGGCCTTTATTGAGCAGCTCACACAAGAAAGGAAAGATTGTTGGAATACCAAGTTAATAGGGGCCCAGTTTCCTCTTCTGGCACCAAGTAGAAAATATTTTCCATTTGTAAACAAACGATTTCCTTGAAGCAGGTTTTCTGGCCTCCTTTAATACTTGTAGCATATTCTGTGAAAGTATTTTGCATTTAATGTGAAAGAATGGTACTGGGGGTGTATTAATTGACTGAGGAAGGTTAAGGGTGAAAGCACACTCAGCTTTGTGGGCATCTGGCAAAACTAGATCTGAAGAAAGAATTCAATAAATTGAAAGACCTGTTTTCTGGATTTAATTTTGAGTTTTGCTGTCTTGCTTCCATGCAAATGTTTTTGGTTTCCTGATCCATGTGCTTTTTTGTGGTGCAAAATCTAAGCTATATTCTTTGCCTGTAGTTCAGTTTTGTAGTTGTTCTTTACCTATTCTGATTTTAGAAAGTCTTCTCTAATGTAAGCTGTGTCATGCTGTACTACTGACTGTTGATTTCAGACCCTCCATGATTTTCAATAATACTGTTCCATTTTATATTGCTGATACCAACAGCTGTTTTCACTCTATGGTGTTCTTTGTGCCTTTTGGCCCAAGTCATGGTTTGGCTGCTTGATTATTTGTTTACTGACTAAACAGCTCCAAAAATGAGTATCCTGTGTCCCACAAAATTACTTTGTATACTTCAGACACTATTACTTCCCTTACCTGTTTTGGATTATTTGTGTACTTGTAAAGTCTATACATCCCACTCCACACCCTTCCTCTCCAACTAATTCTTTATGTACAGACAGTACTATTAATATAATTCTTTCTTAATATACCATAGGCTGAAAATTATATATGTAAATGCCAGCAGTATGTGTAACAAAAAAGAGCAGTTGTTTGGCCTTACACAGGTGTAGTAACCAGATATCCTACACAATACATAAACTTGGTTTAAGTCTCACATCAAGAGAAGCAATGTGAAAAAATCCTGGCTATTACATGTTAAACAAGACAGATCAAACCTCACCAAAGACAAATTAAACTATTCACTGTTTAGCAAGGAAGGAAAACCTTTTTTTTTTTTTTTTTTTTTTTACAGCAGTGCCATTCTAAGCGCTCCTCAGACTGCTGTTCCACAGTGGTGGAGCAACACCCACAAGTACCCTGTCCAGCTCATGGCCACATTCCAGGAAACTTACCCATGGCAAAATCTTTTTTCCCACTTTTCTGAGATTTAAAAAAGTTCAGTAACAGGCTTGCTGTTCTTGAACTGTTTGTAAGTTTCTGAGAGGCCATTTTTTGCTTGGGCTAAAGGGAAGTCTCTCTGTTGATCAGTGGCAGTGAAAAACATTGAGCAGCCTGCCTGCCCCTGTGGGAGCTCTTTTTTGAGATTTTAAGTATTTTTCCTCTGTTTATTTGCTAAGTTTTTCTGCATAGCCGCCTATTTTGAGCATTTTCTGGCTTGTTAAACTTGATTTCTGCATTAGTAACTGTATTTAGAGCACAACCTAGAGCTGTTTACTGAATTTCCTGTTTGCACTTATTTGGAACAAGAAACGAAGGGTAATGCTGCTAAACACCAGAAGTCTTAACCTCAAGATGCACGCACTCAAAGCTCTCCTCAGTATGGAGAACATCGATATCTGTGCAGTGACAGAAACCTGGTTCAAGGCTCCAGGGAGCACCCCAGCACTACCAGGCTATACCTCATATCATGCTTTTCGGCCCCAAAACCCAGACCGAACCACAAAAGGAGGGGGAGTTTCCATATTTATCAAGGATATCCACACCTCCAGGTTAGTGGCATTGCACGAAGTATCGGAGACCATCCATGTGCAACTAACAGTGGGCAAGACTGCTTTTCAGTTTATAGCATCCTACAGACCACCCTCTCAAAGTCAGGAATCCCACTCGGCTTTCCTGAAAACATTGGAGAACATGAAGATCTCTCCGAACACCATTATATTGGGCGACTTCAACTACTCAAACATTAACTGGGAGCACTACTCAAGCCCCAGCACCTTAGCCCAAAGGTTCCTGGAAATTATAAACTCAAATGCTATGGAACAACTAGTCACCACTCCCACAAGAGGGGACAACATACTAGACCTGATCATTACCAACATGGGGACTCTATGCTCCACACCAGAAGTATATCCCTCATTGGTAAGATCAGACCATAAATTAATTTCACTGGATGTCCACATCCCGACCCCACCCCAGCCCAGAAAACCACAGTGAAAAACTTCTCAAGCGAACTTCTCACTTCTCAAAACCGAGTGGAATCCTTCAAGGCCCCAGGGCCAGTGGAAACTACGGCCCAAACTGCAGAATCCTATATAAACGCATTCTACGGACATCTCCAGGAATGCATGGATCATGCTATCCCAAACAAAATCAAGACCCAATCATCCAAAGGCAGGAGTCCAGTCTGGTGGACCCCTGCCATAAATAAACTGTACAACAGAAGGAGGAAGCTACTACATGATAGAGCAAAATCCCTAATAGGGAAGGCATCTCTGATCAGTACTAGTAAAAAATTATGATCCCTCATAAAATCCTCCAAGGCCAGCTTTGAGAGAAAACTTGCACAGGACACCAAAGACAATCATAAGGCTTTTTTCAGTTATGTTAGAAACCTGGGATGCAACTCCCAGACTTGTTCTGAGTTGATTCTAAACGACAAAAAATACACTGAACCCACAGACATCGCCAATATCCTGGCAGACAGGTTCAGTGCAAACTTCTCCACCCCCTCCCCCCCAAAAGAGCAAGTATCTATCCCGGCAGAGGGCTGTCTCCCAAACATCTCTGATGCTCAGGTGAAGGCTGCCCTCTCCAAATCAAAAAACATTGCTTCCATGGGACCAGATGGCGTCCCAGGTTGCGTCCTACATGAACACCAAAAGGAACTAATCCCTCAAATAAAACAGCTATACAATCTCAGCCTCACTACAGGATATGTGCCCACAGAATGGTGTACAGCAACAGTGGTCCCACTCCACAAAGGTGGAGCCTCTACGGACCCTGGAAACTATCGCCCCATAAGCCTGACTAGCTTAGTCTGCAAGGCTATGGAGAGGATCATCATGGAGCTCATAAACAAAGACATTGGGGACCTACAGACACTAGATCCTACCCAGTTCGGCTTTGTCAAGGGCAGATCCTGCCTTTTGAACCTGGTTGACTTCTTGAAACAGTCACCAAAGCCATAGATGAAGGGAAGGTAGTCCACACAGCCTATCTGGACCTTGCAAAGGCATTTGACACAATACCCCACTCGGGCATCACAGATAAGCTATCCAGCTTAAATATAAACCCCTATGTCACAAGATGGGTGCAAACTGGCTCAAAGACAGAACCCACAGAGTGAGAGTTGCTGGAGCCATGTCAGACTCGAAACCGGTCACAAGTGGCGTCCCACAGGGTTCTGTCCTGGGACCACTCTTGTTCGGTATATACTTTTCCAAGGTACAGGCAAACGTGGGAGGACTATGGCTCACCAAGTTCACAGACGACTGCAAACTGGGCCATAATCAACTCTCCAGCTGACACAAACATCCTTCAAAAGGTCTCACAGAGACAGATAACTGGTGCCAGCACCATGGTTTAAAGCTAAATGCCAAAAATGTATAGTCATACCCTTTGGCAAAACAATGTGCCCACAAATTACCACATAGGCGGGAACCCATTAAGTACAGAGAAAGTTATTAGGGACCTGGGGACCCAAGTTGATAGCAATCTCTCCTTTGAAAACCACATTGCCAAAGTGGTTAGAAAGACCTTCTACATAGCCCACCTCATCACGAAGGGTTTCACATCTAGATCAAGAGAGGTAATCGTGCCCCTTTATTCATCCCTCATCAGGCCCATCATAGAATACAATGCCCCTTTTGGGATGTACCTTACCCGACACCTGCAGCTATTAGAAAGACCCCAAAAGTATCTCACCAAGAGGATCAAGGGTCTCAAACAGATGCCATATGCTGCTCGGTTAAAAAACTCCAGCTCTACTCAGTTGCATACCGCCTACTTGAGGCGATCTATGCCTGACATACAAAGCTATGTCAAATCCAGAATTAATGGACATGCTCCACCTCAGTAAATCTAAATCCCTTAGAGCCACACTCGAGGAAATTGAACATCAGCACAGAAATAAATAGAACTTGCTGGAGGGACAGGTTCATAACCCAGAGGCTCCCTTCGCTCTGGAATAGAATTCCAGTTCTTGTGAGGCAGAGCACCTCACTGAATCTCTTCAAGAAGAATCTCGATAGGTGGATGGGGGATCATAGGTTTGTCCCAGGGATTACTCCCGTGTCACTATTAGACAGAGGCACAGTAAACTAAACCTTAAAAAGGGCACAGTATACTCAAATCAAGGGGTGGCGTAAGCCATACAGAATCGGGCTAGGCTTATAATTGCCCCAGGGCAGATAGCCTAGTATGAACCTATGAACCTAAGGAATAGGCCAATTAATTATTACTTTCATAATCTGATTTACCTGAATCGAGATCTGATAGGTAATTATGTACTATATTCATATCTCATTTTTTTACCTTTCTGTCCATTAGGTTTAAGTAAACAATCAATATATTCCTTTTTTTTTTGGCCAGTGTATAGTAGAAATGTTTTCCCAGTCCTTGTAAAGAGTGAGTAAGGTTCCACAGTACACCTCTGTTTCTATATTAGAAGAAAATAATAAATATAACCCCTCTGTTTCTATATTAGAAAAAATAAACGTAACTGTGCTAAGGCTTGACTATCGTCTACTCCAACACCCTACAAAAATCATTATAACGTACAGAAGTATTTTCTTTCAAAAGCTTATAACAACATGAATCATACCATATTTAGCAAATTTTCTTAAAAAAAAACGTCATTCTGTATAATTAGAATAACAAAATAAAGTTAAATGATCCGAACAAAGTTCTTTTACTACTGCATCCCAAACTGATGTAGTGACCCAAGGTCCAGTGAATCTAGATATACCTTTTCCTTTAGTATGCAAAGAGGAAACACCAAACTTAAAAAAATAAATCCTTATGGACTGTAAAACACAAAATTTTTGAGTCATAAAAATTACAATGAAAAGATGGAGAAAAACAACAGTAATCAATTCTCGTGCATACTGAACCATGAAAATATGTATATTCTTCATTTCCCCCTATTGTTACTGAAGTCAAATTTAAGAATTCTAAACACACTCTTACATATCTTTACTTTTGTGATGGTCCTCTATTTAAATGATAATTCACATCTCCAAAAAATATATAGGGCAATCTATTAAGAAATATGGTCGCACAATTTGAAACAGGTGACATCCATCTGTTGTACTGACAAAACCATATATTACAAATATTTTAATAAATCAGCCCCTCACTGTAATATATATTAGCAATGCCCTTTCAGAGAAAAACATGTATAACATCTTTAACAATAAATGCTTTTTTTTATACAAAAATAACAATACCCGAATGTTTGTCAATCCCTAAAGTCCATACTGAACCATCATTTCATACAGTGTCCCATTGAAAACAAATATCTTTAGTCAGGAAACCACTGCCTAATAAACAAATAACATCACTTATTAGAGACTTCACCGAATCAAATATTAGAAATCATTTTGAAGCTGACAATACACTATTAATGTTACAAAAAGTCGCAGATATATCAGCCACGTCCTCTGATGTGTCATAAAGCTTAGGTCTCTTGACTGAATTACTTCTTTTTCATGGTGCAAGTATCCATTTAGATGACTCCTCTTCTGCTACCTTATTAAACACATCCTTATCCAAAAAGGTTAGGAAGGAGTGCCTGCCCCTTAATCAAGATGTTGGGGCAGAAGACACAGTTGCTGTAGTGTCAACCTGCAATAGGTTAGGAGTTGAGCTTCCAGGATATAAAACAACTGCCGTCTCTATTTAATTTCTGCTTCTTCCCCTTTTCTAGAGTTTCAAAGGATCCACAGGATGCACAGTCACGTCATTCCCTGGAGACATTATGCAAGGTGACATAGAAGTCAACTAAGAAATAACTCCTATAATCCTCTTTTGTTGCTTTCCTAAAGACAGATTCAAGGAAGACTTTAGATGCACAATCTCATTACTCCCTGCAGATTCACTACAAGAAGGTAAAAAATTCAGTCCTACATTCTGCTCTGAAATATTTTGTCCTTTATACATATTTTCTTCAACAGGTGCTGCTGATATAGTACTAGATAGTTGGAGAGCTTTGGGCTCAGCTATAACATGTCTGATTTTCTCGTCCATTAATGGCTGTTGATTCACAAACTGAAGGAAAGGCTTTGGGATACTGACCAGGAATGTGCACCTGAACAATATTGATGCCTAGTGGGACATTGCCTTGTGATCGGACACTGACCAGGAATGTGCACCTGAACAATACTGATGCCTAGTGGGACATTGCCTTGTGATCGGACACTGACCAGGAATGTGCAACTGAACAATATTGATGCCTAGTGGGACATTGCCTTGTGATCGGACACTGACCAGGAATGTGCACCTGAACAATATTGATGCCTAGTGGGACATTGCCTTGTGATCGGACACTGACCAGGAATGTGCACCTGAACAATATTGATGCCTAGTGGGACATTGCCTTGTGATCGGACACTGACCAGGAATGTGCAACTGAACAATACTGATGCCTAGTGGGACATTGCCTTGTGATCGGACACTGACCAGGAATGTGCACCTGAACAATATTGATGCCTAGTGGGACATTGCCTTGTGATCGGACACTGACCAGGAATGTGCACCTGAACAATATTGATGCCTAGTGGGACATTGCCTTGTGATCGGACACTGACCAGGAATGTGCACCTGAACAATATTGATGCCTAGTGGGACATTGCCTTGTGATCGGACACTGACCAGGAATGCGCACCTGAACAATATTGATGCCTAGTGGGACATTGCCTTGTGATCGGACACTGACCAGGAATGCGCACCTGAACAATATTGATGCCTAGTGGGACATTGCCTTGTGATCGGACACTGACCAGGAATGCGCACCTGAACAATATTGATGCCTAGTGGGACATTGCCTTGTGATCGGACACTGACCAGGAATGCGCACCTGAACAATACTGATGCCTAGTGGGACATTGCCTTGTGATCGGACACTGACCAGGAATGTGCACCTGAACAATACTGATGCCTAGTGGGACATTGCCTTGTGATCGGACACTGACCAGGAATGCGCACCTGAACAATATTGATGCCTAGTGGGACATTGCCTTGTGATCGGACACTGACCAGGAATGTGCACCTGAACAATATTGATGCCTAGTGGGACATTGCCTTGTGATCGGACACTGGCCAGGAATGTGCACCTGAACAATACTGATGCCTAGTGGGACATTGCCTTGTGATCGGACACTGACCAGGAATGTGCACCTGAACAATACTGATGCCTAGTGGGACATTGCTTTGTGATCGGACACTGACCAGGAATGTGCACCTGAACAATACTGATGCCTAGTGGGACATTGCCTTGTGATCGGACACTGACCAGGAATGTGCACCTGAACAATACTGATGCCTAGTGGGACATTGCCTTGTGATCGGACACTGACCAGGAATGTGCACCTGAACAATACTGATGCCTAGTGGGACATTGCCTTGTGATCAGCTGCCCCACATTTTGCACATTTCCTGGATGGACAAGAAGATACCATGTGTGAAAATGATCCATTAAAGAAACATGATTTAGGTTGATCTGGGTATCGTAAAGTACCTCTTTGGCCTCCAATAAAACACACCAGGAATGTGCTTGATACCCACATCTATAACTGAGAGGGCCACAGAAGCATTCCATGGCCCATCCCAAATATTTTCTACTTATTTATCCAAGGATTTTGAAATCTGGTACATTTCACACAGTGCCCCAACAAGAATTCTTGCACCTGCTCCTCTTTTACACAGAACGAAATTATAAAGTAATTTTCTTCTTAATATTAACTCCCAAAGCCAAAATGGAGTATGCATTGCAAGGTGCCGTCTGATGTTTCCCATGGAAAGCTGTGCATGAATTAGTAGCAGACACTTGGAACTCAAAATGCCTGCAAATTTTCCCTCTCCATATGCAGCATTGCACAAATGGAGCTAGCAGCTACCTCTAATGGTTTAAGAATTTTTTGCCACTCATGTAATGCGAACTAGCGGTCTGAAGCGGACAACCATGGTTGCACAGTAGATGCAGATTTAGAAGTCGATAAACCCAAAGCTGTAGCATATGAGCGACGAGCAGTTTTATTTGCATTATCTAAAACTGTCTTAGCTATTGTTTCTGGATTACTCTTGAACAACTCTGTTCCAGAACTACTTTTTCCAGCACTCATCCCATTTAAAGTATCCACCATATCCATAGTGGTGCCCCAAGTCCAATGACTATTTGAAGATCTTGTATTACTGCAGTCTGTTAAGGAAGCCGACTTGGTTTGAATCTCTATATGCCAACTTAACTGCAGTAATTTATTGGTAAGGACTGTAGCCTGACCCATATTGCCTGATACTGTTGTATCTTCAGTTAATAAAACTGCAGCAGACTATTTCCCCCTGAGATAGCCCCTCTGTCAGTTATATTAGTTTCTGCATTATCTTTATTACATAATTCTGTAGCAGTTGTAAATAATGTTGCAGGGTCATATGCTGCTGCCAATCCACCTGAAAACAACGTTTCTTTCTGCTTTCCTTGTGATGCAGAAAATTCTGCCCTCATTACAATTTGTAAAAAAAATCATTATAAAAACTAACAGGGCTATTTTCTGTAGGGGGAACATTAAGTAGTTGAAATGCTGTATTAAAGTTAGACACTTTTGCAATGGCTATGATTTTATCCCAGGTCATAATTTCTTTTTGTATGTTTCATAACACAGATTCCATAGCACATTCTGCAGATGCAGTTGCAGTCTTAACTGCAGTGCCTTCAGCTAAAGAGAATGTTTCCTTTGATAACATATCAGGAGCCAAAAAATCTACAGCTCCTGATTTAAAAAGAAGTTCTGTACTTACCATAACATTCCATGTGAGCTGTTTATATCGCCTTTATTCTCACTGATGGGTTCGGAGCCGATCCTCTGCTCCGACATGGCCGATAGCAAAGCTCAAGGTTTGCCAGTAGCTCGAGACCAAGCCCCTTATCCCACAATGCACTGCTGGAATTACCTCAGATCTTGTTTGCTGCGAGTATATATACCCTTTTATTTATTTCTACAAGGAAGCACTTCCTGAAGGGGAAGAACTATTGAATAACCAGGATGGTACTAACCTCTAAGTCAACTGTCGGCCAGGAGGGGAAGGAGGGAGGGACGTGAGAATAAAGGCAAGATAAACAACTCACATGGAACGTTATGGTAAGTACACAACTTCTTTATGTGAAGTTGTTAAATCTCTCCGTTTATTCTCACCGATGGGTAGCGTTCCCTAGCACCCTCAATCTTGGGTGGCTCATAGAAGTACGTTTTTCAGCACCGTGGAACCAAAGGAAGACCTGTCCCTGGAAGCCTTATCTACTTTGTAATACGTGATAAAGGTATGAGGCTTAGACCAAGTGGCTGCAGCGCAAATATTGTCAAGGGGCAATTTACCTTGAAAGGCTGAAGACGTAGAAACAGCTCTGGTAGAATGAGCCTTAGGTTTGTGTGTCAATGGCATGCTTGCATTCGCATAAACAAAGTATATACAATCTGATAACCATTTAGATAAAGTTGTTTTAGCCACTGGATTACCTTTTCTGGCCTCCGAAAAGGATACAAAAAGTTGATCTGATTTTCTAATATCCTTAGTTCTGTCAAGATAAAATCTGAACTGTCTGTGTACATCAAGTTTATGCAGCATGTATTCCAATTTGTTAGAGTGGTTGGGAAAAAAGACTGGCAGCTCAATTACCTGATTGATATTGGATTCAGAACAGACTTTAGGCAAAAAGGAGGGGGTTTGTTCTGAGAGATACTCTATCTGCATGGAAAATCATGTAAGGAGGCCTAACAGATAATGCTTGAAGTTCTGACACACTGCGGGCAGAAGTAATGGCTACCAAAAATATAGTCTTCCAGGACAAATATTTGAGATCACAAGAAGATGCTGGTTCGAAAGGGGGGAGAATAATTTGAGACAGCATAAAATTCAAATTCCAGGGAGAATAAGGAATTTTGACTGGAGGTCTCATGTGAAAGGCACCTTTAAGAAAAGCCTTAGATAACTTATGGCTCATAACATTGAACCCATTGAATCCAAAGTGGAAATCTGATATGGCGGCTAACTGGACTCGAACTGTGGCAGCTGCTGCTCCTTCTTAAAAATCTTTCTCAAAACTTCTAAAATGGACGATAGAAGAGCTCGGAAAGGGTAGATTTTCTGTATATTGGCCCAAATTGAGAACCTGTTCCACTTACTGCGGTATAGTTTCCTGGTGGATGGCTTGTGAGAAGACAAAAGTATTTGTCTTGTATCATCTGAGAGTGAATGAAGCCTGGCAATTAGGGGAAGTGGATTAGCCAAGCAGTCAGTTTTAGGGACTGCAGTGAAGGATGGAGGTCCCCTGACGGGTATTTCAGAAGGTCCGGAACTGGGTCCAGGATCCATGGATCCTCCAGTAGATGATGGTGAAGGAAGGGGAACCAAATCTGTTGAGGCCAGTAGGGAGCTATGAGGATAACTGTCCTTCCCAGCGACTTTGCTTTCTGTAAAACCTTGGGTATCAATGGAATAGGTGAGAATGCATATAGGAGACCCGGAGGCCAATCGTGTACAAGTGCTTCTCTCGGGGAATGTCCCAGAGGTGGTATTAGGGCAAAGTAGCTTCTGCATTTGACATTGATGTGACTGGCAAAGAGGTCGCAGCAAGGCTGGCCCCATTTGCGGAAAATCAGATCCGTAACTCGTTGGTTGAGAGACCGCTCATGAGGCAACAGTACTGCTCTGCTTAGCTTGTCCGTTATCACACTGGATTTCCCAGGGATGTGCATTGCTATCAGAAAACGGTGGGACGACACAGCCCATTGCCATACCCTGAGTGCTTCTCGACAAAGGGGGTAAGACTTGGTTCCGCCTTGTTTGTTCAAGTACCAGACCACTGACAAGTCTGTCTGAATTGCAATTGTCCCTAGAGGAAGAGAGCCCTGAAAGTACTGCCACGCCAGAAGTACCGCTCTCAACTCCAGAACATTGATATGCAGATGTGAATCTTGATCCGTCCATGTGCCTTGGGCAGTCTTTCCCTGAAAATGCCCCCCACCCAATCAGGAAAGCGTCCGTGTTCACAGTGGCTACTGGGCGGGGGGAACAAAGGGTCTTCCGACTGTAACATGAAGAGACGTCAACCACCACTGAAGGTCTCCCTTGCAAGAATCTGTGATGAGAATCATGTAGTGCATCGGTAGCTTTTGGTAGGACCACTGAGCGAAGAGGAGCCATTGAAGGATTTGCATATGCATCCTTGCGAGTGGTACAGCCAGGATCGCTGCCACCATCAAACCTAGTACCTTCAAGACCTCTGCTGCTGTAGCTTTGTTCTTTGATACCAGTGAGATGACGTGTTTGTGAAGAAGTGAGACTCTTTCGATTGGAAGATGTAGAGTGGTGGTTGAGGTATCTAACTCTGCTCCTATAAAAATGGTATTCTGCGATGGTAATAAGGCAGACTTTTCGAAATTTAATGTAATGTCTAACTGATGGCAGTGTGTCAGAGTATATTGTGTTGCCTGAGTCAATTGATGCCTGGTAGTAGCAGTGAGGAGCCAATTGTCTAGGTATGGAAACATCTGGAATCCTAGATGCCTCAGGTGAGCCATGACCACTGCCATGCATTTGGTGAACACCTTGGGGGCTGTAGTGAGACCAAAGGGCAGGGCTCGAAACTGGTAATGATTGGCGCCCAGCCGGAAAAGCAGGTGACCCCTGGAGCATCAGTTCATCTTTATGTGATAGTACACGTCCTTGAGATCTATGGAGCACATCCAATCGCCTTTCCCTAGGAAGGGAAGAATGGATTGAAGCGTGACCATTCAGAACTACTCTTTCTTTACAAATTGGTCGAGTCTGATGAGGTCCAAGATAGGCCTCCAGTCCCCTGTTTTTTTTTGGTACCAAAAAGAATCTTGAGTACGTTCCGAATCTAACTTGGTCTGCTGGGACTGGTTGGATGACTCTTTTTCTAGCAATTTTTGGACCTCTACGATTACTTGTTCCCTGAGACTGGGTGGAACATCTGGGATTCTGCTTACAGGAGTAGGAGGGGAAGAGAACGGTATGAAATATCCTCTGGAAATGATGCTTTGTACCCATGTATCTGATGTTATGTTTAGCCAGGCTTCTGGGTACAAAGACAAGCGACCCCCGACTGCCTCCAGAGCCGAACAGCCGGGCCCCCTTTCATGAGCACTGGTAGGGCTGACCAGAGAACTGGCCTCGAGTCCACGTGTATCCTGAAAGGCTCCCTGTGCTTTTCGGAACCACATTTTCCCTCCCCTAGGGCCCTTGGGGTAGGGCCGAGTAGGGGTAAAAAAACGGACTCCAACGGCAGATAGGGTCTTGCCTTCCTGCTCACACCTGGTTAAAGTTTCCTTTACTTTAGGCGCAAACAGTGATGAGCCATCAAATGGGTGTTGATAAAGGAAGACTTAAAGGGTTCCGCAAAGGAACAGAGATGCATCCAGGCTTGTCTCCGCAGAGCAATGCCTGAACTAGCGGCTCTACTCAAACCATCAGCTGCATAAAATATGAGACGCATGGACGAGTTTACAACCGAGTTTAGGGTAGCGAGCTGTGTGTTGACTTTGTCAGCAACCCCTGCAGCTATCGTACCCTGGAGAGCATCTCCTAGCTCTTTCAGGAGATCTCTCTGCAGTCTCGTAAAATGGGCTAAATAGTTCAGCGATCGCACAGAAAAAGTCGCTGAACTAAACACGCGTTTCCCATATCTAGCCATGATCCTAGAATCTCTGTTAGGAGGATGGATAGATGCAGATGTTTCAGATACTTCCGTTTTGGTGGCTGCAGCTACCACCATGGCATCAACAGGCACTCATTTGGTCAAAAAGGCTTTGTCCACCGGGGCAGAGATGAACTTATTCGGCTTCTGAAGGACAGGTTCCATGGCCTCCGATGACTCCCACGCCTTACGAGAGATCAGCTCCATGAGCTCATCATAAGGCGGAGACACCCAAGAAGTGGAAGGTTGAGACCCAAAAGCCTTCAAGAGCACTAACTCATCCTCAGCAGGGGTTTTGGACTGCCAATCGCCCCTCTGACTAATGATCTCTAATATCTCCACAACGGAGATATCCTCAGAGGGGGACTGAGGGGACCCTTCTGAGTCATCCAAGTCCGTGTCGGATGTCAAAGACTCCTGTGGGGAGCCTAAGTGCCTCCTCTTGCACAGTCTCTTCCTGGGTACCTCCTCAGTGGGGAGGTCTCGGAAGAGCAGTACGCTTAGGAGAACCGGTAGACGTAGAAGCTGGCACAGGAGCTTGAGGGGAGAAGGAAGTCCGAACTGATGCCGATGATGTCTTAGGAGACATGACTCTTCTCATGGCATCGAAAGCACCATGGCTCCGATGAGAAGGGGGTAGATGGATCCGGAGGGAACGTCCGATCCTCCCGCACCGAAACCATGGGCTCGGAGACCAAGGTAGGAGCAGAGCTCATCCGAACCGAAGCCCCAACAGGAAGAGTCGGCACTGACAAATCGGTCCGACTATCCTCCCCAGACCCGACAGGAGAGTGTCGGCTCCTAGCATCCTCGGTCGGCACCGAGGACGTCCGAGTAGATGGAATTGATAACACCAGTGCGGGTCTCGGTTCCACAGGTTCGACAACTATCGGTTCAAGCTCCTTTGGCTCTGAGAGTCCAGTACGGCTCGGAGGAGTAGTAGTCAAGTCCAGTTCAATGGTCTTTGGCTCCGAAGTGGTCGGGGCCGACAACAATTTAGCAAGTTCTGGTGCCCGTAGTAGCTTCTGCACTAGCCGATCCATATCCATATCAGAGAGGCTGACCGAAGACTTTGAGGAATGCACCAAAGGTGCTGACTGGAGCAGAGGAGATGAGGGAACCTCAGAGACCGGCTCCAAGACTGGGAGCTGGCTCCGAACCAAAGGGACACTCGGTTCCGAGGACTGTGGAACTGATGACCCTGTATCCTCTGATCTCTTTGCCTTCTTGGTTTGTTTAGAATCAGAAGATTTTGAAGATTTAGAAGAAGTGCTGGCACCTTCCTGGTTACCCAACACCTCAGAAAAAGTATGCTGCAGCAACCCCCTATCTATGACTTTTCTCCTTCTCTTTAAGAGAACCCTAGATGAAAAAGAGTGGTAAACACTGCAGGAGTCTTGGAGGTGTTTAGCCCCCAGACAGTAAACACATTGGACATGTCCGTCCGTGACGGACTTTTTCTGTCCACAATCTAGACATTTCTTAAACCCCGATTTGGGGTGAGACTTTTCTCTCTCATCCGACATATTATAGAGACACACCACAAAATTAATCTGTAAAAGTTAAATACAGGGCTAACTAAGCCCACACTAAACAATATACTAATAACAAGTAAAAACTGTAAAACTAAATAGGGCTAAGAAAGGGCCCAACACTAAGAAAAACTAAGCCAATAAAGGGCACTATATCTACAATCTAAACTACATTAAACTATTATTTTTAACAAGAAAAGTACAGTTTTGTACCTACCATAAATGTAGATGTTCGAGGATTCCCTTGCTGCAGTCCTGACTATTGGGTATAGTCCGCGTCCCAGTCGGCCCGAATACCAGAGTATAAGGCTGACGTCGGTCATGGCGCCTTAGACTGACGTCAGTACGTCAGGGTACTAATGCGCATGACCGGCCTCATTCTCAGTCTTTTCTTGCCCCAGATGTCAGAAGACCCAAAAGACAAGTCCCGAAAACAACCTGCACCAATAAACATGTACAATATATACAGTAATATATATACAAAAAATATAAGCATGTAAACTCACCTACACAACCACCCTGAAACACAGAGGGAAGGAGGGAGGTAGAATTGGACTGCAGCAAGGGAATCCTCGAACATCTACATTTATGGTAGGTACAAAACTGTACTATGTTCTTCGTCTTCCCTTGCTGCAGTCCTGACTATTGGGTAGAATCCCAAAGCAGAGGTAAGGGAGGCTGGCAAATTATAAAGTAGCAGGAGCTGACAACATGCCTTGTAAAACAGCTGTGGCAAAACCAGCTCTAGTCTTAGAGTATATAGGCAGGTGATAATGCCTAGAGAAAGTATGCACTGAACTCCAAGTAGCTGCTTCCAGAATATCCTTAGTTGCCACCCCCTTAGAAATGCTGTTGAAGTGGCAGTAGCCCTAGTGGAATGAGGCCTAATCCCAGCTGGAACCTCTTTGCCATGATGGGAATAACAAAATGCAATGCAAAAGCCAATCCACCTAGAAATAGTTTGTTTTGACACAGGCTTGCCCTGTGAACTCAAAGCAAAAGAAACAAGTAACTGCTGAGACTGCCTAAAATCTTTAGTCCTGCTCAAATAATAACGCAATTGCCTGTGTACATCTAAAGTGTGCAAAATCTTTTCCCCTTTATTTTGAGGATCTGCAAAAACGTAGGCAAATGAATAGTTTGGTTTAAAGCCACACTAGAAACCACCTTCGCATAAAGGAAGGATTAGTGCGTAATGAAACCCTGTCCTTATGGAAAACCAAAAGGGCTCTACTGCCATAAGGGCCTGCAACTCAGACACCCTTCTTGCAGAAGTAATAGCCAACAGAAAAGCAGTCTTCCATGACAAATATTTCAATTCAGCAGTAGCTGCAGGCTCAAAAGGTTGTAGAGTAAGTTTTTCCAACACAAAATTGAGATCCCAAGCAGGAGTAGGAGCTCATTGGGGTCTTATATTCTTTGCCCCTCTAAGAAACTGCTTGAACAAAGGATGAAAACAAAGGTGGGTCACAATCATAGTGAGCTGAAATTGCTGCAGCATGAATCTTTATGGAAGAGAAGGACAAACCTTTGTCCAATAATTCAGTAAGATATTGAAGAGCCACACTCAAATTAGGCTCTGAAATCTCCAAATTCTTTGCTGTACTCCAAAATAAAAATCTCTTCCATTTTTCTCGTACACTCTCCTAGTACTAGGCCTTCTAGCTTCCATAATCACATTTAAAACTTGTTGAGGAAGCTGAGACCTACCGTGCTTCAACACAGAATATGCCAAGCTGTGAGATGAAGAGATTGAAGCTTGACATTGAGCAGATGACCGTCCTTCTGAGATAACAGATGAGGAATCAGAGGTAAAGGCCATGGAGGCTTCTTTACAAGACTCCTTAGAAGTGGGTACCAGTGTTGCCGAGGCCAATCTGGAGCTATCAAAATCATCCTTGGCCTGTCTTGTCTGACCTTTAGTAATACCTTTGGAAGAAGAGGTAGAGGTGGAAAGGCATAGACATGAAGGTTTTCCAACTGAAAGACAGAGCATCCACTTTCCAAGCTGTGTGATGAAACCCCTTTGTGCAATACTTTGGCAGCTGGTGGTTTAGTGGAGAAGCGAACAGATCTATGTCTGGAGTTCCCCATGACACTGTCAATTTCTGAAATACATGAAGATCCAGTTTCCACTCGTGGGGATCCATGATTTGTCTGCTTAATACATCTGCTAGGGAGTTCTGTGCTCCTGGCAGAAACCTTGCCTGAAGAGCCAGTTGCAGGCTTAGCAGTCTCCCATAAAATCATTGCTTGCCTGCATAGAGGATAAGAATGTGTTCCCCTTGCTTGTTGATGTACCACATGACAGTTGTGTTGTCTGTCAGAATCAACACCTGCCCTGGAAGAAGTAACTCCTTGAACGCCATCAATGCAAACTGGACTGCTAACATCTCCTTCATGTTGATATGTAGATGCTGTAGTCTGGCAGGCCACTTGTCTTGTATCCACTTTCCATTTAGATGAGCTCCCCAAGCAGTGTCCGAGGCATCTGTCGTTAAAATCTGACTCGCCTCTGGCGGGTCACAGAGAGTCCCTTGTTTAGGTGACATTCCTGAGCCCACCACAAGAATTCCTTTTGAAGGCAAGGTATTATTTGAATGACAGTGTCCAAATCTTGGCAGTGCTGTGTCCATACATTTTGAGATACCATTGCAGCTTCCTCATATGCAGTTTGGCATTGGGAAGCACCAGAATACAAGATGCCATGAACCCTAATGATTGAAGGACTGTCCTTGCAGTCAGCACGGACTGATGAGATAGTTGATGGAAGTAAAGTGACAGACTCTTTTGTTTGTCCGGGGTTAAAAGGCCATCTGAGCTGCTGTATTCAGTCTCACACCCAGAAAGCACATGTCTTGAGAGGGTACTAGACTGGACTTTATTTCGTTCACAGAATACCCTAGGCATCTTAGCACTGCTATGACATATTCCAGATGCTGTAGAAGGTGTTCCTTTTCTTGAGCCAGAATCAGGCAGTCGTCCAAGTAAGGATAGATTTGAATGCCTTGAAGCCTGAAGTAAGCTATCACTGGAGCCAGAACCTTTGTGAATACTCTGGGCAGTAGATAAGCCAAAGGGCAATGCAGAGAACTGATAATGAAAATCTCCAGTTCGAAACCAGATACTTTCTGCAACTTAGCCTTATAGGCACATGAAGGTAAGCTTCCTTGAGATCCAAAGTTACCATCCAGTGATCCTTGCCCAGCAGAGGTAACAGTTGCTGTAACGTCAACATCTTGAACTTAGGAATGTCCAGATAAGTGTTGAGGATAGATAAATCCAGAATTGGTCTCCACGTGTTCCCCTTCTTTGGTACTAGGAACAGGCGAGAATAAAATCCGAAGCCCCTTTCTGATACAGGGACTGGCTGAATGGCCCCTATCTGGAGTAACTGAGAAACTTGCTTGTGAGCCTCTTTTCTTTGTGGAGGAGGAACATCTGGCATGCCTTT
This sequence comes from Protopterus annectens, assembly GCF_019279795.1. NCBI lineage: Eukaryota > Metazoa > Chordata > Ceratodontiformes > Protopteridae > Protopterus > Protopterus annectens. Next base: position 1,135,994,937 of record NC_056748.1, on the reverse strand, counting down.
GAAAGGGGCATTGTGTGGAAATAAAATCTGTAACCGTGATGAATAATATCCAGCACCCATCTGTCTTGAGTGATTAAATCCCAATTTTCTTTGAAAAGAGACAATCTTCCTCCCAAAGGAGCTGCCAGGAGAGTCCACTGGCAGCTGAAAAGGCAGGTCATTGGTTCTGCTTACGAAAGGACTGACCCCTGCCCTCACCAGAAGTCTGAGCAGGTGAACTGTCTGATCTAGGCCTAAACGAACCTTGAGCCCTGCCCCTACCACGTCTAGACCTACCCTAGACTGGGAACCATAAGCAGGATATGTCCACCCCTTAGCAGGCCAATTTCTACTAAACTTGGAGGCTGCACCTGCAAAAATCTTTAACAGTCTGCATAGACTTAGCTTTGTCCTCCATTTTCTTTAAAACTGCTTCCACAGGCGTCCAAACAACACATCAGACTGTAAAGGAGCATCCAAAATCCTAGTCTTAACATGCTCAGCTAAATTCTGATCCTTCAACCAGGCATGTCTGCGAAGAACAGAACTAGTAGCAGCCACCCTCGAGGAGGCCTGAACAGCATCAAAACCACACTGCAAAGAATGCTTACCCACTTGTTCAGACACATGAACCAAATCCAGCAATTCTTTACACTCAATACCTTCCGCCAAAGCATCCACCTTAGATTTCAATTGTGAAAGGAGATAATTTTGATATTTCAGCATATGAAACTGACAATTCAACGCCTCATGGCTAGAGTGGAAGAAGTATATACTTTCTTACCCCACCTATCCAAAGCCCTTGCCTCTTTATCAGAGGGTACAGGATTTTTAACCACAGAAGCTTTAACACCTTTAGGCCCCTGAGAAACAGTTTCTGGGTCCGCCCTGGGACTCTTAAACAAATACTTATGAGCTTGGGCACCCTATAATACCTATCAGGCTTAACAGGAGCAGGAGGCAAGGAGTCAGGGTTCAGAGAAGCCTCTGCAAAAACATCCTCCACCACATTCAACACAGGAGGAATAGCTAAGGGCCTATGCTGGGGCAAAAACAAGAATTCCCTAAGCCTTTTCTGGAGTCAGAGTAATCTTGGCCTTCCCATTTAAAGTGCTCCCTCATGGAGTGAAGAGTCTCTGAAAATGAAAAATCCTCAGGAGGAGAAGCTGAAGGAGTGGAATCATCCACATCAGAATCAGAATAAGTAGGAAACTCTTGCAAGTCTTCCACAGAAGACTCTGAAGCCTGTGAACACTGTTCAAAACTATCAAACTCCTGTTCCACCCTAGGCCTCTTATCAGGTGGGGCATAGAACCTCTAATCAGAGTAATCAAATCTTCTGCCATTTTAAGCATATGTTTCTTAGGCACAGAGCCGAAATGCTAGGAGAAGCCCCCACAGAAGCTGAACTTGGCCTACCTCTAAAAGAAGCTTTGGCAACAGAAGGAGAGGCCCTAACTACCTTGGGAAGAGAGGGAAGAACAGTTACCTGAGAAGCCCCTCAGCCTGGCCTACCTCCTGAGAGGGCACATCCTGTAACAGTAAAGTATCTGCCTGAGACTCCATAGAGACTCCTGGCAAAACCTCTGGCTCCCCTGAGCCTTCTAAAGGACCGGCGTCCGGGACTGCGGTTCCTCACCCTAGGCTTCACTGTTTTGTCCTTGCGCTTCTTGGATGAAGCAGGCGTCGGAGCATCCGGCGGCATATTATAATTACAACGCTTCCCAAACACTAACCTAGCACAATCAAGCCTCCTCTTAATAGTGCGCTTGTTAAATCTAGCACAAGAGCGGCAACCAACAACGTCGTGCTCAGGCCCTAAACAAGGTATACACAATGTATGATAATCCCTATGCGGTATCTGCTTCCCACAAGAAATACAGTTATTCACTTTTTCTGACATCCGGTTAAATACTGAGGCAAGAAAAACCAAAATGTTCCCAACGGGGTACTTAGCCAACTCTGTTTTCGTCTGAAACTCGGTTTCGAAAATCTCAGAACGCCAACCTGCACTCGCAAAATTGCTTCTGCATCGGACCATGCGGCAAAAAAGACTGAGGAAATGACGTCGGTCATGCGCATTAGTACCCTGACGTACTGGCGCCAGTCAAAGGCGCCATGACCGACGTCAGCCTTATACTCTGGTATTCGGGCCGACTGGGACGCGGACTATACCCAATAGTCAGGACTGCAGCAAGGGAAGACGAAGAACATCACACATACACACACAAACTAAATAAGAATAATCTCGCAAAGAGAGTAGAAAAAAGTTTTTTAAAACTTGCGATTTATTAAAAATGGTGCAAGCTAACTGGATGACCGAGATCTCTCTTGCCGTGGCAAACTAGATCTGAGGTAATTCCAGCAGTGCATTGTGGGATAAGGGGCTTGGTCTTGAGCTACTGGCAAACCTTGAGCTTTGCTATCGGCCGTGTCGGAGCCGAGCATCGGCTCCAAGCCCATCAGTGAGAATAAACGGCGAGATTTAACAGCTTCACATTATTCATTTTGTTTTGAGGTAGGTTCTCAGTAAAATGTGCATCGCTCTTTTCATTAGATATTGAAACATTAGAAACAGAACAGCCAGTCTTTAAATCACCCAATGCAGCAGATTTCCCTAATACTCGAGACGAGAGAGATCGCTGGCTGCTGCACTGAATACACCATTCTTCTTTTCTTCTGTAACTTCTGCTTGTGCAATCAAGCTTACAGAATTAGAAAAAAAAAAAGCCAGGAGGGCTTGTTTCAGCAGAAGTCACTGTACTTAACTGTTTAAATGTTTTAGAAAAGTCTAAAGACTTTGCTGCAACTAATGTATTGTCTCAAACAGTAAAAATATAGGATGAAAGACTATGCACAGACGAAGTACACAAGTCGAAGGGCTGAAGATAGCATGTGCTTTGAGCAGAAGTTTTTCTCCCCCAAAGCTAAGTCTAAAGAACCTGAATAATCAGGCCTAACGCAGCCTGAGGGAGGTTTAGGTGTAAGCTCTGGAGGGTCCAGATATGGCCTTGGTAAAGCCCAACTAGTCTACACATTACATCTTACTATGATGGCTATTGTAAAATACAGTTTGGTAGCTTTTAGATAAGGTGTGATTAGTTACTGCCAGGCCCTCTTTTCCTATCATGAAGGTTGCAGCTGTCAAATGGTTCCTAAAGTCCTTAGTTCTTCAGTGCCATGCTTCAGTTGCCTGTGTAATGCCCCTTAGGTGTACATACTACTTCTGTTTGCTTTAGGTTTTGGGATACAACTATGCCAACTTTATAGTCTGATTTAAAGCCAGCTCTGAAACCACTTTAGGCATGAAAGAAGGGCTGGTTCTAATCGACAACTTTCTTCATGGAAGACTGTGCATGTTCTTTTACACATCAAGTCCTGCAATTCTGATATTCTCCTTGCTGAGGTAATGGTCATTAAAAATCCAAGTTACTCATTTTATTGCGGACATATTTACTGGATCAAAGAGAGGCAGAGTTAACTTTAAGAAATTTGGCTCATCTCCCATAGGGCAAAGGGATAAACCCAGACTACAATTCAGGTGACCTAGGAGTGGGGAAGCAGTGAAGACATGTTTGACTTGCCACTGTTGGTGGGCAGGGGAAGGCTGCATGCACTTGGGATACACAGAGTGATGTCATTTCTCTGGTAGAGACCAGAAAACACTATTAATTTCAGGATATGAGGCAGGGCTGCTTGGAGTGAACATCCTCTGCAGTCAGTCCACTGTATTTTACTCCATGGTGCTTTGTGAGTGTATACTACAAACAATGGGACAGTTCACAAGAAAACTTCAAAACACCATGATAGTACCTCCCAGACGGCCCTCTCCACAGTGATGGAATAAGAATGGGCCAAGTGACCTGGACTGATAACCATGGCTGGAGAAAAAAAATAATTCTTTTATAAAATTTAAATCTCAAGGAAATGTGATCTGCCTCCTCAGGCAACTCAACCGAAGCATACCTTTCAGAAACTGCTTAGCTGTATGGATGAAGGTCAATAGTAGGTTCAGAAGTAGGCAAGCTGCAATGGCTAAAGAGTATATTCTGACAGAGACACAGGCAAACCTGTATGGATGAGTCTTGTCAAATAAAACAGGACCTCTAAGATCAATGGCTGCTTCAGATACTTTGCCACAGTTTGCCCAGCACATGGAGAATCAGTTCCATTGACAAGTAAAACTTCTTAAAGGTAGTTTTTTCCTGGCTTGTCTCAAGAGTCAGATCAGGCTTCTAGCCTTTAAACTATTAGCCTGAGGCTTTTAAGGTAAAGTGTTAGATTCAGGGATTCTACCCTGCTTATATGCACTAGATAAAGGAACTAGTGTTACCTTGACCAAGCACAGGCTATCATGAGGTTTGTCCTTTCTTCTTCTGAAGGAACGTGAGTAGTAGTCCCCTGTTCCAATAGACTGAAATGTATTCCCTACTCAATCCTTCTTGCAAAGCTATCTGGGAATCAAAGCTTCCTAATCTTCTGGCTATTAAGAAACAGAAACAGACTCATGCATGGGGATTTTCACCTTTAAGTTAGTCTGTGAAAATTTTTCATTTTTAATTAACTTTTGTGAAGGTCAGGGGCAAAGATGATCAACTGCCAAGGAGAACTGGTTGAAAGAGATGCAGGAGACTTGGAGATGGAGTCCTTGCTATGTGGCCAGGTTCCAGGCTATCATGGCTAGTCTTGTTTGTCTAATGTACCACATTACTGTAAGACTGTTACTTAACACTCTGAGGACTCCCAGTTGCTATAATGATCTGAATATGTGAAGAGCGCAGCTTATAGCTAGTGTCTTGTTTATACTGATTTGCTTGGTTCTATCTTGTTTTCTTAACTCCACCTTGGATTTCAGAGGACCTGTATGTACTTACTCAGATGAAGTCTAAGGCAGCCACAGTCAGTGTCTGAGAATCTTCTGGGGCATAAATGGCATTCCTGGACTAGCCTGCGCTTGATGTGACCACAATCACAACTCCTTCTATACAAAGGTTTCTCCAAAAGGCAAAGGTACAACTTTGGGTTATCAGATCCGACACCAGCCAAATCCACAAGACTTCAACTTGCTGGACTCCATCTACCCTACCCACAATTTACGCTCCCTAGTGGATACCTCAGATAGAGTTTACCCCCTCTCAGTCTAGCTCCAAATTATATTTCCTACATAAAGAAGGAGACAAATGACTCCAAGAAAAAAGGGAACAACCAAACCTCCCCCTAGTTGGTCACCTTAGGAGAAGAGACTTGCTAAAAAGAAATGTGTCTTGGAAATTTTCAGAGTAGTAAAGGGAATGTTATCCCTGCCAACATCAAAATTACATATGGCTGCCAGTTGTAATTAATCGTAGAAAAACTATCCTGAAATTCGGCGAGAAAATCTAAAACTGACTAAGGGACTGGAAAAAGGATCAAACCCTTAACAATCTGCCCATACAGCAAAGTGCTTCCATTTACTTGAGTACACTTTACTAGCAGATAGCTATTGGGATCAGGAAAAAATATGAACACTGTTAACAGCTTGGGATTCCTAAAACTCAAGGAAATTGGAGAAACCATGCTGTTAACTTGAGGGACTGCAGGTTTGGAGGATCCAGACCTGCTAGATGAGAAATTAGTGGTATCCAGAACCCAAGGTGGTTATTTCAGAAGAGGCTTTATAAAAGGGAACTACACCTGACAAGGCCAGAAAGAAGCTATGAGGATCAGTGTTGCTCTGCAATAGGCTGTCTTCTGAACAAACTTTATTATTAGGGGAACTGCAGGATAACTATATGAGAGACCCTTGGGCCAAGCATACAGAACAGCACCTCTGGGTGATTGCCCTTATGAGGAACAAAGGCATACTAGCTGTTGCATTTGTTGTTGTAGAGGGGAGCAAAAAGGTTGCAAGACAAGAGCACTTCCCTGGTTGGTCCAAAGCTTGTGACTCTGCATTCAGGGGGTAGGACTGATGAACTCTCCTTCCATCTTTGTGGTAGAGGCCACCATGATCACATCCATGGCTGTGGTCCTTACCCCAGTCTGGCCGATCTTTGGGTGGAGCAAGAATGTTGTCAGACTTCTTGGTAATGGGCTCCACTGTGTTGGGTTCCTTCCATGCCCTCCAAGATACTAGATATATGAGTGCATTTGGAGGGGGAACCACGCAGGGCATGGATAAACCTATATCAAATCCTTCAAAAATACTGATTCCACCAGAAAAGGGACTTTGGTGGTCCAGCCCTTGGCTGGCAAAGAAGCTCAAAAGATTGCCAGAGAAGGCATCATTGTGGTGACTTACAGGATCCCTCTCCTTCCTCAAGCTGTGTATTCTTGGTAAGGGACTCCTCAGGTGAGTCCAGGTGCTTCTTTGCACCACCTCTTACCTGAGACCTCACACTCTAAACAAGCCAGAGGAGAGGGGGAAGAGGCCAGGACCTCACAGCAAAGGGGATGAAATGAAGGCCAACTGGCATGGGCTGTTTGAGAGCAGGCAAATGACTGGACGCAGGCACGATAAAAAAGTAGAGATAATGGCTAAAGAAGTCCTACCCATTTCTTTAGTGTAGAACATCTTCTCCATAACATCAAAGGTGGAAGCTGACAGCCCATGGATGACAGTCCCAGGATCTGAAGAAACCTGAATCATACCTGAAATCAGGCAGCTATGCCCTGCCACAATGTTGAGACTAGAGCTAAGCTATTGAAGGCCGAAGTCCCATGTGGGAGGAACGAATCCAAAGCAAGGCTCGTCAGACCTGACCCAGAAACACCACCCTCAATGCAACAGTTCCAGGGTCTGTTCAGATCCAACACAGCCAGAGTCAAAGAGACCAAGGTGGGAGTCAGAGCTGAACACATCTATGCCAGTGGTTCCAACAATGAAGGTGGAAACACAGCTGGGCCAGAAGACTTTGGTTCTGAAGGACCCAAGGGAAAAAAACAGGGTGATGGATGCAGGGTTCCAGGAAGAGATTCCAGACTCGAAGGAATATGGCCTAATTTCATCTGAGCTTGCAAGAAAAACATCAACTGTACTAAATCTGAAAAGTACAGTTTTGTACCTACCATAAATGTAGATGTTCGAGTGTATACCCTGCTGCAGTCATCGCACTTGGGTTATCCTGTCGTCAGGCAGTCCCGCAGTCGGCCTGAATTCCAAAGTCTTGGTCCGGCGTCGGTTGCTGTCGCTTCTTCCCTGATGTCAGTGCGCCAGGGGTATATAAGAGGAATCCAACACCATTTTATTCAGTTTTTCTTGCCCCAGATGTCAGGTGCCACCCCCCCAAAAGGTGTTCAGTAGATAGTACCAAAAATAAAAGTGTAGCACAAACAAAACATCCCTCCAGCTATAAGCAAATACACCACAAAGGTTGTATCAGATTTTAAGGTATTGAAAGGTTTTAGTTAGGTCAGAGGGGATGGAGGGAGGGTAACCTGGACTGCAGCAGGGTATACACTCGAACATCTACATTTATGGTAGGTACAAAACTGTACTATGTTCATCGTGTTACCCTGCTGCAGTCATCACACTTGGGTAGAATCCCAAAGCTAAGGATGGGAGGTGGAGTCAAACAGGGTTAGAAGAGGCTAGAATGCCCTGCAAAACTGCAGTGGCAAAGCCAGCTCTAGTCTTAGAGTAAAGTGGTAAGTGATAGTGTTTGGTGAAGGTGTGTACTGAACTCCAAGATGCAGCTTCCAGAATATCCTTGGAAGGCACCCCCCTGAGGAAGGCTGTAGATGTAGCTGCTGCCCTGGTGGAGTGGGGCCTAATGCTAGCAGGAACTGGTTTTCCATGGTGGGTGTAGCAAAAACATATGCAATGTCCTATCCATTTGGAAATGGTCTGTTTTGAGATGGCCTTTCCTTGTGATGCTGTAGCATAAGATACAAAAAGCTGGTCAGATTTTCTGAAAACCTTTGTTTTATCCAAGTAGTAACTTAGCTACCTGTGAATGTCCAAGGAATGCAGGAGTCTTTCTCCTTTGTTCTGCAGATTTGGAAAGAAGGTGGGTAAATGGATGGTTTGATTTAGAGCCACACTGGATACCACCTTAGGCATAAAGGAGGGGTTAGTTCGTAGTGAAACTCTGCCTTGATGAAAAATGAGGAAAGGCTCTACCGCCATTAGAGCCTGAAGCTCTGAGACTCTTCTGGCTGAAGTAATTGCTAGCAGCAGGGCAGTCTTCCATGATACAAACTAAGTCAGCTGAGAAAGCTGGCTCAAAAGGAGGCAGCGTAAGTTTTTCTAGAACAAAACTGAGGTCCCAAGTTGGTGTTGGTGCTCTCCTGTGAGGCCTAATGTTTTTGGCCCCTCTGAGAAACTGCCTTAGAAGTGGATGTGAAAATAAGGGAGGATCCGTGTTGTAGTGAGCTGAAATAGCTGAGGCATGGATTTTAATATATGAAAAAGAAAGTCCTTTGTGTAACATCTCAGTTAAATATTGTAGAATCTGAGGTATGTCCAGCAGAAGGATATTTTGGCCTTTAGCTTGGTTCCAGGCGCAAAACCTTTGCCATTTGTCTGAGTAGGCTTTCCTGGTGCTGGGCCTCCTGGCCTCCAGAATAACATCCATAACAGCTTAAGCTGGCTGGTTGCTAGGAGATTTGCCATGCAGCCAAATTTAAGGTTTTGAGCTGGCTGTGTAGAATCTGACTGTCTTGCTGTGTGAGCAGATGAGAAATTTGTGGTAAAATCCATGGTGGGCCCTGGGCCATATTCCTTAGTAGTGGGTACCAGTGCTGGCGTTTCCAGTCTGGGGCAATGAGTATCATTCGGGGTCTCTCCATCCTGACTTTCAGCAGCACCTTTGTGAGAAGGGGCAATGGAGGGAAGGCATATACTGACAGCATTTTCCAACTGAATGAGAGTGCGTCCACTTTCCAAGCTTGATGGTGAAATGTCCTTGTGCAAAATTTTGTTAGCCGATAGTTTTGGGGGCTGGCAAACAGGTCTATGTCTGGGTGTCCCCATTTTTGAGTTATCATTGCAAATACTTGTGGATCCAGTTTCCACTCGTGGGGGTCCATGATGTTTCTGCTTAGGTCGTCTGCCAATGTGTTCTTTTTTCCTGGCAGGAATTGAGCTTGTAAATGAACTTGGTAAGCCAGTGCTGTGTTCCACAAGGTCATTGCTTGCCTGCATAGAGAGTAGGAGTGTGTACCCCCTTGTTTGTTTATGTACTACATTACTGTGGTGTTGTCTGTCCTTATTATAAGCTGTCCTGGATGTAAGAGGTCCTTGAAGGCTGTCAGGGCATTCTGTACAGCTAGCATTTCTTTTTGATTGATGTGCAGATTTCTTTGATCTGCAGTCCATATGCCTTGAACGCACCGTCCTGCCATGTGTGCCCCCCAGGCATAGTCCGATGCATCTGTTGTCATAGTTTGCCTGGCTGGGGGTAAGGTGAAAGGCTGACCCTTGTTGAGGTGACATGCCTGTGACCACCATAGAAACTCCTGTTGAAGGCAGGGAATGAGAGGTATCGTTTCCAAGCTGTGGCTGTGTTGAGTCCATACGCTTTTTAGGTACCATTGTAATTTCCTCATATGCAGTTTTGTAAATGGTATTAGTAGTATGCAAGATGCCATGAAGCCCAAGGTCTGCAGAATTTTTCTTGCAGGGAGTTGGGTCTTTGTTGCCATTGTTTTGAAGTATTGAGTTAGTTGTAGTTGTTTGTCTGGTGTCAGGTAAGCCATCTGGGGCGTTGTATTCAAGCTGGCACCCAGGAATGTCATATTTTGTGAGGACACTAGTTTTGATTTCTTTTTGTTTACTGTGTACCCTAGGCAACTTGCAAGGTGTTTTACAAAAGCCAGATGATGTAGGAGAGTGTCCTTGCTTTCTGCTTGGATGAGGCAGTCATCCAGGTATGGGTATATTTGAACTCCTCTTTGTCTGCAGTATGCAATTACTGGTGCCAGGCATTTTGTGAAGACCCTGGGCGCAGTAGATAAGCCAAAGGGTAGTGCAGAGAATTGGTAATGGGTTGAACCTGCAATGAAGCGGAGGTATCTTCTGCAATTTTGTCTGATAGGGACATGCAGGTTATGCCTCCTTGAGGTCCAACGTTACTAGCCAAGCTTTCTTGCCCAACATGGGAAGAAGCTGCTGTAGTGTTAGCATCTTGAATTTGGGTACTTGCAAGAAGGTGTTTAGAATTGAAAGGTCCAGAATGGGTCTCCAAGCATTGTCCTTTCTGGGGACTAGAAAGAGCCTTGAGTAAAATCCTTGGCCTTGCTCCTGTGTAGGTACCAGTTGAATGGCTTTCATGTCCATGAGAGCTGTAATTTGTTTTTGTGCCTCTGCCCATTGATTTTGTGGCAGGTTTGGCATGCCTTTTATCCTTGGCAAGGTGTGGAAATGGAATCTGTATCCTTGTGAGATAATGTTTAGGACCCATTTGTCCTTTGTGATGATGCGCCAGTTGTCTGCAAAATGTGCTAATTTTCCTCCCAAGGGAGCTGCCAAGAGAGTTTTGCTTGGCAGTTTGAGGTCTAAGTCATTGTGTTTGCCTTCTAGTAGTTTGGGACCTGTCTTCTCCTCCCCTCTGTGTTGCAGTGCCCCATTGGCGAGGTTTGTAAGGGATTTGTGCTTGCCCTCTGCCCCTTGGGCGCCTGTACTTACCCCTCTGTGGTCTGTCAGAAGCTGGAAAGGACCAATTTTTTGTTGGCCAATTTCTGCTGAAGCGTGGGGGCTGTACCTGTAAGAAATCTTTGACCGTCTGCATAGATTTTGCCTTATCCCCCATTTTCTTTAAAACCTCTTCTGCTTTAACCCCAAATAAGACATCCTGCTGTAAGGGTGCATCTAGTAACTTTGCTTTAACATGATCAGGCAGTTTGTTCCTTTAACCAAGCATGCCTACGTATAACAGACCCAGTAACAGCTGCTCTACAGGAAGCTTCCAAGGAATCAAATCCACATTGTAAAGTATGTTTGCCCACCTGTTCAGCTGCATGCAACATATCTTGTATTTCCTTGAATTCAGACTGGAGCGTGCTCATCTTCTGTTTTATTTGAGACATTAGGAATTGCTGGTATTTAAGCATGTGAAACTGGCAATTTAGTGCTCTCATAGCCAGAGTAGCTGAGGTATAAACCTTCTTCCCCCACCTATCTAGTGCTCTGGAGTCCCTTTCAGGGGGTACGGGATTTTTGGCCATAGAAGCCTTAGCCCCTTTGGGACCCTGGGAGATAGTCTCTGGATCAGCAACAGGGCTTTTGGATCAGCAACAGGGCTTTTGTAAAGGAATTTGTGAGAGTCAGGCACTCTATAGTATCTATCTGGGTTGGCTGGAGTAGGAGGCAGAGAATCTGGATTTAGACTAGATTCTAAATAAACATCATCCACAATGTCTAAAACTGGGGGGATAGCAAGTGGTCTGTGCTGGGGGAGTAAAAGAAACTCTCGGAACCTTTTCTTTGAGTCGGAGTAATCCTGACCTTCCCAGTGGAAATGTTCCCTCATGGTATGTAAGGCTTCCCCAAAGGAATAGTCTTCAGGGGGAGAAGCTGAGGGAATGGAATCTTCAGCATCAGAATCTTCATAAGGGGGAAAGGAGTAATCCTGGTCCTCAGAGGAGCCTGAGGAAATAGACACTTGATCAGAGGAGGCATAATCCTCCTCTTGTCTAGGCCTTTTGTCGGGGGGGGGGGGGGGGGTTGGGAACCCCTGATTGAAGAAATCAAATCTTCAGCCATTTTAAGCATCTGTTTCTTAGGCATGGGGCCTTGAACTGGAGACTGAAGTGCAGTCTTTTTTGGTTTTAGAGGAGTCTTAAGCTTAGCATAAGATTTTATGGTGAGAGTAGTCGGTCTGAAGACACGTTCTGAAACCGAAGGTGTTTCTACAGCACCGGCTTCTCCTTCTGCAATGTCGTCGGTTGGGCCTAAAGAAAATGGCTGCATCGGCCTATAACTCTCTGCTAGAGAACCCAAAGTGGTCTGGGGTTCCGATTCTGCGGTAGCCAGGGGCTGCGTAGGCACCTCACTGAAAACCGGAGGACCGGCGACCGGCCCAGCCAAGGCCTTGGAGTCTGGCTTGGATCTAGGCTGCCTGTCTTTATCTTTGCGTTTTTTATGCACGCCGGTAGTCGGTTGCTCCAAAGCGTCGCTTTATAGTTCGCTTATTGGACCTAGCACAAAACCGACAACCAGTGATGTCGTGGCCTGGGCCTAGGCAAGGTATACAAGAAGAATGAAAGTCCTTATGAGGTATTTGCTTCCCACAAAAAATGCAATTGTTAACTTTTTCTGACATCGGACTGAGGCAAGAAAAAGTTCCCCAACGGGGTACTTAGCTTTGAAGACTTCGGACTGAAACTCGATTCGAAAATCTCAGGTGTCGGCTGACCGGCACTTGCGAACTGCTTCTGATTCGGGCACCGTGCGGCAAGAAAGACTGAAGAAAATGGCGTCGGATGCCTCTTATATACCCCTGGCGCACTGATGTCAGGGAAGAAGCGACAGCAACCAACGCCGGACCAAGACTTTGGAATTTGGGCCGACTGCGGGACCACCTGATGGCAGGATAACCCAAGTGAGATGACTGCAGCAGGGTAACATGATGAACATCTACCACAAGACACAGGCTGCAGTGAACTTCCGCACTACTGCTCTGCATACCTGAACTAACTTCTGCTCCACTGTTATGTGATGCACCGCACCACTGATCTGTAGAAACCTGGGGTTAAGGTAGCATAAAATGTTATTACATCTCTGGAATCCACCTTCATCTCTTTTAAAATGATTTGAAGATACTTTTGCTGAAGTCGTAGGATCGGCACTAATAGACTCTTGAAATATATTCTTAAATAATTGTTGCAGTACTTTGGTACACAGTTGGGAAATAGAAATTGTTGCTGAAAGGTTGAAAGGCTGCACCCAGCAGGTAATACCTTCTTTATTGTCTGCAGAACTGGAAGTGGAGCTTCCCCACAGCAAGATTCCCAGCTCTACATACTTAACAACTGAAGCTTTGAATAATAAGCCATTGAGAAAAAAAGGAAGAAATGCCCCAGTGCTCCGAAAAACTGTCTTCAGTGATTACAAAGACATTTGGATGATGAAGCTGGATGTGTCCCAAATCTCATCATGTGGAAGAAAGACTTGCATGAAATTAATCCAGTGCTGTTCACAAATATGACATCAATTGTTGTAGTGATGAGTCTTTTTAATGTTTATAGCTATACTGGCAGAGACTCACCACATCTAAAATCTGTTGATGCAAAATGTTGTCAATTTGAATCACTACAAAGCAGTCATTCAAACAGGGAACTATATTTATCTTTAGTTTTCTTAAGTTGTGCAAAAACAAAAGCTAAATATTTTATTAAGACTCTTAGGACTATGGATAGGCCAAATGTAAAGTTGCAGACTGAAAGTGGACATCTCCTACTTAATAGTTTAGAAATTTCCTGTGCCACTGTCTTAATGGAATGTCAAAAGCTGCCATGAAGGAACAGTGTTGTATAAACAGAAGCACACTTGAATAGTCTTGCCACTATCGACCAGAAGAGATCTGACAAATTTAAGAGTAAGCCTCATGTTTTCTCCTTTTTCAGAACTGCAAATATCCTGAATAAAAGGTCTTTTTTTGATGGTATGGAACCCACTGCACTACTATTTGCTTAAAAATTGTAAGGCTATATTTAATGACATATTAACTTGATTGACTGGTCTAAGGTAAAGTTTTCAAAGTCTAGTGGGTAGGTCTTCTGAAATCAAATTTGCCACTTGTCTGTACTGAGACCTGACACCATACATGATCACTTTACCAATTTCTCTGCCCCCAGTTTGGTGGATATGGGTATCCTGAGAGAATGTAGGAAACTGTCTGATGTTCACTAACGACCAAACAATCCTTAGAGAAATGGATACAGTATGTGAGGGATGGAAAAACACACTGTCACTGGAGGCAAGACTCTCACACAAAAGCACTCAAAATAGCAATCAGGTTATTGGTAATATAAGCAGTACACCCATCACACACAGTACTATGCAACAAGGACCAACATATACTGAGGCACTTAAAAGCAACCTTCCTAAACCCAAAAGGCCTCCTAGTCATTTGTCCTACAAAGAAGAATCCTCAGGAAGTCCAAAAGCACAACACCAAAATAACACAAAACACAACTACAAAAGCCCATAAAGTAAGCCAACGCACTAACCAATATTTTACTCATAGGAGATTCCATTGAGAGACATACAGATGTCCCACTCACCAGGCTGAGTAAAGAAATTATGGTCATCTGTTTAACAGGGATAGGATCTGCCATATCATCCACCCACTCAAGTCATTCGACCATAAGTACCAGTATGACTCAGTCATAGTCCATGTGCTTACAAATGACCTTAGATACACCTCCCCGGACTATATGAAGAGAGACATTAGAGCTCTGTGCATCCCATGCTGGCATGTACACTGATTCCAAAAACAGACACAAACAGGCAGCTCAAGCAGATAAAACGAGTTGGTATACAACAAAAATCAAATCTTAACAAAAAGTGCCAACTACAGTAACAAGGAGACTGATTTAGTAAAAATCATTAATGAGGATCAAACACTAGATACCAAAGCTTTTGGAAAACTTCACCAGGTAATATAAAAAATATACATAGTATTTCTTCCCCTAAAATACCTTGCACAAATCGTATGATAAAAACATTGCAAATTCATTGGTTGAAATTAACATTTAAATTCAATTAATGTCATTCAGTTACTATTACTACCAAAATGTTTCTGCATTCCATACAAAAAATTCATCACATGCATTACTAAATCTCATCTCATATTTTTAAAACATGTTTAATACTCATTAGTTCATTTAAACCAGTAAACAGATGCAATCTTGCCTTAGTAGTCTTTTTATACTCAATGCATTCTGTAAGTCACCACCGCTTCTACTTAGCAAAACTACTTGTAATACCATAAAATTGATAGAATGTGTGCAATCCAAATTGTTGTGGTTGAATAATGCTTTAGTGTCCAACTTTCTGCGTATATGAGAGAGATGGTCACATATGTGATCCTTTAGACTGCAATTCAATTTCCCCAACATAAAACGCTGTGCAAGAAGTGCACTTGGCTAAGTAAATGATGTTGTTGGAACCACAGTTAGCATATTGTTTTACATATATTTTTTTAATGTTGTAGGATATCTGAATCTGCCCTTTCTTAAAAATGTATTTACAAAATTTGCATCTAGTACAGGGAAAAGTTCCCTTCCTTGAACTATTTCTGCTGGAAATGAAATGATGTTGGTCTTTATAGCACAACATCTGCTTTAAATTTCAAGACCTTTTATAGCCAAATACAGATTTATCAAGTGACACCTTTCTTAAATTATTAGCACCAGTTAGTATATGCCAATATTCACTAATTAGTTTCTTCATACAATTTGTGTGCCTATTGTGAATGAACATAGCTGTAAATGTATTATGTGTGCTGGCATCAGAGTTATTACTGTCATTATTCATTGTAATTATATCATTATAATTATCATGATGTGAAAATATAGGTTTACCCTTAGTCTGATGTTCTGTTTAACTCGCTTCCAGACTTTTTAACATAGCACAGTCATAACCTCTTTGTTGCAGTTCCTCAGTTAATACAGAAATTTGGCTATGAAAATTGGTTTCATCATTGTCAAACCTGGAAGTACTAAGCACCTGCCCCCTAGTTACATTATGAAACAAACAGTGGACGCACGCTAGTATTGTGCGAGTAGGTATTCCTCTTCACTTCCTTACTCAGTATCACAGTTTCTATTACCCCATTATCCCTTCTATTGATACATACGTCTAAGAAACTTATGGTGGTGTAGGAACTAGTAGTTTTGAATGTTAAATCATTTGTGGTTGCTGTTAAATAATAAACTAAATTATTTAAAATCAGCCTGCTCATGATCCCAGATAATAAATATAATCAATGAACATTTTATAAAATAAAGTGGAGGAAGAAATCACAAATGGGTTCTCATCCAGGGAAAAAATAGGTCATTGTTCCCCTCTGCTCGACACTAATTAGACCCATTATAAAGTACAACGTCCCTTTTGGAATGTACCTCACAAGACATCTGCAGCAGCTGGAAAGGCCACAGAAGTACCTCACAAAGAGGATTACTGGCCTCAATCAGATGCCATACACTGATAGTCTCAAAAAACTCCAGCTTTACTCCGTAGCATATCGCCTACTCTGAGGAGACCTCTGCCTAACATATAAAGCTATGTCAAACCCAGAGCTGTTGGACATGCTACACCTAAAGAAATCCCAATCCCTCCGAGCTACACGCTCTAGGGACCTAAACCTTGTCACCACAATAAACAGGACTTGCTGGAGGGATAGATTCCTGTCCCAGAGACTTTACAAACTCTGGAACAAGCTACCCATCTATGTCAAGCAAAGTTCCTCATTAACACTCTTCAAGAAAAATCTTGATGAGTGGATGGGAAATAGGAAATGCACCCCGGGGATCACTTCTGTGGCTCTGCTCAACAGGGGCACAGGAAATTAACTTTCTTGGGTTGGCGTAAGACAGGCAACTTTGTTGGCTAGGCTTACTTAGGCCCTTGGGCCGATAGCCTAGTACCTACCTATGAACCTATAAAATCTACTGTCATTAAAAACTGCTAGTCTCCCAGTTCGCTAACAGCAGATTAGCACAAGTGTCTGCTACTGGGATACCCATAGCAACACCTTTCCTCTGTCTGTACAATTTATGTTGAAACAGGAACACATTGTTAGTTAAAACTAACAGCATTAAGTCACAAATTATGTTGATCAAGCCATTGTAGACATCTGTGTGGAGACTCAAGAATTCCCTCAGATGCTCTATCCCTTCATCATTCAGTATCACAGTAAATAACGATTCCATGACTAAGGTAACTAGCATGTATTTCTGAGATTTACTTGCTGATTCATAAAAAAACATACAGTTGCTGTGCAAAAAAATCACTGCTGTCAATGTAACTTTGTGAATTTTGCAAATATTTTTTCAGAGTATTTTGTAAGTAAATAGAGATGGGATCTTTAACTCATTTCCTGCATTAAAGAACTGGTCTAAACGGCGGCCTTTTACTATCCTTACGAATCTTTAGTAAACCAGTATAGGTTGGAGTAAGTGGTTTAAGAATGTGAAAGATATCTAATAATCTGGCATGAGATAACCATCAATATGTGTCTCATAAATCTCACTTCCTAACTTTCTTACAACCCTTTCCAACTATAAAGCATTCAATACCTCATATGTTTCGTCATAACTGAGTAGGGAGAGCATACTGTCATAATAAAAACCAACATCCAAAATCACTACCCTTCCACCTATATCAGCTTTCTTAATTATATTATTGTTTCTGATCAAGGAAATTAAAGCTTCATATTCAGTTTTACTCAGAGTGTAAAACTTAAATCTATTCCTACTAGATTGTGTAGCACTTAAGACATTATACATCTCATTTTCACATATATCCTGAAAATTTTGAACTACATTATTGTTAGGTATAAATGTACTTTTTTCTTTAAAATGTTATTTCCAAATTAGAATTAGGAAAATATTCCTTAAATTCAATTTCCTAACAAATAATCTGAATTCAGTCAGGCAACTGGCCAAATCTGCATCACTTGCTGGCACAAAATTCATGTCATTACCTAACACAGACACAGTTCAGCACTGCTCAGGGTGTGCATAGATATGCTATAAACTGCAGATAAAGTTTCAATGTCAGATTTCAAATTTAACTCAGTTGATGGTCCACACGACTCCGTGTCATAGGACCCAAATACCCTTTGCCTTGTCCTGTGCCGCCTCAGTTTCTGCTTCTTCCCATCCTTTTCTGAACAAGTAAGGGGCATCCTTCTGGAAAATTTCTAAATCCAAAGGTTCTAGGGCTGACACTCTAGTGGGATCGATGGTCAGCATTGGTACAGCCAATGAAATCATATTTTCTTGGGTCGTTTGTTCACAGATTCCATTAGAGATGGCTGCATTTATGTTGAGCTTAACTTCAGGTCGCATTCATTTTGGCCATGAAAAACATTCCTCTTGTTGTAATCTTCTACATCATATGCTTCAGTTTCCGTGTTGGGCTACAATGCCTTCCACACATTCAAGCCAGCTAATGCACAGACAGGAAAAAAGGTGGCAGTATCTCAATCTATAACAACAAACTCACCTCAAGACTAGTCAAACAGGATAATGAGCTTGAACTTCCCCACGTCCAGATTTCCACAGGCAAAATCATATATCATACTATATCCTTGCAAGCTGTAGGTCTCCCTCTATGGCCCCAAGAAACCCATAACTCAAACTTGAACTTACTACCAGCCCTCACCATTCAACCCAATACCTTATTCATGGGCGACTTCAACTACCCCACTATAAACTGGGAAACTTACACAACCCCAAACTTACAGGCTTAGCGATTCCTGGACTTTGCAAACACAAATGCCTTGAACCAGACAGTATATATGCCCACTAGGGCTGTGAACATATTTGACCTGGTACTCAGAAACATGAGTGTGTGCTGTACCTCCCTAGTGTAGTGTCCTCTCTGGTAAGGTCATACTATAATATAATGCTGTCTCCTTTGTAATAAAAATCAATTCTGTGACTCCAGTTAACCCCATAAAATTCAGAAACTATTCTATCGCAAACTTCCTATTGCTAAGTGATAACCTGTCAAAATTTTAAGCCACCCCAAAACCCTGAGAACACAGCTGGCTATAAGGAACTGTTCACAGAAACCCAGTACAATAATATCAATAAATGCAGCGAGACAGCTATGCCTATCAGAAATAAGCCCAGCAATAACTCAAAAAAAACCCCACCCTGGTGCAAACCAATCAGACAGGTTGCACAACAAAACAGTAAGTCATAGCCACGATTAGGAAGCGTTATGCCCAGCATGATAAAACAATCTTGTCAATCTAAACAACTAATTAAAAAGATAAATTAGGTCTACTAAAGCCAAATCTGAGGGAAAAGTAGCCGCTCAGGCAAAGGACAACGACAAAGCTTTCTTTAGCTATGTCCAAAACCTCAAAGGCAACACAAAGTAGGGTGCAGAACTGATTGTAAATGGAACCGGAAGATCTAGGAAATCTGCTAGCTGACAAGTTCAGCTCCTATTTTACCCCCCCCCCCCCACATACACACACACTTCCCCTGGTTGCCTCCCCAGGAAATATCATCAAACAACCAGCCCTGCAACCATCACTAGGAAGCAGGCCCTAGATCTACTCTAAGACCAAAAACACTGAATTGATTGCCCCTGATAATATACCAGGATGTCTCCTTTGTAGCGGGAAACATGACTTATTGGGACCCACTGGAGTCACTCTTTAACCATAGCTTCCAGACAAACTTTGTGCCATATGAATGGTGATCTGCAACTGTCATCCATCTGCACAAGGGTGGACTATCAATAATCCCTGGGAAGTACAGACTCGTAAGTATGGTGTCATGCAAAGAATTATTATGGAACTGATTAATGAGGACATGGAAAACTTTCAAACAATGGATGCAACATAGTTTGGTTTCATCAGGGGCAGATCAAGCTTACTCAGCCTTGATAGACTTCTTTGAGAAGGTCACCAAGACAAGGGATAAGGGCAAAGAGGTGTATACTGCCTACCTTGACCTGGCTGAGGTATTGGATACAATATGCTGAGCTTTGTAAACACACACATGGATATAGGCATAAACCCCTGTGTTACACACTGGATAGCCAGCTAGCTCTTAGATATGACCCAGGAAATTAGGATACAGGAGACCCCCTCCGCAAAGAGGCTGGTCACTATCAGAGACACTCTGGGCTCTATGCTGATTCCGCTCCTTTTTGGTATTGGCTGCTCTGAAGTCAAGGCCAGTTTCAAGGGTCTCTGGGTTTTCAGATGTTTTCAAGATAAGAGCAGTGACAGAATGCCCCAGGACACTAACATCCTACATTAAGGAATAAGACAGACAAATTAGTAGTGCCAAATCCACAGCTTAAAACTCAGTGCAAAAAAATGCATAATAGTACCCTTTGGGAAGTCAGCCATCCTAGGAAATGACCTCATTGATAACACACCCCTAACAGCAAAACCACTAGTCGGGGACTTGGGTACACATGTAGACAGTAACCTGGCTTTCAACCAACATGCCTAAGGTAGTAAGGAAATGATTCTATGTTGCTCATCTTATAAGCAAGGGCATGGCATCTAGATAAAAGAGGAAGTCATCATTCCATTGCAATTGTCCTTCATCAGGCCCATTACTGAGTGCAGCATGCCTTTTAGTATGTACTTGACCAGGTACATGCAATAACTGGAACACCCACAGAGGTTCCAGACAAAAAAAAAAAAAAAAAAAAAAGAAAAAAAGAATACAGGGAGTAAATAGCATGTCCTATGCAGATCACTTCAAACCCCTGTCTCTATACTCGGTTTCCTACAGACTGTTGAGAGGAGACCTGTGCCTGGCATACAAGGCATCCTTGGATCCCACTCTGACACAGGGATCAGCCCTGGGTCCTCTACTGTTTGGCATCTACTTCTCAGAAGTCCAGGCCAACACGAAGGGACTTTGGCTGACCAAGTTCACAGCCAACTGCAAGCTGGGAGCCATTATTAACTCCCCAAGTGATGTAAACCTCCTACAGAAACGCCTCACTGAGACCAATGACTGGTGTCAAAACAATGGCCTTAAGCTTAATGCCAAAATATGCGTCATCATCCCCACTGGGAAAAAGTCAGTTTCCACTAATTACCACATCGATGGGAGCCCAGTGAAGGTGTTAAAAGATATCTGGGAAAACAGGTTGACAGCAACCTCTCCTTCGACCACCACATTGCCACTGTGGTCAGAAAGTCCTTCTATGTGGCACATCTCATTACCAAGGGTTTTGCTTCCAGGAAAAAAAAGAGGTCATCATCTCTCTCTACTCTTCCCTCATTAGATCAGTCATAGAGCATAATAAGAAGTTATGTACCTACCATAACGTTCCATGTTAGTTGTCTTCTTCTCGCCTTCTTTCTTGCTGGATGGGTTCGGAGCCGATCCTCGGCTCTGACTCGGCCAATACTAAAGCTCGAGAGCTAATTCCACCGGCTCGAGGCTCCCCTATATCCCACAATGCTAGGCGGTAACTACTCAGATCTCGTAGACCAAGCAATTCTAGTCTCCATAGCATGGAGAAGGGTAACCCACCTCTATAGTATCCCAGACCTAACAAGGGGAAATAGAGGTGGTAGAACGTGTGGGAATGAAACTCTTCCAGAGGAAGATCAGAAAATGAATTCCTATCAGTCTGTCCAGGCTTGGGGGAAGGAGGGTGGGACGCAAGAAAGAAGGCGAGAAGAAGACAACTAACATGGAACGTTATGGTAGGTACATAACTTCTTAATGTTAAGTTGTCTATCTCGCCTTCATTCTTGCTGGATGGGACCGCGTCCCTAGCACCTTATCCCGGGTGGCCTATCGGAACAGACTCTTGAGAACAGTGGAACCAAAGTTGGCACGGCTCCTGGAGACCATGTCCAATTTGTAATGTGAAATGAAGGTATGAGGAGAAGCCCAAGTGGCTGCTGCACAAATAGAATCTATTGGCAGCCTGTCCTGAAAAGCTACGGATGTAGCTAATGCCCTAGTTGAATGAGCTCTAGGTCTTGAAGGTAGTTTTTGATGCCTGATCTCATAGATGAAGGTAATTATAGAGGTCAGCCATCTAGAAAGGGAAACATTAGTAACTGGAAGGCCCAATTTCCCTTCCGCATATGATAGAAAAAGCGATCAGATTTCCTGAATTGTTTAGTCCTGTCTAGATAATATCTAAGTTGGCGGTGAACATCCAGAAAATGTAGCTTTTGTTCTGACCTGTTGGAATAGTTAGGGAAAAAGACGGGGAGATCAACAGCTTGGTTTAGGTTTGATTGAGAGGAAACCTTAGGTAAAAAGGATGGATTAGTACAGAGGGATACCCTATCTTTGTGAAATACTAAGTAAGGAGGGCGAGTGCACAGAGCATGGAGTTCAGAAACCCTTCTCGCTGAAGTTATGGCTACTAGAAAAAGTGTCTTCCATGAAAGCAACTTCAGAGAACATGAAGCCGCTGGTTCGAAAGGGGGAAGAATTAAGGATGCCAGAACCAAGTTCAAGTCCCATTGAGGCGGGGGATTTTTGATTGGAGGTTTGAGAAGAAAAATGCCCCTTAAAAAGGCTTTGCAGAGCTTGTGAGCCATGATGCTAGACTCCGAGACACCTACATGATAATTAGATATAGCAGCCAAATGAACTCTAATGGTAGATGAAGAAGAGCCTAAATGAAAGAGTTCTGCTAGAAAGTCTAGAATAGACTGTATAGGTGCAGTGAAGGGATCTATATTTTTTGATGTTGCCCAAAAGGAGAAGCATTTCCATTTGCTATTAGAAATCTTGCGGGTAGAAGATTTATGAGAAGCTATCAAGATATCTCGGACCGAGCGAAATATTAAGGGAAGCCTGGATAAGGTCGGAATCGGAGAAACCACGCTGTGAGGTTGAGAGAATGAAGAGATTGGTGCAGCTGGTCCGATTGGTGGGTCAACAGATCTGGCACTGGGTCCAGATGCCAAGGCTGCTCCAAAAGGTAACGATGAAGGAACGGAAACCATATCTGTCGAGGCCAGTAAGGGGCAATGAGGATCATTGTCAATCTCAAGGCGATGGCTTTCTGAATTAGTTGAGTCATCAGTGGAAAAGGGGGAAAGGCATACAGAAGTCCCCGGGGCCAATCGTGGGCTAGAGCGTCTCTGGTGGGATGGCCTGGCAACGGGAAGAGAGTGAAGAAGTCGTGACACTTGCTGTTTTGGGGAGTAGCAAAAAGATCGCAGCAAGGCTGGCCCCATCGTTGGAACACTTCTTCCAGCACTGATCTCTTCAGAGACCACTCATGGGGCATGAGAATTGCCCTGCTTAATTTGTCTGCAATCACGTTGGACTTTCCGGGAATGTGCGTTGCTACCAGAAAACGCTGAGAAGAGATCGCACATTGCCAAAGTCTGAGTGCCTCTCGACATAAGGGGTATGATCTGGTTCCGCCTTGTTTGTTGATGTACCACACTACGGACATGTTGTCCGTTTGAATTGCAATAGTCCCTGTGGGAAGAGAGTCGTGAAGGGCTTGCAACGCTAAAAGCACTGCTCTCATCTCTAAGACATTTATGTGCAAGTGGCACTCGAAAGGTTGCCACGTGCCCTGGACTGTCCTGCCCTGATAATACCCCCCCCCCCACCCGATCAGGGAGGCGTCTGTTGTCAACGTGGCGACTGGGGGGGGATGAGTGAAGGGTCTTCCTTGGAGGACTTGAGGTGATGTGATCCACCAAGACAGTTGATTCTTGCATGATTGAGTTATCAATATGGTGTGGGACATCGGAAGCTGTTGGAAGGACCATTGAGTAAACAGCATCCATTGGAGGATCCTCATGTGGAAGCGAGCTAAGGGGAGAAGGGGGATAGCTGCTGCCATGAGTCCTAATACCTTCAAAACTAGTCTGGCTTTGACTTTGTTGCATTGTAAGAGAAGGTAAACTTGTTTGCGGATGTCTGACACTCGCTGCTCTGTAAGTCTGGCTGAAAGACTGAGTGTGTCTAATGTGGCGCCTATAAAGGTAATAGATTGTCAAGGCGACAAGGCAGATTTTTCAAAATTTATTGAAATGCCTAGAGCTTGGCAAGTTTGGATAGTGAAGTCTCTGGATAGAAGTAGTTGATGTCTGGCGGTGGCAGTAAGGAGCCAGTCATCTAAATATGGAAACACCTGGAATCCTTGACGTCTCAAGTGAGCCGCTACCACTGCCATGCATTTGGTAAACACTCGGGGGGGCTGTAGTGAGACCAAAGGGCAGGGCTCTGATATGGTAGTGACTGGTTCCCAGCCTGAAGCGGAGAAATCTCCTGGAGCGTCTGTTCATCTTGATATGGTAGTACGCGTCCTGAAGATCTATCGAGCATATCCAATTGTCCTGGCCCAAGAAGGGTAGAATGGACTGTAGCGTGACCATCCGGAATTTTGTTTTTCTGACATACTTGTTTAAGTTGCTGAGATCCAGTATGGGTCTCCAGTCCCCTGTTTTTTTTGGTACCAAAAAGAATTTGGAGTAGATTCCGAATCCTTGTTGGTCTGCTGGGACTGATTGGATAGCTCTTTTTGATAGCAGCTTTGAAATTTCTAGTGCTGCTTGTTCCCTTAGACTGGGTGGAACGTCTGGAAGGGATTCTTTGGGTTGGGATGGAATGTGAATAAAGGGAATTTTGTAACCCTCGGATATGACCGACTGTACCCATTTGTCTTGTGTAAGGGAAAGCCAGGCTTTTGGGTACAGGGATAATCTTCCCCCGACTGCCTCCGAAGGTGGACAGCCGGGCAGCTTCTCAGGGATGCTGAAAGGGTTTATCAGAGAAAGTTTCTCTGCTACCCTGGTTTTGCGGACCTCCTCTGCCTCTAGGGCGGCGTCTATTGTTATTCCCCCCTCTGCCTCTAGAGGGGAATCGACCTTGTGTGTCAGATGAGACTCCCTGGGTTTGTTTGCGGAACCACATTTTTCCTCCCCTCTGACCTTTGGGATAAGGCCTAGAAGGGGTAGAAAAACGGACTCCCACAGCAGAGAGAGTCTTACCTTCCACCTCGCACCTAGTCAATGTATCCTTCACCTGAGGACCAAACAAGGATGATTCATCAAAGGGGGAATTGGTGAAGGACGCCTTGAAAGGGTCCGCAAAGTTGCACAGCCGCATCCAGGCCTGACGTCGTAAGGCAACGCCTGTGCCTGCGGCTCTACTCGCCCCATCCGCAGCATATGAGATAAGCCGCATGGAGGAGTTAACTATGGAGTTCAGGGTTGCCAACTGGGAGTTCATTCTGTCTTGGAACCCCTCAGCTGTTGGATCCTTTACCTCTTCACTCATATCCTTGAGTAAATCTCTCTGGAGACGAGTGAAGTGACATAAGTAGTTCAGCGACCGCATTGCAAAGGTCGCTGATGAGAACATCTGCTTACCGTACCTGTCCATGGTCCTAGATTCCTTATTAGGAGGATGGACAGGTACCGAAGGATCGGCTAACTCCTTCTTAGTGGCCGTGACCACCACCATGGCATCGACGGGGACACCTTTAGATAAAAAATCTTTATCTCTAGGGGCAGTAATAAACTTAGACGGCCTCCTCGGGGTGGGTTCCACTGAATCAGGAGCCGTCCAGGCCTTCCTTGTCACCACTTCCATAAGGGGGTCAATGGGAGGGGACACCCAGGAGGTAGAAGGGCGAGAGCAGATCGCCTCAAGGTACACTGACTCATCCTCTGAAGGGTTAAGGACTGGCCAGTTCCCCCTCTGTTTCAGGATCTCAAGGATGTCAACAAAGGAGACATCCTCAGAGGGGGATCGAGGGGAACCTTCAGATTCCTCTAAGTCAGTGTCAGAGGTGATAGACTCAGGGGAGTCAATGTGCTTCCTCTTGCACTGCCTCTTCCTAGGGGGTTCTCCTACCGGATCAGGAGAGGCCTCGGAAGAGGAGGAAATTCCCAATGGGGAAACTTGAGGAGTTGGCTCTCTGCGGTCTGAAGCAAGGGGGTGGGTAGAAATCACCGCAGGCACTGATGATGGAGGGGCTGATGGAGCCGACTGTGGGGCAGACACTGGTTCTAGCACGCTCCGCATGACCTCAAAGGCACCCCTATCGGGCAAGGCCGAAGGTCCCCGCTCCGAAGAGACCAGGACAACCCCGGCACCGAGAGGGACGGCTCCGAGGCCGATGTCGGAGCCGAACTCACCAGCGCCGAAGCACCGAGAGGGAGAGCGGGGTCGGACAAGGGTCCGATGCCACTCGACCCCCTCGGAGCCGACGAGGGAAGCTCGGCGCCGAGATCCCTCCAAAGAGGAGATTGGAGCAGACGACGGAGCCGAAAGGGAAGGTATCGGATCCGACGCGCCGACAGTCATGGCTCCGATGAGCCCCGGCTCCGAGCTCAAAGGAGTCGGAGGAGGAACACATTGAGGGACAGAAATAGCCGCTGACTGATGAGTCGGGCTATGAAGCATTTGGGCCAGCGCCTCGGACTTGAGAAGTCTACTCACTACACTTTGCAAATCGTGGTCTGATAGCCTGGAAGACCGTGAGGAATGCGATCTATGGCTCCGCTCCAAAAGAAGAGGGGATCCTGGTGCCGAGTGAACAGAGCCGATGGAGGGAGACCTAGATCTCTTTCTCAGAGGTTGCTCCGATAAGAGTATCGGAGCCAACTGAGTCTTATCAGCCTCGGCTCCGGCCGGAGCCGAGGTAATAGTACGAGGCTTGGGAACATCGGCTCCAGCCGGAGCCGATGTCGAAGCAGTTTTGATACTTCCACAGGACGGCTCTGAAGCCGGAGCTGACTGTCTGGAAGTCTTAGAAGGCTTCCCCGACTCAGACTGGGTCGGGGGGCCTTCAGGCTTTAATAAGCCACGCAAAATCAATTTATTTTTGTGTTCCTGCAGGACTCTAGGGCTGAAACCATGGCACACAGCACATGAGTCCTGCAGGTGCAAAGGTCCCAGGCAATACACACAAGAAGTGTGACCGTCTGTCAGAGACATTTTCTGACAGCATGAGTCACACTTCTTGAAGCTTGAGACCTTGGAGTCCTTAGACATAGCAAAGACCTAAGTAGTAAAAACACTCACACACACACACATACAGGCCTTTAAGAAAAAGTTAAATTCCAGTCACACTAAAGGACTAGGAGAAGGAGAAGGAGGGGAAGGGGCTTAAGGCCTAAAGTTAAAGGGGAATAAAGGGAGGGATTATAGGCAAAAGAGGTGAATCGATTCTAGGAAAAGGACAATTAAACTAAAAATTATACTAAAAAAAAATAAGTAATAGGGGTCTAAAGATTGTGAAAATAGAATAACTTTTCACTAACTTGCCAGAGCCGGTAGAAAAGCACCTCGTCAGCTAAGCGGCAAACGAGATCTGAGTAGTTACCGCCTAGCATTGTGGGATATAGGGGAGCCTCGAGCCGGTGGAATTAGCTCTCGAGCTTTAGTATTGGCCGAGTCGGGGCCGAGGATCGGCTCCGAACCCATCCAGCAAGAATGAAGGCGAGATAGACAACTTAACATTGCCCCATTTCGCATGTACCTCACTAGACACATGCAACAGCTGGAAAGGCCACAAAAGTACCTCACGAAGAGGATCCTAGACATTAAACACGTGTTACACAGACAGACTCAAAAAACTCCAGCTATTCTCTGTCTCATATCGTCTACTAAGAGGCAATCTCCGCTTGACTTACAAAGGGATGTCTGACCCAGCTCTGTTAGAAATGTGACATCTAAAGAAATCCCACTTCCGCCGCATCACACGCGCTAGAGACCTCAACCTCATTACCACAATCAACAGAACATGCTGGAGGGACAGGTTCATAATCCAGAGACTGCCCATATTCTGAAATAGACTTCCCATACATGTCAAGTAGAGCATCTCACTGGCTCTCTTCAAAAGAGATCTTGATGAGTGGATGAGAAACAGAAAGTTTACCCCAGGGATCACTCCAGTGGCTCTACTTGCCAGAGGCACCGGGAACTAATGGCGGCATGACGCCAGGGCACTTCTATGGGCTAGGCTTGTAAAGGCTCCAGGGCCACACACCTCTGAACCTCTTACATATCTGACTATCTAGGGATTTAAACTTTGCTTGTGACACAAATATGACACATTGGAGGGACAGGTATGTGTCTCGGAGAATGACCTTTCTCTGGAACAGGCTTCCCATCTACGTGAAGCAGAGCTCCTCCCTAACCCTATTCAAGAGGAACACTGACCAGTGGATGGGAAACTGGAAATACACCCAGGGTCTAGCACCTATGCCTTTAATTGACAGAGGCTGCCTGCAAATCTTGTGCTAGCTTAAAATATATTCCTTAAAATAATCTATGAGGCACATAAACTTGTGAGATGCAACTGGAATGCTTTGGTAGGCTTATAAAGACCCCAGTGGTTGTTAGCCTTATACCCACATATATATATAGGTTCATAGGTTGGTACTAGACTAGGATACCTATGAACCTATAACAGCATGTAAATGTATTAAGCTGTGCTGCATCCTTCTTACTGGGCAAAGGTGTGAAATGATCTGGGGTTGATTTGGTAATGAGCTATGGAGATTTTTTGCTTTCCTGCTGTTTACAATTTCTTTGAGACAGCGTAACACAGGACGAAGAGGACAGCTTTTATTTTTAGTACTGTTGATTTACTGCTCCCTATAAGAACAATTCATAGCAGACGGGAAGACGCTAGTATGTTCATGTACTGGCTCATGAAATTGTTTCACTGCTGTCCTCTTGCCTTTTTTCTGTACGTCTATGAAAATATCATCTGCAGGTTTATTAAAAACAGTATTGCTAGGAGATGGGAAATTCATGTCGGCCTTACCACCCCCCTGGACACATTTCTGTTGTTTTGTCAGGCATGTTTCCTTATGGCCACCACTCTTTCAGCTGCTCTAACTGATGCACAGACTAAGCCAGTTGCACATTTTAAAGCTATATACATCTATACTGTCAGTTACGACACTGAGTTCTGCTAGCTTTTCTTTGGTATCTCCATTACTAAGAGACTATTATTTGTTTGTATTTGATTTCAAATGGAACTTTAATAAAGAACCAAATGCAACAGATAACTGGTTGCCCTTAAAGACAGGACTGAAGATATAAAAACTTTTTTGTTCAGATATGTCAAGTATTCCAAAGTTGTCTTTTGATGGCACAGTGTCAAAAGGACCCATTCTCATTTGGAACTTTTAGATACAAGGGGCCACTTTACTGCTACAGTGACTCCCCAAAGATGACAACTTATTTGAAACATTGTAAATCCTCCAGAAACAGAATATCAGATGCGCTGCAGCACTAATACCTGGGTGACAACCAGCGGTACGTGTGCATGGAGTAACTCACTGAACAAGACACATCAGGCCTACCTGATGACACCTCTACCTGCGATCATTCTGCTTGCTTAGTGGCAGCAAGCAGGTGCATTTTCAGTGAATATATTACTGATGGTGTCTGGCAGAGGGCATAATAGCTTTTATTTTCTTCAGCATCATTTGACAACAGTATTTTGTAGGGTAAGGTGGGGGGGGGGCATTCAAGATGACAGTTTCTGGGGGATAGCTAGATAACTTTAATGAGATGTCATCACTGTCGAATTCTACGAAATAGACCAGAATAAACCTGGTTCAAACACAATTTTCTCTCTTTTTCTAAGGGCATTGGAAGAGGTAATCTATTTCTTTTACCATCTTGTGTATCACAGGTACCAGCAAAAGTAAGGCGACCAGCTCCTCAAGGATGTACTTTCCCTGCGTCCGATATAAAAGAGTGGGAGGTTGGTATAATGGTTAAGGTGTTTACCTTACAGGCACAATGTGCAATTGGCTAGACTTAAAAACGGACCACAAGGGCAGTTAGCCTAGAACAAATCCATGAACCTATGAACATACAAGGGTGATGCTGTCTAAGCATTTACAGCCTGATAGACAGTATAGTCAACATACACCTGCATTTATGAAGAAGCAGGTGTTTGTGATATGGACAGTACTGACACAGAGGAAAGAGATTCATAAAATTTGCTGATGGGGATGGTTATCTCAGAGTTGACTGTCAAGCATCCCTCATCCTGCAAGAGTCTTGAAGACCCATTTCTTCCTGCCTGAGAATCAGAATCAGCTTTCCATTTTGTGGTGAGAGTTAGGTGGTATGAAGCAGTCAATCTTACTGGTCCTGGAGGTGTGGCCTACCCTTTTCACCTGGGTGCAGTGCACACACCTCCCCCTCTATGCAGCTTATTTGAGCTTCACCACTGCTGTCTCCTGAAGGAAGGTATGAATCTGCATGCTGAATTCCTCTCGACTACCAGTGTTCCCACTAGCTGTCACCCTTGCAGCAAGTCATGCAGGACAGGTGAGCTAACAACAGTTGCTCACGCCAATCCTCCCAAGTCACCTTTTTCAGGTGTCACTGTTGCTATGCAAAGGCGGGTTGCTTGCAGTGTAGTCAGTGCTGTATGTCTCCATGCCATGCCATGGAGCTGGCAATTACTTGTGACCTTTATGCAGGTACCAACATGCTGTTGGCCACCATTTTTTAAAACTGGGTCTAGTGAAGAGAGACAAATTTCAACACCTTTGTGACTAGTTTAAGAGAACCTACAGACAATTTAGAGCCTCGGTCTACCGCAAGGATGTCTTTGGAATATGAGAGAAACTGAAGCACCCAGACAAAACCCACATGAACTCAAATGAGATTAAATCTGTTGTGTTAAAAATCAATCAGGCATCAAATAAACTACAGTAAAAAAAACAGGAATCTTCAGTAGAAATGAACATTGTGGAATATTTAAAAAATGTGAATTATTTTGAATCTCTGCTATGGTAAGGGAATACCCTGTAGAAATTTATCTTACTATTCTATTTCTACAGAACTAAAAAAGTCAGCATTTGTAAAGACAAATACTTATATTTATTTACAACAAATGGGAGACAGCCTTACAGAAAAACAGTACATCCTATCACAAGGCACTTGTTTTGCTTATTTTGTACCATTCAGGAATGTTTCATAGAGCAGGGAATTTTTTTTGTTTTCAATCAGACATGAAGGGAATATTGGAATTAAATGGCTCGTCATAAAACAAGAAAGAGATAATCTGCAGAACATTATTTTACATTTACTACATTCAAAATGAAACGTGATTTCTGTACTAGTGTCTCTCTGTTTACCGGTCTGCATATTTAACGATGATTTCCATTTGTCTATTTTGCATTTAGAATGTGAAAGAGACTTCATTTTAATTTTAGTTTACTGCTAATTAAGATACATTATGTGTGTTCTTAGGGACTTGTATTTAACATAAAAATTCAATGTACAACTTGTTAAATATGGACTTAATGAATGTAACCAAATATGCATGTGTGTGTGTATATATAGATGCACCATGTAAAACATTACTGATCAAGAACTTAATGACAGTTATTAAAGTACATAAATCTGTGAACGATATGCACGCTTATCAGAACATTAAAGAACTTTACATGTTTAACATTTACATCATCCGCTAAAAAGTTCTTAAGTTTCAAAAGATACACTGATTTTTAAGCATTAAAATCCTTTAAATGACAACTTCATGCTTTGAATTCTCATTTTGCCATTCTTGAACGTAGGCGTCTTTTGATAATAAGATGATCGCTCTCTTTTTTGTTTTCACACATGATAATCTGAAAAGAGAACAAGGAAGCTTCACTGCTTTAGTTTTTTATATTGTGAAATGAAAGTGAAAGTTTGTTTACAACTGACACAATGAGAGACAATGAGACACAATGACACAAGAGGTTATTGTCATGTCCAGCAACCACAGCTGGTAATACAATATTCAGTTTTACTATTAGCTCCTGTGCTTGGCATTCCAAGCAGCAACATGTTCATCGTTACAAATCAATGAAAACTGATTACATACAGCACGCATACTTTACTTATGCAGTACAAAGACCTTTTGCAGGGAGTTCAAAAACATACAGCATTTTTCAGTTTACTTTCTTCCTCATTATTAGGACAAATAAACAGATGAAAGGCAAGGGGATGAAGTACTGGACAAGGGTCAGGACAGAATTTGAAAAACTTTCTTTAATGAACCTGAGGGAAAGGTTCATAAAGAAAGTTTCCTAATAAAGCACTTCCATTGTCGGACTACAAATTGGCAATCTTCCTTTCTGACTGTGGCCTACTGATCGACTGAGTTTGAGAGGATAATGCCATTGGCGTAAAAGGTGGACTTTAAAGTAGGGAGATCTGTTGGCGTCCTGAACAAAACACAATCTTTTAAAAGATATTATGCAAAAATACTGGCAACTAATACAAGGGCAATTCACTAATTTTTTTTTTTGGCCTGGTATGACTGAGTGACCAGTGGACTGAATACAGCAATGAACAATGTGGCATCATCAGATGAGTCTTATGTTGCTTACATCACAACCATTGAAGGTGCTTGACCTGCACAGGTCCATAAAGGGAAGAACCACCAACAGAAACAGCTGTCTGATCAGGGGAGGGGAGAGAGAGAAGGTTAATATACCCAAACACTATAACCTACTGCTTCAGTGGCCCTGCCCAAACACAATACAAACAGTACAGTGTTGTTGTACATAGATCACTGGAATGGGTTTTACTGTCTCTTACATTCCAATTTCAGCATTTTTTTTCTCTGCGAAGTTTTCTCATTCAAAGGTGAGCACTCTATACCTATATGCATACTGTGATGTCATTCAAAGGTGAGCAGTCTATACCTGTATACATACTGTGATGTTATTCATTACACAAGGAGATTGTGCATGAGCCCACTAGTTCTACCACAGTGATGCAGTGAGTAAGTAATACACGGTTATATACTTGTCTGACCTACAGGGTACTCCCAAGGCTAAGAGGAATGGTGAGAGGTACTTTGGGAAACCACAAAGGAGGGTGGATCATTAAAAGACCTTTGATGTGGTACCAGACTTCTTCACATGTTAAATAATACTTTTTTGCTACACAGTCTATAATTGCAAGGAATGTCTTTTTTTTTTTTTATCTCTTAGATTGCTGGAGATTTTATTACAAAAGCAGATAACGTCATACTAGACAGGCAAGTTCAAGTTTTTAAAGTGAATGTGTCCAAGCACTGTACAAAACTGTAAATACCTACAAGTCACAAAGCCGACACAAAAATAACCCAGAGAGTCACTGCTCTTTACAGAGATTACACAGTAAAGCTAACAGGATGATCACCTAGTGAGGTAAGGATAACTTGACTCAAACTTCTGAACTACAGAACGAACTACACAATAGAGAATAATAAGAGTTACCGTGAAAAGGATACGTCTGTCTGTATGTGTACGATTAAGCATGAAAAGGATACGTCTGTCTGTATGTGTACAATTAAGCATGAAAAGGATACGTCTGTCTGTATGTGTACGATTAAGGCTCATTTGACTGAAGGAATATTTCATTAAGAAAAAAAAGCAGTACGTAATTTCATCGAAACTACAAAACACTGACCTCTCATATCATCGAAGCACAAAATACTGAAGAACTAAATCCAGCTAAAAATACCTAATATCATGCATACCAACTCCAAAGCCTAGATCAAGTATCATCTTGGTAGTGGAAAGACACAACAACAACAATGGTTAGGGCTAAGATTAGCATAAGAGTAAGGTGGTGCTGTGTGTGTGTGTGTGGGGATTACAACTTACTCATGTGCTCTAACCGTAACCCACATTATGCTACTAAAAACCCTTCTTAACAGTCCCACTACACAACACCAAAGGAGACACAGAGCACACACACAACACCACATATGCAAAACAGTACAACCTAACCCTTATCCTAACCTTAAAATCCATGAACTCTTGCACACACATCAACCACTATACCCTTTTCAAACAAGTATAATTATACCCAGAAGCATTATTAAAAAAAGAGCAATCAGTCATTTCAGCATTCAATGAAATAAGCTTTAGACATTTTGTGGTTTCAGTCTTTCACCACCAAAACATCTTTTCAATCAAATGAACTTTAGACATTTTTAACCATAACCATATATATTGACCCACACACAAGTTAGACAACCACCTCATTCCATCTTGCCCTAACTCTCATGAACCATAACCATATATATTGACCCACACACATACAGAAGTTTGACAACCACCTCATTCCATCTTGCCCTAACTCATATGAACCATAACCATATATATTGACCCACACACAGACGTTAGACAACCACCTCAATTCCATCTTGCCCTAACTCATATGAACCATAACCATATATATTGACCGACATACACACACACAAGTTAGACAACCACCTCATTTCATCTTGCCCTAAGTCATATGAACCATAACCATATATATTGACCCACACACACATACAGAAGTTAGACAACCACCTCATTCCATCTTGCCCTAACTCATATTAACCATAACCATATATATTCACCCACACACACACACACACACACAGACAACCACCTCGTTCCATCTTGCCCTGACTCATATGATAGGGCAACAGACATAAATGATGAGATTTAATCAGGAAGGACAAGATATAAAGTTATTTCTACTTTACAGAACCTAAGAGCCACTTTGGCAAGAACCGTCTTGCATAGCTTGGTTGCAAAGGAAAAACCAATCATCAATTGATTCAATGTTGCATTGAAAGTCATGTTTACTAAAGGCAAACTGAAGTAATTTCCTTTCTAGCCACAGATGACTAGCATGTTCAAAAATGCAATCCACGTGCATTAAGGGGCAGGAGGGCATGACCCATTTAACAATCACATCCAAATCTGAAGCAGCTGATGTGTTCAGTGAAGTCACCTAAATCCAAGGCAGAAGCAGGAAGAGGTTGAAATGTTATCCCTACAACTGGCAGACAGAATGGAAATATTGGAGAAGATTGATGCAGATACATATTAATATAAGACTTATTTAAAATAATGTTAAAATTATTATTGGTTTTGTACAGGCACCATTGAAAACAGTTTTTTTATTATGTTGTGATGTTATTTTGCTCTTACATCTGTTTTTCTTCTTTCTTTTATGGTTAAACATTTTCATAGTTATCAGTTTCATGGCTCTTTTTTATTTTACATATGCAATCAAAAGAATATTGTATTTTGCTTTTTCATGTATGATTAAATGATTCATCAAAACAAACAAAATATTTTAAAGTGAAATGTTATCCCTGGCTTCGTTCAAAGTAGATAAGCCTCTATAGCCCATACAGAAGTACAGACAGGGCCCGGCCCCACCACTCTATATAAATGAGTTGGGACCCGAGCACAGCCTTTGCTGAGCGAGAAAATAAGAGTCCAAGACAAATCCAGTTGTGACTGTGCTGCACACCTAATAAGTTTTGTTCGAGTCTTCCAAGTTTGGACAAATCTGAAGAATAATCCCTGCAAAAGGGAAGCCTTCGATTGTAGTCAAAACTGACTGCTGGCCTGGCGGTCAATTCCAGGGTGTCTACGTGTTAACAGCAGAATGAAGAAGGCACCTGTTCCCAAGCTATTACCCAAATTAGCCTGGTTCACATCAATGATGACAGCTATTCTTAAGGGTGCTGTTCTTTGGGATATCGATAGATGATGCGGGGGAACTAACGACTCTGTGCATGTCTTTGTGCTTTGTTCTACACACTGTCTTATGTAGTTGCTTTCAGGGTTCCATTTCTGACAAGAAAGACAACCTTATGCTGACTAACATGCTCAGAGAAGTATGCAGGAGTCCTTTTGCTGACTCCTGTGGTATGACCTGTCCAACTATACTAATGACTGCGTACTTCGAATCTGCTCCTCAGCATTTAACTATACTTAACACATTTTGGACAGTACTTGAGCTCTCTGTCTGGTGGCAGAATAAGCAGCTTAATCTAAATGCTAATTAAACCAAAATTACATTATCTGGTAGGGAGCCAAAACTTAAGACCTTACCCAGACTTATTGTCTTCCTTCCAAATTAGATACAAATAGTAGAATCTGTTAAATAATTAGGCCAAACTCTAACTCTAGATCCCACTTTTCCTACGTCCCCTCACAATAACTGTCTATAAGCTGCAATTCATTCATTTTTATATGGCTGTCACACAATCTGACTTTACTACACCTGAAGGTAGAAATGTAACAGGCAAATTATCTGCAACCACAATGACAAGAGTCCTCCTCTTCTTTCCTAGTCTTAAATGATCCATTAATGTGTCTATAACAAAACGTAATAATGTAATGTGTACTTATAAGCCTGCTCACCCTTCTCTAACTCTGCTGAAATTGCACATATATGTGTTTAGCTCTATTACT
This sequence comes from Protopterus annectens, assembly GCF_019279795.1. Taxonomy (NCBI): domain Eukaryota; kingdom Metazoa; phylum Chordata; order Ceratodontiformes; family Protopteridae; genus Protopterus; species Protopterus annectens. The sequence continues at coordinate 1,135,959,094 of NC_056748.1, read as the reverse complement.
CTACATAATTCCTGTGGATCCCTGACAGAAGATTTAATGTTCACAACAAGGAATGCTGAAACACTGAATCCAAATCACAGAAATTCCAGAAACTTGAATGCTTTTTTTTTTTTTTGCCGGGGGGGGGGGGGGGGGAAGCTTCCTGTGCTCTCCAAACCCCCTGACAGATAGATATGCAAATTCCAAGACCACACATTGGGGAAAAGGCCAAAACCCTAATCCTTACTGTACAGTAATCTTGCACAATGACAGCTCATAACATTAGAGTTTTCAGGTTTTCGGTTATGTGCGTTCGGCATTTCAATGTTTACTGCTATGAACATTCGATCTTCTGTCATGGACCCAATAACTATTCTTAATTATACAATTACATACTTTACCTCTTGCAATATATCACTATAACTGCCAAACTTTAATGCTTTCCCCAGGATGACCTGACATTGGTCATTTATGATCAGTGCTTTATTTTTGTTAACAAATTTAAATAAATAAAATAAAAAAGCAAAACTGTGCTCTCAACAGTTTACCACCAGAATCATGGGCAAAGCAAAATGCTGACAATAACAATAATAATAATAATAATAATAACAATAATAACTAATAATAATAATAATAATAACAATAATAATAATAACTAATAATAATAATAATAATAACAATAATAATAATAATAATGATCAGTGATAAAGGTTCCAGATTAGGATCATTTAAATACTGTTCCTATGACTAGGGATCAGGATCACGCAAGCCTACCTTTACTGATAAACACACATCTTTTGTTTTCATTTCAACCCCATCTGGTACGTATGCATACCTACATTAAAATGTACTTGTTTTTCTTTGTATATTACTCCTATTTTTTGTCGCGTGAATGTATTTACTTTCCATGTGGGCTGTGGCTTGAATGGTTCACAATGGACCAGTAACACTACGCCAGTTGCACTCAAATGAAATCAATCAATAAATAAACAAGTAAAGAAAATAAAATAAACTTGGCCTAGTCTCTGATCCAAAAGTGTTGAATGTAGGATCTATATCAGCAACTGAACTGGCGGGGTTTGGTGATTTGATATCCGACTGGAATGCTCCAATACCTGCTAGATTCTGTTCTGACACATCTTGTTGTACTGAATTGTTAGCACTGGAGAAGGGAGACTGGAGAAGTACTAGTCGGAACCAATACCAGAAAAAAATGGACTAGCACCCAATGTCAGAAAAGGGCAAAAGCAGGTATTGGAAATAGGCCCTGTAAAAAGTGGTGCCGACATCGGTGGCAGGCAGATTAAAGGTAAAAACTGGGGCTGCCGGTGCAGCAGTATTGATTAAAGTTGCATTCTGCTGGTAGCAAGGCCTTTATATCTGGCAACTTGATCACTACCAGTGAAGATGGCTTCAGCAGTGACTACACTGGAGACCATGTTGGAGGAAGGGTCAGATCTGGCAATAGTAAAATCTTTCCTAGACTCCCCATATTACCAAGGACAGGAGTAAGAGTTGCCAGCATTTCATTCCTTATTTCTCATGTTGGGAGGGTGGCCTAATGGTTAAGGTGTTTGCCTTACAAACAGAAGGTGCAGGGTTTGAGTCTCATAAGGGATAACTGGCTAGGCTTAAAATGGCTCACAAGGGCAGTTAGCTTAGTACTAATCTATGAACCTATGAAAGTATGTAGCCTCACTCAGTTTCTTGTAATCAACTTTTGATTAATTCTGGGAGCGAGGTGATGACGCCTTTGTTGATACTCCTGCTATCATTGAAGAGAAGCTTTATCAATTTGTTTCATTTTGATCATTCAAAGCCAAGACCAGAAGCTGTCCTACATGCTTTGGCACATAAGAAGCAGGGATTTAGTTGGTAAAACTTTACTCACAGCCTTAGCAGCACAATCAGATATTGGTGGCTGGTTCACCAGTCTTGTTCCAGTGACCTCTTGATCAACCAGATGTGGGAGGAACAGGAAGGCCCTAATTGCGCATCTTTATTGTGGGTGGGCTGATAGTGCTGCTGCTGCAGAATGGCCGACAAGTTAAACACGTACGTCGCATGCAAGGTATTATTCATTTAAATGTTGTCCAGCTACAACCTCAGCACTTGGGTGAAAGGAAATGGTATATGTCTCACCAAAGGCAGATGACATAATGTGAATGCCGATCACTGGGTTTGATGCACACACCATAGGTGCACTCTTAAAACAAGGGTTTTGGCATGATAGCTCAGCGAGGAACAGACTACATGGATTACATAATACAAATATAGCACATCAAAGGGGAGTTAAACAAGGGGAAAAAAAAGAAGTTATGTACTCACCATAACATTCCATCTGTGTTGTAAATTTTCATTTTTCATCAACCTCTGGGATTCAGATCCCATCCTCAGATCCAAATCGGCCACTGCTCTACAGCTTATGGAAACCACAAACTCTCGAGCTACTCCCTTACCCTTAATGCAGTAGTTCCCATCCTTCTCCTGATCTTTTTTGCTGCTTCGTATAGTAAAAGATTACTATATTACAAATAATATGGGAATCACTTTCTGGAGCTCATGGAAAAAGGAACTTGTTTCCAAAGTCATCTCCTGGTTTACCAGAAGTCATCACAGAAAAAAGGTAGGGGCCTGGAGGGACGGCAGTTGAGGATAAATGGACAACACAGATGGAATGTTATGGTGAGTACATAACTTCTTTATCTGATGTTGTCAATTTTCACTCATTCCTCCACCTCTGGGACAGAGTCCCCAGCTATCTGAATCCTGGGGGGACTTTAAGGAAGGATATTCCTGAGAACTGTACAGCTGAAGGCTACTCTTCCCCTCGAGACCATATCCAATTTGTAATGAGTAATAAAAGTATGTGGATTAGCCGCAGCTGCACAAATACCATCCATGGAAGTTCCAGACTGGAAGGCTGATGAACCTGCCATAGACCTAGTTGAGTGGGCCTTCAATGGTTTTGGAAGAACCAAACTGAGCTTGTTATAGACAAAGGAGATACGATCAGTCACCCATCTTGATAAAGTTACTTTTGAGTACCTTCTCTCCCTGCTTTTCCCGCCTCTGCCTATCGGGATATACTGTGCACGCTATCTCTATTCCACACTTCTAGCCTACTATTGTATCTTTCATTCACTCTCCCTCCCCTTCTCCTTTCCCTTCTCTCCCTACTTTTCCCTCCTCTGTCTACCGTGATATACTGTGCACGCTAACTCTATCCCACACTTCTAGCCTACTAGTGTATCTTTCGCTCTCTCTCCCTCCCCCTAGACTCCTCGATCCTTCGCACATCCTTTACCTCCCGCATTGTAGGGTTGTAGACCTTCCGGCCTGTCCCTACTAGCTTGTATTCCTTGCTCCTCCCCACCTCCCTTTACTTCCGCCTGGAAGTGATTTATACTCCCCCTCTCCTCAGGGCGCCATTTTTGAACTTCACCCGCCACGGCTGCTGCTGGTGCCTGGTTAGGAGTGCGCTCCTATTGTAAGTAGATCCTGAACATTTTGTAACGCTACTATCGGGGCCTTTCCCCTTAACTGTTATGGTAAAGGACCATCATAGTCATACTATGCTTGTATTCCTAATTGTACACTGTCGTTTGCTGCTCTAGAGCGTATCAATCATGTCTATTGTTTAAAAAGTGCATTGCTTAAAAACGACTGCTGATTAGAGATTGCTACACAATTCAATTGTTTACATTGTTCTTTCTGAACGCAGATTTATTTGTTCTGATGGCTTACTTCATGTAATACTTTTATGCTTTAATTGAACGTAGTATGCATTACTCTGTTTGCAAGTAATTCTATAGTTTGACTAGTTTGCGCCTGAGCCTCTGTAGTCGCTACCGACTGTGGTGCGACATTGCCCTGCCTACTCCTGACCTGATAATACACTATCTGCATTGGGGAGCTTAGGCATCATTATTTTGGATATCGCAAACCTTCAATAGTTTGACTAGGTTGTCGATAATACCTGGTAGGACCAGTTAAGACACCATTTGTATTAGAGAACTTTGGCATCATTTTCTGGATATCACAAACAAATTATCTGTTTGTATTACTCTGTTATCGCACCCTCTCTATAGTTTGACTAGTTTGCGTCTGTGCCTCTGTAGTCGCTACTGCGGCATTGCCCTGCATACTCCTGACCTGATAATACACTACATGTATTGGGGAAGTTAGTTTTGGAAATCGCAAACCCTCAATAGCTTGAATAGGTTGCCGATAATACCTGATAGGACCTGACAATACACTACATGTAGTGGGGAGCTTTGGTATCATTATGTTTGGAATTCGCAAACCTTAGATAACTTGACTAGGTTGCTCCTGTCCCTCTGTAGTCGCTACTGAGTGTAGTGCGACATTGCCCCCCATATTCTAGCCCACGCTTAGATTCCACTGCTTATTTTTCTGAACTCCTACAGGTCTGCTTCTTGTTTAGCAGATACAACACACAGTGTTTGTCCATATTGGTGCGACAATCAGCTAAATGGGACTGTTCGTGGTTACTTCTTAAACTGTTCTGTAGCTGTGTACACTACGCTTTAGTCCTAACAAACGCTGGTGTAACACGCCAACTGCACGTGTCTGTGTTAGCCTCACATATGCCTTGCTAGTCGCTGCCGTATGGTGCTCTAGGGTTACAATGTTATCTTGCCTATTGCGGTATTAATAGTTTTGAAAACTGCTTAGTTTCATTTTGTATTTTGCTATAGATTTTCTGATTAAATTTAGTGTCTTCTGAATGAATTGATTATCTCCAGACGACACTACTCTCTTTATATATTGTTTGAAACAGTTTTTACTGTTTATTGACATAGCCAGTTGTGCACTCGTTTGCTACTAGATCTGCTGGGCTTTAAATGTATTTGACCCAACTTTGATAGAGTCAGTTGTATTCAGAACATTGTATTACTCTCTGTATTACAATTTTTTATGCTTTAGCATATTATTTTACCTGCTTATTACCAATTTTAAGTATTACGGTGTTGTCTCTATTACACTGTTACTAACTCTTACTCATCTTTCCTCCTATCTCCAGTTGTTTTGCCCTGTTTTTCCCTTGGGACCTTGCCTGGGTGGACACATATATTGGACTAAAGTCACCTACGTCATCCATACATTTGCTTAGGCAATATACTGCTCTGCTGCCTCAAATCCCCACTTTGGACATTGGAACAGTCTCTCCCAGAGGAAACTAAGAAAGTATGTGCGCGTGTTGCTACTTGGGCCTCCACTGCTTCTAACTCTGTTTGTTAGTTTTTGTAAGCTATCTCCCTGCCAGGACAGCCAGCAGCCTAAACACCTCTTATTTCTCCCATCCATTTTCTCTCCCATCTCTTCCCTGGGTTTCACCAGCTCTTCCTTATTTCTATCGTACTTAGCCCCTAGACCTACCTAGTGGGCCTAGTGCAATTTCTGCATTGGCCACTAGAGGGCGTCCCCTCCCCATTGTCACTACTTTTCCTTCACTCATTTCTTGTATTTACTCTGCTAATACTTTCATTCCTACTTTCTCATCCATGTTAAATATAGAATTCCTTACTTACCCTGCTACTACTTACTCTCCTGTAACCTATGCTCCACTGATTGGCTCTCGATCCTCTCCTGGTGTCTTCCCGCTCCGTTCGCCCTTCGGGCTCACTCCGCTCCCCTACCCTGCCCCCAAATCCCACCCGCCCCCAGTACCTCCAGCTATATCCCTCTTGTAACCACACCCACTTCCTCCCTACACCAATCAGCCTCCAATACTTTAGACACTCCCCCTACTAGCATATTACCTAGCTATTACCACACCTACAGCTACTACATAATATTACACTTTAGTTCTACACTCCCACCCACATAATTAACCCATCCCTCCAGCTCCAACACCTCCAACACTTCTAACTCAACACCCCACACTACCTTACCAGGCTATCTGTGCAACAAACATATTACATATATAAGTCAACTACAATACCTTAACACCGCACAATTCCTCTTCAAAATGCCTTTAAAACCTTCATCCTTCTCTATTGTACTATTACTATCTCTTAAACTAATATATCTTATTACCTCACCCAACCCTGCACTTCCTATCATTCACAACCATCACACAACAAACCATCTGAACCCCCCTCTCTCACACTCACACTATCCTATCTCTCCCCATCTATACCTTATAACTCAGCTCCTAACCTTCTCATTCAAAGTGTTCTTCTCACAGAAAAACCCTATCCCCATAGCAACTAAAAACCCGTTCACCAACACAACAGATCCAAGTCCCTTTCTTATTCTTCTCGATTACCTCTCTAACCCAATCTTCCATCTCATTACCAGTCTTTTAACCGGTGATATCCATCCCACCCCTGGTCCCTCCTCCTCCTCCTCTGCTCACAAGCCTATATTATTTACTTCTCTAAACTCACAAAGTATAGTCAATAAAGTCCCTACCCTCCATGCATGGCTCAGGCATAACAATCCCGACACCCTATCTATTTCAGAAACATGGTTAAAACCATCTATAAAAGACTCTGAAATAACTCCACCCAGCTATTCTATCATTAGAAAAGACAGGACCCAGTAAAAAGGTGGTGGAGTAGCTCTCTTATATTCTTCTTCCTTGCTAATTACTCCTTATAACAAACCTATTCCTAAATTTAACAACGCCGAAATTACTCCTCACTCTCCTACAAGTTAATAAGCACAAACACATATGTCTACCATCCCTCTATATCCCCCCAGGGGATAATATTTCCACACTTGAAAATATCCTCTCATGGCTCTCAAATAACATCAGCAATGAAACCATAATCCTAGGAGATGTAAATATCAACTGGGCCACCATACAGTCTCCAACCAACCCTCTTAATATCAACCTATATAACTCTTCCCAGCTAATCGACACTATAACACATCCATCAAAAAAACCCTCTTCTGGCACCATTCTTGACTGGATTCTAGTGTCACATCCTCACTATTTTTCTGATAGTGGTATTCTTTCTGACCCTCTTAGTGATCATATGCCTATTTTCACTCACCGACTCCCATGTATCTCCTACCGTACCCATAACTACATCACCACCCGCAATGATAAAAACGTTAACCCATCAACCTTCTTACATTCTCTAAAAGCAATTAATTGGAACAATCTAAGGATACTACCATTAGATGATGCAGTTGCCCACTTCAACTTTACATTCTTAGATATACTTGACTCCCAAGCCCCTCTGAGAACAAAAAGAATAAAAACTAATTCTGCCCCCTGGCTAACCAAAACCACACTATCAACCATGCGCCTTAGAAACAAAGCATGGGGACTCTATCTGAGAAATAAGACCCAAGAACACCATATTGCTTACAAAAGCCTACGTAATAAAGTAAAAAAGCTTATAATCTCTGACAGACAAAAACACTTCTTTACACTCCAAAACAATAATAAAACTAATCCTCAAAGATTCTGGAAGGGGATCTCTACCCTCCTTAACCCTAGCAAACCACACACCCCAAACCCTGACCCTAATAGCTCAGACTCAGATTTAGCCACACAGTTCAACTCCTTTTTCATCGAATCTATTAGCAAACTCACCTCCTCCTTCCCATGCTCCACCTCTACATCTAATTCACCCCCACCCTCTACCACAAACATCCCTCCCCTCATTACCTCTTCCCCCTCATTCTCATCTACCTACTTTCCTTCTTCCACCTCATCCACTACTCTAACCCCCTTATCACCCATATCATCCTCAAATTCTCTCTCTCCCCACTCTACTCTTTTCTCTTTAAAACCTATACCCACTTCCACTATAAAGAAACTCCTTCAGAAACTGAAGCCATGTACTAACGCACCTGATAACATTCCCTCCTACTTCCCAAGTATAGCTGCGGAAGCAATCGCCTATCCTATTAGCATTCTAATCAACCGCTCCATCGATGAATGCACAGTACCCCAACTCTGGAAGAAAGCTTTCATCATCCCCCTGCATAAAGGAGGCAGCAATTGTAACGTCAACAACTTCCGCCCTATTGCTATCCTGTCCCCCATTTCTAAACTTCTAGAAAAATGTATCCAAATCCAACTCTTACCACATCTCTTAGATAATAACCTTCTAACCCCTACACAACATGGTTTCAGGCCAAACCATAGCACTATGACAGCCCTCCTGTCCTACCTTGAGACTGTTAATAGAGCACGCGACTCAGGCCATATTATTGTCTCTACCTTACTACTTGACCTCTCTAAGGCCTTCAACACTATATCACACAGCCTGCTCTTAACCAAACTTTCAAAACTTAACCTCTCTCCCTCCACCATAAATTGGTTCTCCAGCTATTTATCAAATAGACACCAAGCCGTAAAATGGAAAAAGGCCACTTCCTCATTCCTTAGTACCCCCACTGGAGTTCCCCAAGGATCGATCCTTGGTCCCCTTCTTTTTAATATATTTATAAATGATTTCCACAAATCCATTCCATTCGCTATCATCATCCAATATGCAGATGATTCTACCATTATCTGCTCTGCCACCTCTTCCTCCTTGCTTCAAAAACTTACTCAAGAAGCTTTTTCAATTACAGAACATTGGATGAAAATAAATCACTTAGCACTCAATGCCTCCAAAACAAAGCTAATGGTATTTACCCCCTCTAAAACTACTTACTTCGACATAAACACCTTCTCTATCACAAGCCAAGATAACTCACCCCTGGAACTGGTGTCTGAAACCAAGTTACTTGGTGTACAAATTGACAATCGGCTCAATTTCAATTCCCATCTACAACTAAATATTAAAAAAACCCATCAAAAACTAGGTATGCTCTACCGGCAGAATCATTACCTTACAAGCTCCTCCAAAATCACTCTCGCTTCTTCCTTTCTTATCCCCTCCCTCCTCTATGGGGCTCCATTGCTTACTAATCTGCAGACCTCTCTAAAAAAACAGCTTTCTTCTTGCTATAATAAAATCGCCAAATTCGCTAACAGCCATAGATCATCCACCCATCACTGTTCCTCTCTCCTAAAACTAAATTGGCTTGAACTACCCAATCACCTCACATATATACAATTGACCTTAGCTCATAAGCTCATTCTCAACCCCTCTCTTTGTCCCTCCCTGTCTTCTGCCTTTAAAATGCACCTACCAAATAGAGTCTTAAGATCTAACAATCAAAACCTACTAGAAGTTCATAAACCATCCCATCCCCCAGGCAAACACTTACTATCCTTTAACCTAGCCCGCCTTTGGAACTCACTCCCACCATCCATACGCACCACCTCCAACCAGCACATGTTCAAAAAATCTCTTCATACACATCTAAAGTCCCAATGGGAATGTTCTTGCTCTCACCCCTCAAACATATGATTACTTCACTTTACCTAACAAATCTTATGTGCCTACTGAAAAACCACTCTATATTGTAAAACATCATCACTGTCTCATCATATTTACCTCACATTAATCCTCATTATATTGTATTGTTTGAATGCTTGTAAATTTTGAGCATAAATGTTTTATCTTTTACTTTTGTATAATTTTTAGTAGCAATCTTTGTATGTACCTAATCTGCCTGTTTTTTTTGGAGCTTTTCTCCCCAGGACTCCATTGAAAACGGGTTCTTTTTGGCCCAATGGACTATCCTGGTAAACCAACTGCAAATAAATAATAAATAAATAAATTGAGACTGCCTAACCCAATCTGGTGTCTGAAAATGATGCAAATAACTGGGCAGATGCCTAAATTTGTCAGATCTGTTAAGATCGAAACATAATTGCCTATGTACATCCAATACATGTAACATGTATTCGCCTTTGTTTGAGAAATTTGGGAATAATACAGGGAGATTAATGGCATGATTAATGTTAGATCCTGACACCACCTTAGGAAAGAAAGAAGGACCGGTTCTTAAAGACACTCTATCCATGTGAAAGACTAAATAAGCAGGCTTGGAAGGTAAGGCTTGCAGCTATGATTCTCTTTTTGCCCAAGTTATAGCTATGAGAAAAACTGTTTTCCAAGTCACATATCGTATCTCACTGCAGGGCCTGCAACATTATGGTAAGGTCCCAGGGTACAGAAGGACTAGCCCCCTTCACTGAAAATGAAAAAGTCAGGAATTCTAGCATCTTATGAACTGGTGCTGAAAAAGGGTCCGTGTCATGCTGTTGTGCTCAAAGGGCAAAGCTTTTCCATTTGTTCTTGCATATTTTCCTGGTAGAAGCCTTGTGGGAAGATGAGAAATTGTGGTGTACTGGGGATGACAGCATTGGTTGTCTGGCTATTAATGGAATTGGAGAAACCATGCAGATAACTTGAGGCCCATGATATCCGAATGGGGTCATGTCTGTCGGATGAGAAAGGAGATCTGGAATTGGGTCCAGAATCCAAGGCTAACAGATTAGATGAGGACAAAGAATGGGAAACCACATCTGTTGAGACCAACAGGGGGCAATTAGGATAAATTTGCTCTTCAAACGATTCACTTTCTGTGGGACTTTGGGGATTTAGGGAGTTGGGAGATAAGTACAGAGAAGACCCGGGTGCCAATCGTGAAGGAAGGCATCTCTCTGACACCCCTGGCTGAGGGATTAGGGTGAAGAACCTGCTGCACCTGTTGTTCGGGGGGGGGGATGCAAAAAGGTCATAGCATGGCTGGACCCATTGGCAGAAAATAATTTCTGCCACTTATGCATTGAGAGACCACTCGTGAGGTAAAATAATGGACTTGCTCAAATTGTCTGCTATCATGTTGGATTTCCCCGGTATATGCATTGCTATCAAAAATCAGTTTGAAGAGATTGCCCATGACCGCACCATCAGGGCTTCTCGACACAATGGGTAGACCTGGTCCATCCCTGTTTGTTGATGTACCATACAACTGTTTAAATCAAAATACTGTTGGAAGGGAGACAGTCTTGGAACGCCTGCAATGCTAGGAGTACTGCTCTCATCTCCAGCTCATTGATACGCAAATTGACCTCTTCAGGGGACTAAGTGCCTTGAACAGTCTTCACCCAAGAAATGCCCCCCCCCCAAATCTGGGAAGCATCCATGGACACTATAGACTTGGGCTGAGAGAGGATGAGCGGGCAACCTGTAATATTTGATATGTGAATCTACCACTGAAGGTACTGTGTGCAGGCTGGACTATGCTGATTTTGGTGGACAAGAATTGATGCAGGATGAACCACTGGGTTACCAATGTTCATCGCAGAATTCTCATATGGTACATCGCTAATGGGAGCAGAACTTTTGCCGCCATGGACCCTAGAGTTTGTAATACTTGGCAGACTAGTACAGATGAACTCTGAATTATTCTGTTGACTTGAAAGCAGATGGTTTGAACCCTCGACAGTGGCAAAGATGCTATCATTGACGTTGTGGTGAAACTGGCTTCTATGAATTCTAGATATTGAAGGGGTTGAAGATGAGATTTCTTGTGGTTTATTGTGATGCGTAGCTTGGAACAAGTCTGGAGAACATAGTCTGGAGTTATCAGTAGATACCTGGTTGAGGCCGTAAGGAGGCAGTCATCTAGGTATGCAAACACTCAGAATCCCTGGAGTCTGAAATGAGCTGCTACCATTGCCATACATTTGGTAAAGACCCTGAGGACTGTGGTGAGACCAAATGGCAGTGCTCTGAACTGATAGTGACTGGCTCCCAGCCTGAAGCAAAGACAGCTCCTGCACCTTCTGTTCATTTTTATGTGACAGTACTTATCCTGGAGATCTATGGAGCACATCCAGTCTTCCTTGTGCAGGAAAGGCAAAATGGACAGAACAATGACCACTGGGAACTTGGTCTGCTGAATTAACTTGTTCAGAGCATAGAGATCCAAGATTGGCCTCAAATCCCCTGTTTTCTTTGGCACTGAAAAAGAATCTCGAGTAAGATCCAGATTCTTTCTGGTCAGTGAGGAGCTCTTGGATGACTCTCTTCTAACAGCTTTTGCATTTCTCAAACTGCTGCATTCCACTGACTGGGTGGAATGTCAGGACTTCTGTTTTGTAATGGCGGTAGATGGGCAAAGGGAATACTATATCCGCTGGAAATCATCCTCTGCACCAAAGTAACTTTCGTTAAGTCTAGCCAAGCTCTGTGGAGCAGGGATAAATGAATGCCGACTGCCCTCAGAGGTGGGCAATTGGGCCTCCTTTCAGGAGCACTGATAGTGCCTGCCAGAGAAAGAATCCCTGGATCCCTGGGTCTGTGGGCCTCCTCTGTCGCATGGGTGGCATCTTCCGTTGGAATTCCCACCTTATACCTCGAGGAGAACTTTCTCAGTCTGTTATAGAAAGGACCCTGGGACTTCCTAAACCATATCTTTCAACCACCTTGCTAATTCCAGAAGGCTCTTTCAGGAGTCGAAAAATGTACACCTACACCAGACAGGGTCTTTCCATCTTTCTCACACCTGGAGAGTGTGTCCTTCAACTTGGGGCCAAAAAGCGAACTTCCGTCAAAAGGTGCATTGACAAAGGATGACTTGAAGGACTCCTCAAACTCACACAGATGCATCCAGGCATGCCTCCTAATGGATATGCCTGAAGCTGCCCCTGTTGAAGCTCCTTCATCTGCATGGGAAATGAGCTGCATAGACAAATTTGAGACTGACTGAAGGGTGGCTAAATGTGAAGCAATATTAGAGCCTGCTTCAGCAGTACTAGTCCTTGAGAGAACTTTTGAGAGCTCCTTGTTAAAATCCCTCTGCAATATGTTGAAGTAGTTCAGGGACCCGAGTGCAAAGGTTGCTGATGCATACACACTTTTGCCGAATCTGTCCATCTCCCTAGAGTTCCTGCTAGGGGGGGGGATAAGCAGAATAACTCTGAACCATGAGTTCTTTTTTTTTGGTGGTTGCTGCCTCGATCACAGCATCTACCGGTACTCCTTTGCTCCAGAATTTGCTTCCGCTAGGTGGTGCCAGGATCCCATCTGGTCTCTTGGGGAATGGCTCTACAGAATGTGGCTCTTCCCTCACCTGAAGACCAAATTAATGAGTTAATCAGTGGGCAGAGTTACCCAGGTGGTAGATGGGCCAGTACCAAAGGCCTCCAGAAATATTTCCTCTTGAGAAGGGTTGCGGAAGCACCAACTACCCTGTTGTTTCAGGATTTCTAAAATGTCTCCAAAGGAGATGTCATCGTGTGGAGATTTGGGGATCCTTCTCCATCATTGAAATCCATATGCCTCCTCTTGCATCTTCTCTTCTGAGGGTCTTCTTCAGCAGGATGCTCTGGAGAATTATCACAAGAGAACTATGCCCTGTGGGTTTATCTGGAAACTTTGGTCTGGCTGCCACTGTGGCTCTGAGAATCAAAAGGGAGATATGAGGGGGGAGAAGCCATTTGATCTATAGACAAGAACACTCTCTTTACTACCTCGAAGGCAGACCACTCCAGGGAGAAAGAAACCATCGCAGCCAAAAAGGCAAGCTTCTGGACCAACGGTTCCCTCTGACCTGAAAATACTGACCCTGAAGCAGAAGTTGAAGCCAAGCTACTGTATGGCGAAGTTCTGAACTTCAAAATTGACCCTAACCCCTTGAATCTGATAAAGCTTCAGCTTCGAGAGCTCTCTAGCTCCGACATGCTCGGAGACGGTATACTCAGAAGACTTCGGACCAGAAGAAAAGGTTATCTTCACATCCAAAGGGGAAGACATTCAGATACTCAGATCTGATGGCCCTGAAAGTGAAGGCTTGATTAGAGTAGGAGCAGCAAAAGGTGGAGTCATGAGTCAAAGCCTCTGGATCCAATGGGGTTGGGACCGGGCGAACTCCCATCTGAATGTGTGTTAACAGACGCTTCCTCATCATTCTATCCACGTCCGCTTCTGTGAGATGTCTGGACAACTGGAAAGAGGCAAGACAGGGAGAACAATGCTTTTCAAGGGAGGGGGATGGAACTTAAGATGGAACTGGATCCAATGATGAGGTATATCGGGTCTTAGGCAAAGATTTAAGCTCCGACGAGGTCAGATCCGAAGAAATTGACCTGGTGTTAATGGCTGTAGGATCCGACGACTTATGGAGTGATGGATCTGAAGACTTTTTAATCCTCTTTAGCACCTGAAGAAGCTCTTCTCATGATGAAAATTGACAAGTGGCAATGAACTGCTTTAGATGGAAGTTGTACAGCACCATGGGACCTAGGGAGAAAGGTTTTGCCTGAAGACATTCCAACTGTTGAGTCGTAGTAATGCCTGTGGCATATGGACCCTGTTACTGGAGTTGGACCACTTTTTACCATATCTCAAATATCACTGGCCATCAAAGCAACTTCTATGAACAGAAGTTTGGACAAAGTACACCTGGTTGCTAAAACAAAAAGCAAAAATAATCATCTAAATGGTTCATTATGCAGACTAGCAGATGTGCTAGAATTAGCACTGCCCATGACTGTAGAGTGCTGACATTTCTCCAAAATGCTCTTGGCTATGGCAAGGTCCAAGTCTGACGTGTTTGGAACATGCTGTTCTTCCATAAGGTAGCACATTTCTTTAATAAAGTAAGGACTTTTTGTTGCATATACTCAAAGGAACAATTTACTGGGAAATGTTCAGGAACAAGTGTCGAATCTCTAATGCCAGCCTGCAAGAAAAGCTGGAGTTTATATGCTTTTGAGAAAACGATGACTTGAAACTTGAGTAATATTTTCTAGCACAACTTGCCTAGTATAAACAAGAAAGGTCACTAATGGTTTCCAATAAATATCAGCATTTTGAAAATATAGTATAGTCTGGTAGTAAAGACCTAGGATTGATGCTGCTGTTAGTTATGGACAGAGGTGTCGCTCGTCTGGTCTGGATAAAGCAGACAAGCGGTTGTGGGCTCAGTTCAAGCAGCTGTATTACACACAGACACATCAGGAATGAGGCTTTGTAACTTAAATAAACTTGTAAATAGACTGAGTACCACACTCATATATGTTAACACTCTGGTTGTTCTCTCAAAATGGCACAGCTGCCTGCACGTGCTCACTATTTATATCCACGTGCTCACATCTGGAAATGCTTCTTAAAGGTACATACACACACTCTGTTCTACCAGAGGGTAGTGCTATATCAGGTTAAAATTCCACAGAATACTTTTGTTAATGTTTTCTGAAATCCAACCTGAAATTTTATGGACATAATTTATGGTGTGACAACTTGTGAGAAGGCACTACATATGAACAACCTTTTTTTTTTTTTTGAACAGACAAAAGCCAGTAAAAAGGATATCATAAAATGAGACTGGAAGCTGATGGTTAGAAATATTTACATCAATATGTTTACACGTGCATGTAAAAGCTTCATATTAGCTGGCAGATCAGATGGTACTGAATCATAAAACATCTACTTCAAATGGCAGTCTTTGCCACTAAATAAACATACACTTAAGTTAGTACATCTAGTAAGCAGTGATTAGTAACCTTCTGAGTATGAAAAGCCCTTTACTGATGTAACTACTAACCATGTTTATCTGAAAAAATACGTTCTTAGTACACGGCATCAGCCATTTTGTATTGTTTATTCCTTTAACTGTTCATTTCCTGAAATTATTAATAGTTATTGTTTAATGCAAATGTTAGCCACTGTCCTATGAGAACATTAGCTCTAACTCGTTTGACAACTTTGTTGTTTTAAATTACTAAACATCAGTCTTGTACATCCTTTGTCATTTCAAATACTGACCACTTGGCATCAAATGCACACTATGCATTTATTTCATATGTAACCCTGGGGCTGTGGTTGAGATCGGTCCTTTAAGAATCATAGGATCAGTCCGCCCACGCTTGTTTTCAAACAAAATAATAAATATAAGCAAAGGTGTTAGGTGAAAAAAAATATATTTGAAAGAAATTCTGTACTTTGATATCTCCCTGCATGTCTTACAGATAATGTAACTATGGTTGTTGTTGTTTGGAGCCATTGAGTTGACCTCTTCTTGTGGTGACTCCATCGACAATTTTTCTAAATAGTTTCTGGTTTTCACAGAGCCTAAGGGTTGACAATGATGTGTCCGTGTCTAATGTCCCAGTGTCAAGCCAACATTTCAGAAGTCTTCCCCTGCTTACACTGGCCACTTACCATACCAAGCATAACGTCTTTCTCCAATGATGCTTTCCTTTTCATGTATTGTTTATTCCTTTAACTGTTCATTTCCTGAAATTATTAATAGTTATTGTTTAATGCAAGTGCTAGCCACTGTCCTATGTGAACATTAGCTCTAACTCTTTTGACAAACTTTGTTTTAAATTACTAAACATCAGTCTTGTACATCCTTTGTCATTTCAAATACTGACCACTTGGCATCAAATGCACACTATGCATTTCTTTCATATGTAACCCTGGGCTGTGGTTGAGATCGGTCCTTTAAGAATCATAGGATCAACCCACCCACGTTTGTTTTCAAACAAAATAATAAATACAAGCAAAGGTGTTAGGTGAAAAAAAATATTTGAAAGAAATTCTGTACTTTGATATCTCCCTGCATGTCTTACAGATAATGTAACTATGGTTGTTGTTGTTTGGAGCCAGTGAGTTGACCTCGACTTGTGGTGACTCCATCGACAATATTTCTAAATAGTTTCTGGTTTTCACAGAGCCTAAGGGTTGACAATGACGTGTCTGTGTCTAATGTCCCAGTGTCAAGCCAACATTTCAGAAGTCTTCCCCTGCTTACACTGGCCACTTACCATACCAAGCATAATGTCTTTCTCCAATGATGCTTTCCTTTTCATGATGTATCCTAAATAGGACAGCTTGAGTCTTGACATTTGAGTTTCCAAAGTCAACTTGGGTTGGATCTTGACAATGACTAACTGCTTTGCTCTATGAACAGTCCATGGGATTCATAGTAATTTATGCCGCCACCACCACAATTCAAAGGCGTCGGTCTTCTTCCCATCTTTCTTCCTGATTGTCCAACTATTGCAACCATATGCTTTTGAGAAAACGATGGCTTGAACTGATCTCATGTTTGTGTGAAGAGACATTTCTACATTTAAACACCTTTTCCAAACTCTGTATAGCTGATCTGCCTATATATAGATGACATTTGGTTTCTATGCTACTTGTTGATTCCATAGTAGTAATTGACTCAAAAAGACTGAAGTTATTGACAACTTCGCTGTCTCTTCCATCAAGAATGAAGATAGCTGTACCACCAGTTGTACGTATTGTCATCTTTTTCATACTGAGGTGTGGGATTGTGCTCCTTGATGCTTTATAGTAAATGTATCAGGTCATTTTCACTCTCTGCCAGTACTGTCATGTCATCAGAATAACGAAGACTGACGACAATTCTGCCACCAATTTTCACTCCACACTCACTTTCACACAGTTCTGATTCTCTGATGATTTGCTCTGCATACAAATTAAACAGATAAGAAGAATGGAGATTATCCTTGGTGCACACCTTTGTTTAGTTTAACTATTCTGTTTCTCCATGTTTTCAGTATGGACTGCTTTCTGACAGAAATAGAGACTGCACATGAGAACAATTAGGTGCTCTGGCACAGCCATCCTTTACAAAATTGACCACAAGGCTTCATGATCTCCACAATCAGAAGCCTTTTTGTAACCAATAAATCAAATCTACATGGTCTTCTGATATTCCTTGGCTTGTTCTTGGCTCCAACTTACAATTGCGAGGACATCTTGTGTTCCTCTTCCCTTCTGGAATCTAGCTTGCACAACTGGGAGTTTCAGCTCCAGATAAGGTTGTAGTCACCTCTGTATGATTCTGAGTAAAATTTTGCTAGCGGTTGAGATGAGGGTGATTGTACAGTAATTGGAATGGTCAAAGTCATTAAGATTGCCTTTCTTACATATTGGTAGGTGCTGTCAACAGATGAATAGCTTCATTTGAGCACTTCAGTATTTCTATTGGAATTCCATTAGAACCAGGGACTTTGTCTTCTGGTAAAGATTTTAGTGCTGCCTCAACCTCCTTCATCACTATTGGTTCCTGTTCATACGTACTAGACTGGAACTGCTGTTGAATCGATAGACCATTCTGACATAAGGACTCCACGTATTTTTGCCACTTATGTTTTATTTCCTTGGCTTCATTCAGCATAGAACCTTAGGCATCTTTTAGCATATGAATTCTAGGTTGGAATTTTCAACACAGTTCATGCAATTTTAGAAAGACTGATCTTGTTCATCCATGAATGCTTTCTTCTTCTAATTCCATACACGTCATTGTAATATGTTTTATCATCTCACCTTGGAAAGAGAAGTCGAGCTCCTTAGAAGTTTGCTTTTCTCCTTTTGCTTTGGCCTCTATGTTTCAAAGTGATCTCTTGTGTTGCATTGGATAGCCATTTGTTTTGTCTCATTACTAGTTTTAAAGACTTGTTGCACTCAAAGTATTGTGAAAAAACATGGATAAGATTATTTATTTAGTTTTATTTATTTTATTTTTATATCTGACTGCTCATTTCACTAAAGGATTTTCACTGGCTTGCCTGTTCAAAATGGTGAGATGATTGTCTGAGTCATCTCTGAATTTAATTGGTATGTCAAACATCATACTTTTAAACATGAGCAAAACGTTGTTGCCTTCTCAGCTTGATCTTGACTTCACAAATAAGATGATGGTCTGTGCCCCGATCAGCTCTGGGTTTACTTTTAACTGACATTACTGAGCTTTTCCAGTCCTGCCACAAATATAGTTATTTGATTTCTGTGCAGTCCACTGGGAGAAGTCCAAGTGTATAATATATTTGAGATGAACAGCTTTTTGGTTTTGCGGAAATTGACAAAACATTGTGCAGCATCATTTCTAATTACAAGACTATACATTCTAGCCACTGCTGAATCATTTCCACTTAAAACTTTTGCATTCCAGACACCCATAACTACCAGCACACACTGCATGTACAATCGATTTCTGTTTGGACTTGTTCATGGAATTGATCACGATCTTCTTCCTCAGCATCCACTACTGGCACATATATCTGAATAATGGTTGTGTTGATAGGTCTTCCACAAAGATGTATTGAAATTACGCAATTGCTGACTGCGTTATATTTTGACACATTTGCTAGTTTTTTTATAATGAATACACCACCATTTTTTTTTCTATAGTTGTTCCCCGAAAAGTATATCATGCTCATCTGATTGAAGACTCCCCATACTAATCCATTTCAACTCTCTAACTCCCAGTAAGTTGACGTTCATTCATTTCATTCTCGACAGCTTCCAGTTTACCTTGGTTCATACTTCTCACATTCCATGTATCTAAAATTAAAATATCGTTGCAGCTTCTGACCTCCACTTTTCTTATGCCCACATCAACAACAGAAGGTCCCAAAGGCTTTACTCCAACTGCACCTTCAAACAGCAGTACACTACTTCGATGGGTCATTGGCACTTTCCCAGGAGCTTGTTGAGTGCTTCTGACTTGGGGTGTCTCATCTTCCAGTATATTTAAAAGGTATGAACTCACCATAACTAGGCATTTGTGTTGGCGCTTTTCATTCTTCCTCAACAAATAGGTTATGGATCTGGTCTTCAAATTCAACTCTGCCACATAATTTAGACTTTGGATCCAAATCTTGATCTCCTAACTCTACCCATAATGCCCTAGTCCAAATTCAAAACCTCGGATTGCATCTGGTGACATAAAATTCCCCTAAATTGGATGCAGAAATGGATAGCTGGAAGCACAGGGCTTAAACCCAAAACTATAAGTTCCAATAATTAGTCTAACAGGTTTCTCCAGAAGATATTAGGAAGTGGGGTGGATGGGAGGGAAGCAGAGGAAGAATGAAAATGGACAACACAGATGTCTAGTTACATGAGTACAAAACTTTTAAATCTGATGTTGTCCTTTTCAATTTGCTTCAATGACTGGGACAGAGTCTCAAGCTATTTTAATTTTGGGTGGCCATCATGAAAGGATATTCTGGAGAACTGCTGAGCCAAAAGTTGTTCTGCTTCGGGATATTAGATCCAATTTGTAATGAGTAACAAAGGTATGAGCACTGGACCATGTTGCAGCTGTGCAAATGTAATCGTCCTTGACTAAAAACAAATGAAGTGGGCATGGATCTTGTTGAGTGGGCTTTAGGCAGTCTTGGTAGAGAAACGTCTTGGTAGAGAAACGCCTTGTTCAGAACAGATCCAAGAAATGCAATCAGCAATCATTTGGCCAACGTAACTTTAGAAACTGGATAAACCAGTCGATTTGATGAGAAAGAGACAGAGTTGATCTAATTTTCTAATTTGTTTCATTCTGTGTAGATGAAAACGTAACTGCTTGTGCACATCCAGGCGATGTAGCATGCATTCCCCTTTGTTTGAAAAATTTGGAAAGAAAACTGGTAAATTAATGGATTGGTTAATGTTAAAATCAGAAACCACTTTAGGTACAAAAGAAGGGTTTTGTTCATAAGATAACCCTGTCTTTATGGAAAATAATGTTAAAAAAAAAAAAAGAAGGATTTGTTCGTAAGATAACTCTGTCTTTATGGAAAATAATGTACAGAGTTTTTGATGAAGAGTGTGGAGTTTAGAAATTCTTTTTGCAGAAGTGACAGCTACTACAAAAGCTATTTTCCATAATTAGAATTTTAAGTTAAACCTTGAAGCACCACTGTCAGATCTCCTTTATTGGAGATCTAAGGAGAAAATGCCTTTTAGAAAAGCTTTACATAATCGGGAAGAAGTCAAGGAATAATTTTTATCTTTTATATGAAAATATGAAATGGTTGTCAGTTGCAATTTAGTTATATACAAACTAGCGCCTTCTTTAAAAAGAATAGCCAGAAATTCAAGAACAGCAGAAACCAGGGCAGAAAAGGGGTCAAGATTATTATCCAATGCCAAGACAGACAATCTCTTCCATTTGCTCTTGTAAACTTTTTTGGTGGAGTCCTTTTGCGAGGAGAACAAAATGGTACATACTGCCGAGGAAAGCCTGGGTTGTCTGCCAATTATCTGAACTGGAGAAACCATGCAGTTAGTTTGAGGGCTGCAATATTGGGATGACTCATTCCTGAGGGGTGTGACAGGAGATCTGGAGTTGGGTCCAGTATCCAGGGAGGATAATGAAAATGACACCAAAGGGAGGGGAACCACACCTGTCGAGGCCTGTAAGGGGCAATGAGAATGACTGAGCTCTTCAACCAGGTTGCTTTCTGTAGGAGTTTTGGAATCCAAGGAAATGGAGGATAAGTGTAAAGGAGACTGGATGGCCAAGGTACAGGTCTTGAGGGGGTATCAGAGCAAAGTACCTGCTGCACTTGTTGTGGGGGGACGCAGAGAGGTCACAGCAAAGTTGGCCCAAATGATGGAAAATTTCCTCTGCCACTGACAGCTTGAAAGACCACTCAAGAGGCTTCAGAACAGACCCGCTTCATTTGTTCACCAGTACGTTGGTTTCCCAGGAATGCCTGCAACGCTAAAAGGAATGCTCTCATCTCTAGGACGTTGATATGCAAATTGGTCTCTTGGGGGAATACGTTCCTTGGACCGTCTTTCCCAAGTAATGTTCCCCCGCCCCTACTGGGTGGTGTCCGTCCATAGTCACCATGGCCAATGGGGGCAGAAGAACAAAAGGTCGACCTAGATAAATGTTTTCCAACTGGATCCACCAATGGATGTGGTGTTGCAGATCTGTGTAATAGGGTTGTCGGAGAACAGATCACTGAACAGCTAGAGTCAACTGAAGAATGTGCCAAAGGTAGCAGTACTACTGCTGCTGCTGATGCCATAGACCTCAGTGCTTGAAGAATGAATCTGATGAACCTGGGATCTGAGTGTGTCTGTGCAATGAGTTGTTAAGGATGCAATTTACACTGTCGTGTTCAGAGGTGCACCAGTAAATTCCAGGCTCTGCACTAGTGTTAAATTATTTTGGCATAATTGATTATTCCCAGTTGCTGACAAATCTAGAGCAAATAGTCCTTGGATTGTTGAAGGAGATGCATGAAGGGGGCAGTGAGGAGCCAGTCATCTAAATATGGAAACACCGTGAATCTTTTGAGTCCCAAGTGAGTTACCATCACTGCCATACATTTGGTCAATGGCAGGATGGACTGAACCATGAACATTCAGAAGTTTGACTTTTTCACACAGATATTCAACCTGCTTAGATCTAAAATTGGTCTCAGGTCCCCTGTCTTTCTGGGCACTAAAAATAAACTTAAGTTTCAAATCCTATTTGATCTGGTGGGACCTCTTGGATGACACATTTGTCTAGCAGCTTTTGAATTTCTTGTGCTGCTGCCTTCCTCTGACTGGGTGAAATGTTGGGAAGCTTCTGTCTTTTGTACATTAGGGGTTGGAAAAATGGCATGGAGTAATCTTTGGATATTATTTTTACCACCCAGGAATCTTTTGTTATAGCAGCCCAGGCTTCTGGGTACAAGAACAATCTTCCCCGACTGCCTCCAGAGGTGGGCAGCACTTCAGAATCTCTGAAAGGGTCTGTCCAGAAAGGAATCAAGGAAACCCTGATTTTGCAGGCCTCCCCTGCCGCTAGGGTGACATCTCTCATTAGAACCGCCTCCTCTGCCTCTGGAGGAGTTGTCCCCGCACAGATCTTGGAAAGGTCCAGGAGATTTGCATTACCACATTTTCTTACCAACTCTCTGATTTTTAGATAAGGTTTGCTGAGGGGTAGAAAACCGGAATCCCACAGCAGACAGGGTCTTTCCTTCTTGTTCACTCCGGGTAAGTCTCTCTTTCACAGATGGACCAACTAGACGTTGATGAAAGGAGTCCTGAAAGGCTCTGGAAAATTGATAAGCTTTATCCAGGAATGCCTCCTTATAGCAATGCCTGAACCAGCAGCCAATGAGGTGCCTTCAGCTGCATGAAAGATTAACCTCAATGATGCAGTGGAAATTGACAAAAGAGTGGCCAGCTGAGAAAAAGATCTTTTGAAATCCTCTGCAGACATGGACTCGGAGAGAAAATTTGATAGCTTTGTCAAATCTCTTGTCAAATCTCTCTGTGGTCTCGAAGTGTGCTATGTTATGTAATGTCGCTTAGGCAAAGACTCGCATTCCAAATCTGTCCAGCACCCTAGACTCTCAGGTGGGTGGACAGATGAGCTATGTTCTGCTAGCTCCTTTTTAGTGGCCGCCACCAATCACAACAACATCTACTGAGACTCCTTTGCTCCAGTGGGATCTATCCTTAGGGGTGTTAGGAATTTGTCAGGTCATCTTGGTATAGGCTCAATGGTATTCAGCTCTTTTGATGGCCCGGTGGGAAACTAAATCAATGAGCTCATCCACTGGGGGTGGGGTAACCCAAGAAGTAGATAGGTCAGAGCCAAAAGCTTCCAAAAATACAAACTCCTCTTCAGAAGGATAATCAGAAGACCAACCACCCTTCTGCTTGAGGATCTCTAATACATCTACGGTGATGATCTGGGGGACCCTTCTCCTTTCTCGAAATCAGTATCCTCCATGAGAGACTCCAATAGGGGATCTATGCTCCTCCTCTTGTACGTTCTCTTCAGATGGATCTTCTCTGGGAGATGTTCCAAGGGAAATGACTGGAAGCTAGCTGGAACTCGCTGTCCTTGTGTAACAGGCCTGATTGATTCATTCACAGCTCAGAACCGTAGAGGGAATTGGGAGTGGATCTGAGGGATGAGAGACAAGATCTCTAGAAAGTGAAGGGGTCCGTTCCACGACCTCAAAAGCAGACAGACCTGGAGAAGGTGCTCCCACCCACACCAGAGCCGAGACTGCCAGCATGGGTAGATCATGACTGCTGGATCCATGCCTGGAGGAAGAAACCAGACCAGAGCTGTCCAGCGCTGTGGTTCCAATGGGCAAGGATAGATCCGATAACATCAGAGTAGATCCCGGTCACATAGATCTGAATCAGACATTTCGGCTCTGGGACCTGTTCTGATCTGAAGGTATAGGTATGAACTGGTCAGGGATGCAGTGAGAGTTGAAGAAATGATTCTCTTTAGATCAGACTCTGGTCCTCTCAGAGCTGTGAGATCCTGGGGCTCTAAAACCAAAGGATGTATCAGAGAAGGAGACTGTATTGTGTGAGTAGTGGTTGGAAGACTCAGATTCAATAGGAGACGGAGTTGGAATGACCCACATCTAGACCTGAGCTCTGAGAAATCTTGGCATCATCCTATCCACATTTGCTTCTGATAGACTTCTGGAGGACCTGAACGATGTGGTGGACTGGGCCTGGAATGCTTTTTGGGAGTTTGCATGAGTGCAGCGTAGGTCAGATCAGACCCAGGATGAATTGTGGAGAATGAGCTGTTTGACAGTGCGGAGTACCAGGTTTCAGATCTGAAGGCTTGGGATCTGAAACCACAGCTGTGGGACTGGCTGAAATTATAATCTGATCCAAAACTTTACAGTCAGACGATTTCGGATCCGTAGAACAAATCTTTGGGTCAGAGGACGCCTGATGGTTTTGAAATATTTGTAGGCAGTTCCGACTAAGTCCTAGGGGACTTCAGTGGGAAGCACTTTCTATGCTCTGAAAAATCAGATTTTGAAGTTTAGCTGGGGGTTTGAGCCCCCAAGGAAAGTGCTGATGAAGGAGGGAGGCAACCTTTCAAAATAAGTTTGCTGCATCTGTCAACTAATGCTCTAGAGTTGAACACAGCACAAACACTACAATTAGTCTCCAGATGGGCAGCTCCAAGACAGTATACACACTCCTTGTGGGCATCTGATTTAGGGATTTTATGCCCACAAGAAGAGGATTTTTTTTAATCTTGTCAGCCATGACAGGGGAGTAGGTATCAACAGTTCTACAGTGAAAAGGACCTACTAAAAGTAAAAAAAGGGAAGAAAGATTTTTTTTTAAAGAAAGAGAGAAGAAAAAAAAGGAGGAAAAATTACCAGCAATGGTAATAAATAATTACCCTGAGTGGGTATTAAAGAGAAATATTAACTATGGTTAAAAAAAAAAAGAATACTATAGTAAAATAGTAAGGTGAAACCGAATATAGGAGGGATGTGTTAACTAGAAAGGTGAAAAAAATTAAGTAAATGAAGATAAATTTACTTACAAAACAATTACAATAAACACTCGAGAGAAGGACCCTACATCAGAGCATGATGGCAGCAAATGAGATCTGGGGTACTGAGGTTGGAGTAGGGCATTACAGTTAGAGGGAGGAACTTGAGAGTTGGATCTGAAGTCTAAAGTATAAGGCTGGGTCTGATCTGAGGATCGGATCCGTAACTCATTCATTGGGGAAGAATCAAAATGACATCAGATCTTATTTTACTGTGACTACCCAAAGAATTTTCATGGCATAATACGGAAGTAGATTGCCAGGCCTCTCTTCCACGCAGATACTGCTGTTGCCCAGGTGGTTTGTCTTAGTCTAGCATCTTTGCTGTGACTTTTCTATCAAGGGAGATCTTGCCCATTGATCATTCAGCAGATAGCAGAGCTTACAGCTTGACGTGATGCACACAAAGCCCTGCGGCATGGCAAGCTGACAAACCATGCAAGAATGTAACTATGGTACAGGTGACTAAATTGTGCTGACCAAATAAGCAGTTGAATAAACGAGCTTTTAATAACATGAATGTAACTTTGCCAATCTGATATAAAGCCAGGTCTACATTATAACTGCTCGACTCCAGACTTTGTGAATTCTGCCTTTATAAAATAGCTTATAACCAGGAACTGATTATTTAAGCCAGGAGTCAGGATATACTACATACACCAGGGTAAAATGCGGTTTCCAGTAATTCTCTGACCCCAAGACTGCAGCGATGTCCCTAGGTATGAAAGCAACTATAACAAAACATTAGCAAATAAAACTGAAAGAAAAAGCATGGCATCTTTGAAAATTAACTGTAATGTCATGGGATCAAGAAACATACCAAATGATGAAAAGATAATGTGGAACACCAGAAAGAGCAGTAAAAATATGGAATCACTCATTACATGGCAGACAGCTATCAAAACGCACTTCGAACACCAGAAAGAGCAGTAAAAATATGGAATCACTCATTACATGGCAGACAGCTATCAAAACGCACTTGAACACCAGAAAGAGCAGTAAAAATATGGAATCACTCATTACATGGCAGACAGCTATCAAAACGCACTTCGAACACCAGAAAGAGCAGTAAAAATATGGAATCACTCATTACATGGCAGACAGCTATCAAAACGCACTTCGAACACCAGAAAGAGCAGTAAAAATATGGAATCACTCATTACATGGCAGACAGCTATCAAAACGCACTTCAAACACCAGAAAGAGCAGTAAAAATATGGAATCACTCATTACATGGCAGACAGCTATCAAAACACACTTCAAACACCAGAAAGAGCAGTAAAAATATGGAATCACTCATTACATGTCAGACAGCTATCAAAACGCACTTCGAACACCAGAAAGAGCAGTAAAAATATGGAATCATTCATTACATGGCAGACAGCTATCAAAACACACTTCATTTGGGCTTGAAGTCAAAGCAGTTGCTGCCTAGTAAAGAGTCAGCTATTATTACCAATATTTCTACTTCCTTTTATCAGTGAACAGTCCTAAAGTCCCAGCAGACTTACTAATGCATCTTTAGTTCAATTTCTAATCAAGCAATGAAAAAAGACTGGGTTAAAAACAGCCGCTTAGTATTGAATAGAAAAATGGTGTAACTCTTCAATGTTAACTTTTTAAAGTCAATACTACCTACAATTAATTCTTCTAAAGTGGTGATAACTTTTCTGTTTATATATTATTATGGGCAGCAAAAATAATAACTAGAACATTTCTCCTAAAAAATCTTTTAACTCTTAAAATTGCAAATTTTGCTTCTCTTGAATAACTGGTGTACCCCTGTTAAGTAACAGCAGAGGACAATAACACAATTTTGTGATTAGCATGTACAGCAGGCAGCAGCAAATTGTTAAAAAAACATTCTTACATTCAAATAATTTGTTTGCGACTGAGTTTATCTAGATCTTGAGATGCAATTACTAATCTGTATTTGGACTCCCTGATCAAAGAGTGAAGACAATCTGTGCCAGAAATGGGTAAAAGGTTGACTTGGACAGAAAGAAAGTCTAAGAAGTAATGGGAAACTGACAAATCTTTGTCTGGAACTGGGTTAGGACAAGACCAGAGGATGGACACTTCACCTGAGGAATTTGTTTCTGGTTGAAACTATCCAAATTAAGGCTTAACCTTAAAAAGTAACAACAGGGCTTGCTACACAGACACATCTTTAATATTTTCCAAGATGGATGGGAGTTAACTGGATATGCATCTGTTTCACTAAAACAGGAAACAAACAAACTTCGCTAAGCAAGGAGGAGGCAGGGACCCTTACTTTTAAAGCTAACAGACTTTCTATATCTTGTCCGGAAAAAAAAAATATATAATGCATATTTTCACAGGACGACTAGTACATCATTATAACATCACTGCAAATACTCCATCAGTTGCTAACAAATTATTTAACCAATTACTGATCACAGTGTAACCAGTACCATTTTATAATGTCCGGTTCTGTCTCTATGCACTTCTGGTTAGGATAGCTTTATCATTTATTACCCCAAAGAAGTCATTTAAACAAGGATTTTTTTTGTGAATTGCTGTTTTTGTTTTAAGCATATTAGGTGCTTGCTTTAATTCTGAGTATTCATTCTGAAGTTCTCAACTTAAAATACTATTTACATTTCATTTCGTACTGTAGCAAGGGTAATACAATGTTTCTAAGAGAAGTAATCAATTGCTCTTAACAGCAAATGAAACTATTATCAAAGTAATAATCTGTTGTTTTTTGGGCATTCTTAGGTTACCACAGCACTAATATCTCAATTTACACTAGCACTGTTACTCATTTTGCATAAGTTTTGCATAATTTAGTAGTGCGTTTGTGTACTTAGTTATGTCTAAAACAGCTATTGAATGCTGATTTTAATTCTATAAAAAATAGCTCAAACTTTTAGTATACAGTTTAGTTTAATACTATTATTAAGATAATGTGTAACAAATACATGAGACTTTCCATATAGTTTAATCTACTAATCTGTTTCCACACTATTTTCAATACTTTAGCTATAGCTCGGTCAATCCTAATTACTTTGTTTTTTACTGTTATATTTTAGCTGCATTTATCCAAATTGAAACTATGTTATAACTGTATTACTTTTTTCTTCTACTGTTACTATATTCATGTATCAACATGGACCCTTTTCTAAATTAGCTATTCTATCAGGTCATTTTACTGTTTCACCTAATCAATGTCACGAGTCTTTCAACACTTTTGTCACGAGTCTTTCAGCACTTCTGAACCCATTCCATCAGAAGATTCCACTTAACTTCATTCTTACCTTCACTTTTGTTTTTGTTGCTTCCTTATTTTTAATTATCTTCATTCTTACCTTCACTTTTGTTTTTGTTGCTTCCTTATTTTTAATTAACTTCATTCTTACCTTCACTTTTGTTTTTATTGCTTCCTTATTTTTAATTATCTTCATTCTTACCTTCACTTTTGTTTTTATTGCTTCCTTATTTTTAATTATCCTTTCCTTTATATACTTATAACATTTTCTATGCAACACCTCCAGCTTTGCTGGTGTAACATCTCAGTTGTTGTTGTGTCTTTCAGCTTTTCCCGGTTAGGGGTCGCCACAGTGGAACTCCGGTCCGCTAATGATTGGCAGTAGATTTTTATGTGCCGAGTTGCCAGCCCTGATGCACAATCTTCAACGAAGGTACACCCATTCATGCATGTCTCCACACAGAAGACGCTCTAGCTGAGAATCGAACAGGACAACATCTTACTGTGAGGCAACAACGCTACCGCAGCATCAGTATTTCTCCCAAACATCTAACAACCTCATTACTTACTTCGCTATACCTTTAACTGTTTCCCAGAATGTTTGTCACAACTGGGTACAAGTCAGGATCTCCCAACCTAACCTTCATCAGCATGCAAAAGATGTAATCAGCCTGTGTTTCATAAGTTTGCTTTCCAGCTTTCAGCTTTTGTCCAACACAGTCCTTGGCATAACTCTTCTACAGTTGTGAATTTTAGATTACAGTGCCCTATGGATCCATGCTTGGGTCTCCTTTGAAGGATGAAAATGTTGTACCTCAATATGCAGAGTATAAGGAACAGAGTGAGGGAAACAAATTACTTTTATGTGTATGTAAAGAATCCACTGAAAACATTATCTCACAGCTAGACTCCCTGGTTAACAAATGCAAAATAAATGTAAACCGTAAAAACATTTGTGCGTTTACTAGTGCAGCAGAACAGGAAAGGGCCAACTCTGCTTATGCTTTATGTAAATGTCTCGGCTACTTAAGGTTTCAGTTTCCTAGCAATATTCACTTTGTTTTGGAGGACCAGCAGATATAAACAAAAGAATCCAACAAAATTCTTAGTTGAAACAGGAGATGGAAATGTCATCTACATAACCAGTTTTATGAATTCTCTGGGTAGGGTGTGGGCTACATGCCAATATGGAATGTATGGATTACACTTACAGCACAACATACCAGTGATTAGGGGTGATGTGCATCTTAGCAGAAGTGCACCTTTGCAACGCTGTTTTTAATTTGTCTTGCTATAAAATCATCTGGTCAGTGATGTAAATAACTAGTGTATGAATGTTTCATTATAAGAAAAGTGTTGCTGGGATGGGTGTGGGAGAGGTTTAGTGCTGGACCCTCTCCTTCTGAAGGCTATCAGCTTAGTGCTCTTGCTAAATCTAATCTGTTAAAAACACAGAGCAAATCTTTGTACAAAAGTCAAGCAAAGTTATGGCCAATTCAAATAAGTCAATGAACAGCACTTTGCTCTGCAGTACTTTAAACCACAGTATACCGCTGTACTTCTTATCCAGCAGTACGGTAAAGCACACGTCTACCATGACCGGTAATCAGATAACAGAACACACACACTAGAGCGTTTGGCTTCTTGTGCAACAAATGTGGACATGTCTTGCCATGATACACAAGTAATGAGGTTCAAAAGATACAAATGGAAAGACTGAGAAGGTGAGTATGCATACAGGTGCATGTTCATAACCTAGCATATGGCACAAAGCTGAGCAGGCAGAGAGAGAACACGTCAGTGCACAGCACCAATCAGACAGTTATTTCTAATCAACACTGCCATTCCCCTGTGACAGCCAGATGAGCGTGTGAATACATTATCAGTGCAGTCGCATATGTTTAATCCTGGTCACAGCAAATGGGACAGGGACATACACACACACACCTCAGTCTGTTGCACTGTCTATTGTACCACCCACCCCTCCACTGGCTGTCAGCGGTCCAACAGATCAGGCTGCCTCCCTCCATCAGGAAAGGTGTGACAGTGACAGCTGCTTATTCCCACTGACCCCCATCTGGTCCCTCCTGCTCCCCAACATTATTCAATCTTGGGTAACCGATTACAGTCACAGCTTTATCCCTGAACATCAACTTCAGGCTGGTTCTGACAAAGGTTCAGAGATTTTGGAATAACTTCATACAAAGCAGCAAAGATTCCATAGTACTTTTTTTTCAAAATAAGATATTTCCAGTAGCTTTTATCTTGCAGATATTTTTATAGATGCCATCTAGTCTTGTACGTGATTATTTAGTCTAACAAATGCTGAAAAAATTTATTTTTCTGATCAGAAATTATACATTTGATTTTACATGTCAGACGGCAGGATCTTCTATCAATCTTGCCATGCTCTAGCCTGAATAAGGAAAAAAATAATTAAGAAATTATCTTACAAATGCATAAAAGGAAAATGCTTCGCAACAAATAGTAATTACCTGATGTGATGGGATATCTAAAGGTGATGAAATGTCTGTTATACAGCCTCAGCACTTACCTGATGTGACGGGATATCTAAAGGTGATGAAATGGTGTTATACAGCCTCAGCACTTACCTGATGTGACGGGATATCTAAAGGTGATGAAATGTTGGTGTTCAGCCTCAGCACTTACCTGATGTGACGGGATATCTAAAGGTGATGAAATGGTGTTATACAGCCTCAGCACTTACCTGATGTGACGGGATATCTAAAGGTGATGAAATGTTGGTGTTCAGCCTCAGCACTTACCTGATGTGACGGGATATCTAAAGGTGATGAAATGGTGTTATACAGCCTCAGCACTTACCTGATGTGACGGGATATCTAAAGGTGATGAAATGTTGGTGTTCAGCCTCAGCACTTACCTGATGTAACAGGATATCTAAAGGTGATGAAATGTTGGTGTTCAGCCTCAGCACTTACCTGATGTGACGGGATATCTAAAGGTGATGAAACGTCGGTGTTATACAGCCTCAGCACTTACCTGATGTGACGGGATATCTAAAGGTGATGAAATGTCGGTGTTCAGCCTCAGCACTTACCTGATGTGACGGGATATCTAAAGGTGATGAAATGTCGGTGTTATACAGCCTCAGCACTTACCTGATGTGACGGGATATCTAAAGGTGATGAAAGGTCAGTGTTATACAGCCTCAGCACTTACCTGATGTGACGCGATATCTAAAGGTGATGAAAGGTCGGTGTTATACAGCCTCAGCACTTACCTGATGTGACGGGATATCTAAAGGTGATGAAAGGTCGGTGTTATACAGCCTCAGCACTTACCCGATGTGACGGGATATCTAAAGGTGATGAAATGTCAGTGTTATACAGCCTCAGCACTTACCTGATGTCACAGGATATCTAAAGGTGATGAAATGTCGGTGTTATACAGCCTCAGTATTTACCTGATGTAACGGGATATCTAAAGGTGATGAAATGTCGGTGTTCAGCCTCAGCACTTACCTGATGTGACGGGATATCTAAAGGTGATGAAATATCGGTGTTATACAGCCTCAGCACTTACCTGATGTGACGGGATATCTAAAGGTGATGAAATGTCGGTGTTGTACAGCCTGCGCTTAGTTCGTCTAGTTTGGTTCTCTTTTACTTTATTCGTATCATTATCTGATGCAGACTTCAGTGTTCCTATTAGCTTCTTGGCTACAAAAATGAGTGGTACACTGTTAATTGATGAACTTGTTTTGAGATGAACTAGTATACTTCAGACAAACAAAATGCATCCCTAAATTAAAACAAATTGGAGCAGGTATTAAGAGCCACTGCAGATACTACAATTTTAGATAAACACAGCACCATGCATGCATACACATTACAGCACTGTCGTGCAATTTCTAAGACACAAAAAATGTTTCATTATTCCTTTTTAAAACCGAAAAGTGAGGTACTAGCCATAATACCAGCTCTGTATTGTCTTCTTCCATCAGTGTGAAATGTTGGGTTACTGGATCTGAGTGTGGCGAGCAGACTACGGCTCTGAAGCTCCAACTCCTTTCCCATAATGCCAGCACCACTTACGTTCCTCAGATCGAGTTTGCCCTTCTAGTACTGAACTCCTCCAAGCAGGTCATAAAACAAAAAACAGTAAAGACTGAAAACCTAATAATGTCCAACACAAGCAGACTTCTGGAAGTCCTTTAGAGCAGAAAACCAGAACAGGGTGGAGAAAGGGAATCTTGAGAAAGACAGAAGACGACAACATGGATCTAACATTATGGTAAGTACACAACTTTCCTATCAAAAGTTGTCTTTTTAGTCTGTCTCAACCTGGGGGGACAAAGTCTCCATCTAGGTTGATCTGGCTGGTACTAAGGAAGCAGGTTACGGAGACTGGTAGGGCTAAATGCATCCCATGACCTCAAGTGAATGTCAAGCTTGTAGTGAGTCACAAATGTGTGAATGTTTGACCAATTGGCTGGTGAAAATATATCATCCAATGATGCATGACTAAAAAAGGTCACAGAGGTAGCTATTACCCTTGTAGCATGAGCCTTGGGGTCAGATGGCTAGGGCAACTCATTAACCTTATACACATAAGATATGCCGTCAGTAAACCATCCAGACAAGGTGACCTTAGACACTTTGTCTGATGGTCTAACTCTGGGAAAAGACACAAAGTTGGTCAGATTTCCTGATGGCTTTCACTCCATGTAAACAAAATCTCAACTGTCTGTGTAGATGTAGACATTAAAAAAGCAATCCCATTTATAAGAGAATGTTGAAGAACACTGCCAAGTGAATAGACTGGTTAAGCCAGACTGAAAGACCACTTTCATAAGGGGGCTGAATTAGTGAGCAAGAATACCCTATCCTTGTGAACATTTAGATAAAGTGGTTTACATGACAAAACTTGAAGTTCTGTAACTTTCTTGGAGGAAGTATATTCAACCAAGAGCAGGGTCTGAGGATAGAAACTTTTAACTCTATTGTAGCTGCAGGCTCAAAGGGGGTCCTACTTAAAGCTTGCAACAAAAGGGCCAGATTCTAAGGTGGAACCAGATCTCTCAAATGAAGTCTAAGCAGAAACGTCACCTTCAAGAAAGCTTTATTTAATCATAGGTAAAATTATCTTGACCAACACGAAAGTTAGATATGGTTGCCAGCTGAACCTTGATAGTAGAGTAGCTTGCCCTTGATTAAAAAAAAAATAGCTAAGTCCAACATCGCATCAAAAGAAGATGAAAATGGATCCAGATCTTTAGAGGCTGCCGAAACGCTAAACCTTTTCCATTTAGTGCCAGCAATCTTCCTGGTGGAAGACTTTTAAGATGAGGAAGCAATATGCATGATTCTAGAAGACAGCTTGGGATTTGTGTCCATCAATGGAAGTGGAGGAACCAACTGGTCAATTTGAGGGATATGAGATCAAGATGAGGCTAGCACAACGGATGTCAGATTAGATCTGGAAATGGATCTAGAGCCCAAGGGTGAAAATCAGGTGATGCTGCAGGAAGGGAAATCAAAATTTTCTGGGCCAAAAGGGGGCTATGACGATCACAGTCATATTGCATCAAGTTGCTTTCTATAAGACTTGGACAATTATGGAATCCAGAGAGTATCAGTAGAGGAGACCTGGGGGGCAATCATGGTCTAGAGTGTCCCTCTGTGACTGTCCCTTCTGAGGAATTATGGCAAAGAAGCTGCTGCACTTGATGCTGTTAGGAGTCGCAAACAGGTCCTGGCCTGGCCCCAGAGGCTGAAAATCTCTGCTTCGACTGATGGACTGTGGTCTGCATCACTTTGTCAAATGCTTTATTTAGCAAATCACTATTTATTGAACTCACTTAAGCGAAAGCTCATTTAATAGAATGATTGTTTCAGCGAAAATTATCCATGGGAAAAAAACTAGTGGGCTAGCTTCCAACTGTAACAAACACTACACAATTTAAAACTCAGCAAACTGGAGGGGGGTGCACCCCCCACACCCTCCCAACTAAATATACTACCTCCGAGATTGCACTATAGTGAGGAAAAGGGCAAATTCCCGATGATGGCTATCCTTTCCCCAAGAAAAAATTTGCTGAAACGAATGTTCGCTTAAATGAGGTTTCACTTAAATGAGTTCGATAAACAGTGATTCGCTGAATAAAGCATTCAACAAAATGATACAGGACAGACGGACTGAGAGACCACTTGTGAAGCATCAGTATACTCTGGGTCAGCTTGTCTGCTAGATTGTTTGATATGCACTGCTATCAGAAAGCATTAGGAAGACACTGTCCATCGCCACATCCTCATGACCTTTCAACATGTGGGGTAAGACTGGATTCTGCCTTGCTTGTTGATATACCACACAAATGCCATCTGGATGCTATCACTCCTTTGAGGAGATAAATAATGAAAGCCTACAATACCAGGAGGACTGCTGTCATCTACAAAACACTGATGTGCAATTTGGCCTCAGACTGGAAGGGACCAGGCACATTGGACCATTGTTCCCTCAAAATGCCTCCACAACCCAGGAGGGAGGTGTCCACAGTTATTGTGGCTGTGGATGGAGAAAAGAAAAATGGACATCCTATCAAAACAATGTCACGTCAGCCACCATGATATGTGACAATGACAAACCTCCATGAAGTTTATTGGATACTACATTAGATGAGTTCTCAGAGACCAGTGGACCAAAACAGCCTACAGAATCACCCTCATGTAAATCCTGGCCACAGGAACAAAATGGCAGCAGCCATTGAACCCGGGAGGTAAAGAATGAAGAGAAGTTGATGGCCTCTGAGGAAGGACCTGATGAGCCTGACAAAGTACAGATGACAAACTCGGCAAAAGAAGCCTGACAATCTGATAAGTAATGCCCAGATGGCATCCTACAAATTCCAAAGCTTGAACTGGTTCTAGTTTGGACTTCACAAAGTTCACTGCAATCCCCAAGACAAGGCCCAGGTGGAGCAGGAAGGCTTTTGCTTGAACTAGTGATGTTCTTGATGTCATTGTGAAAACCCTGTCATCCAAGTAATGAAAGACTCAGAACCTCTGCAACATGAGTTGGGCAGCTACCATTATCATGCATTTGGTGAACATCCAGGGGGCTATGATGAGTCTGAGGGTAGCACTCAAAACTGACAGTGACTGGCTCTCAGCCTGAAGCAGAGAAACCTCTTGGATAGCCTAGTTATCTTTGTGTAATAACAGGCATCCTGGATGTCTACCAAACACACTCAGTTGTCCTTCCTCAGCAGAAGCAGAATGGACTGCACAGTTATCATCTGTAACTTAGTTTGTTTGATGAAAACGTTTAATTAGGTCCAATACGGGCTGGAGGTCCTTGTTTTTCTTTGCCACCAAAATGAATCTGGACTAGATCCCACATCAACTCTGCTCTTGACGGTCCTTCTAGATTACTCTTTTTAAAAGCAGCATCTCTCAAGTTGCTTCCCTTTTTTGCTGTGGTGGGATGTCCAGAATGGACTTCTGATGACATGTTGGAAAAATCTGAAAGGGATAGTGCAGTCACTGGTGACAACTCTCAACGCCCAGGAATCTGCGGTGATGGCCTCCAGAGTGCAGTCAGGTAAATGTTCGAGAGCAAGAACAAAAGAAACAAAAAAAATATCCACCACAAGAAAACTCCTGAATACAAAAATAAAATAAGCGCTTTTATCCTATTACATATTAAAGACTTCTTCAGATCACATGCAATAGTAAACATAGTCCTATATAAATCGTACGATAAAATACCTCCAATCAAAAAACTAAATTAATTAAAACATAGAGGGAGTTTTATAACTACTACCTACCAAATCAAGCATAAATAATTTCCTATTTGTAACTAATTATAATGTACATATATTTATATTTAATCTACGTGTGTGTGTATCTATCTATATATATATATATATATATATATATATATATATATATATATATATATATATATATATAAAAT
Organism: Protopterus annectens; assembly: GCF_019279795.1. Taxonomy (NCBI): domain Eukaryota; kingdom Metazoa; phylum Chordata; order Ceratodontiformes; family Protopteridae; genus Protopterus; species Protopterus annectens. Next base: position 1,135,922,928 of record NC_056748.1, on the reverse strand, counting down.
GTGTGTGTGTGTGAGTGGATTCACTTTATAATCTTAAAATACTGAAATATAGCATTTCAGTATCTTGAGACTATAAAGCCGAAAACTCTCAAACCTGAAAACCAAAACCTTCAATAATAAAACACTACACCACACATACAAACACATATACACCTACCTCCTGACACTATAACAAAGCAAAACAAACACACACCTACCCTTCCTATAAGCAAGGGGGGCAAACCCCCCTGCACCCCCCCATGTGAGGGACTATGCCCCCACACCCCCACTACTTATGTATACTAACTCCGAGGTCACACTAAACACCGAAAGACAGAAAATCCATGACCACACATTCTACACCCCCTTTGCACGAACACACGTCACATGCATACAACCACCACCATTACTCTCAACATTGACACACACACTTACCTACCTACCCTAACTAACACCTAAAACACCCCAACACACTCACAAACCCTCCCCAAAACCCTTAAAAAACATAACACTTACCTAACACGCCATCAGTACCACTGGTTTGACATTTCCAGGTTCGGGATTACAAAGTGAACCCATATATATATATATATATATATATATATATATATATATATATATATATGTGTGTGTGTGTGTGTGTGTGTGTGTGTGTGTATATATATATATATCTCTGTGTGTGTGTGTGTGTGTATATATATATATATATATATATATATATATATATATATATATATATACACACACACACACATATATATATATATATATATATATATATATAAACTCTGTTCTCCAGCACTATGCTTTAAAGCCCAATTAGGCTAAAATAAAAGACCAGAACACTACGGAAAGTGTCCTTCCATCCTTTAATCTGGCAGACATGTTCTGCCACGCTCGACAAACCAAGGTTTCGCCTCATGTCATCATCAGTGTATACTTCCTGAAAGAGGAAGCTCCTTTCTTATACATTTGCTCTTAAAGCAATATTTGTATAAGGCATTACTGACTATCACAGAATGTATATTTAACATTATACATGTTATAAGCATATAATCATAAATTATACATGCATTGGTCAGCCCTTTAGTTCACAGCATTATTAACCCAAAAGAACTTCTTTATAAACATGAGTATGAATACATGTCTGTTCAGAAAATATCTATAATTCAAATTACTAGATGTCAAAAATAGCAAATATTCCTATCCATTTACCAATGTTCATTTAAACCAGGTTTAAATAATGCTCCTTGGTTTATAATCCACATTCTTTCTTTATTTGTCAGAATCTTATGTCTATGAGCTAATGTTAAATTAGTAATTTCAAAAACTAAATCGTTCACATCAGTCAATACGACCAAAAATATACAACATTAGACATCATATAACATGTACGAGTGAGTGGGTGATATATATGGCTGTATGCCAGTGTGGTTCTTTTTATGTAAGACAAACATATTTAAGTTTGAAACAGCATATAGCATTACATAATAGTGATAATAACTGCAAAAGGGTACGCAGTGCATTATATAACATACACTGGTTCACCCAAGGGCACATTTCATATACTTGGGTATTGACAAAGTAGCAGGAACAGATTTAACATTAGCTCATAGACATAAGAATCTGACAAATAAAGAAAGAATGTGGATTATAAATCTAGGAGCATTATTTAAACCTGGTTTAAATGAACATTGGTAAATGGATAGGAATATTTGCTATTTTTGACATCTAGCAAATTGAATTATAGATATTTTCTGAACAGACATGTATTCATATTCATGTTTATAAAGAAGTTCTTTTGGGTTAATAATGCTGTGAACTAAAGGGCTGACTGAAAAAGTGCATTGTCATCCCTTTTGGTAAATACTCTGCACCCATTAACTACCACATAGGCGGTAGTCTACTTAATACTGAAAGTGTTATAAGAGACCTTGGGACACAGGTGGACAGTAGTCTCTCCTTTGATATTCACATTGCCAAAATAGTCAGGAAATCCTTCTACGTTGCACACCTCATCACAAAAGGTTTCTCATCCAGGAAAAAAGAGATAATTGTTCCCCTCTACTCAGCTATTAAGCCGCGGTGGTGCAGCGGTTAGCATTGTCGCCTCACAGCAAGAGGTTCTCCCGTTCGATTCTCGGCTGGAGTACCTTCTGTGTGGAGTCTGCATGTCCTTTCCGCGGACAATTGACGTTAAAGACATGCAGGTAGGTGCGAGCGTGAATGGGCGTGCCTTCGTTGAAGGTTGGGCGTCGGGCCGGCAACTCGGCACTGTAAAATCCACTGCCAATCATGAGTGGACCGGAGTTCCACTGTGGCAATCCCTAACCGGGAAAAGTTGAAAGACTTTTTTTTTAGTTCCCTTCTACTCATCACTCATTAGATCCATTATAGAGTACAACGCCCCTTTTAGTATGTACTTCACAAGACATCTACAACTGGAAAGGCCGCAGAAATACCTCACAAAGAGGATTACTGGCCTCAAACAGATGCCCTATGCAGACCATCTCAAAAAACTCCAGCTTTACTCTGTCGCATATCGCCTACTCCGAGGCGATCTCTGCATAACATACAAAACTATGTCAAACCCAGAGCTGTTGGACATGCTCCACTTAAAGAAATTGCAATCCCTCCGAGCTACACACTCTAGGAACCTAAACCTTGTCACCACAATAAACAGAAAATGCTGGAGGGAGAGATTCATGTCCCAGAGACTTCCCATAATCTGGAACAAACTACCTATCTATATCAAAAAAGCTCCTCATTAGCACTCAAGAAAAATCTTGATGACAGGATATTCACCCCAGGGATCACATCTGTGGCTCTGCTTGACAGGGGCACAGGACAATAATTTTCTTGGGTGGCAAAAGCCAGGGTACCGTTTGGCTAGACTTATATAGGCCCTAGGGCCAATAGCCTAGTATCTCCCTATGAACCTATGACGCCATGAGGCGAAATAAGAAGTTATGTACTCACCATAACGTTCCATCTGAGTAGGTGACTTCATTTGTCTGCAACCTTTGGGTCTTGGATCCGAGCCGGCAACTTATTTCATAGCTTAGAGATCGGAGCTCCTAGCTCCTCCCCTTACCCATAATCCCCTGCCAACCCTGACTGACCTCAGATCAAGTTTGCCCTTATACAAAAAAGCCGAAGGCTAATACATCCCGAAGGATATAATAGAAGGACATACAGGAACAAGAAAATTTGTGAGGGCCAGGGGGAAGGAGGGGGGATGGTTGCAGACAAATTAAGTCACCTACTCAGATGGAATGTTATGGTGAGTACATAACTTCTTAATCTGAAGTAGGTACTTCATTTGTCAGCAACCTTTGGGACAGAGTCCCCAGCTACCTGAATCTTGGGTGGCCATCATGGAAGGATGTTTCGGAGCACTGCAGAGCCAAAGAACGCTATCCCTCTGGAGATAATGTCCAGCTTATAATGGTTGACAAAGGTATGAGATGAGGCCCAAGTGGCCGCGGAACAAATATCATCCAGTGGAACTCTAGATCTAAAGGCTGCAGAGGTAGATACAGAACGAGTATTGTGCGCACGAATTCCCTGAGGTGCAGGCCTCCCAGAAGTGTCATAGGCCAAGAGAATACACTGTGAGATCCATCGTGATAAAGTGATCTTAGAGACAGATTTACCTAGGTTAAATTTGGAAAAGGAAATGAACAACTGGTCGGATTGCCTATGACCAGCAGTCCTGTGAATGTAGAAGCGCAGTTGTCTGTGCACATCTAAGGAGTGAAGTTTGTATTCTCCCTTGTTCTGCTACTTAGGGAAGAAAACTGGTAGGTTAATGGACTGATTGATATTGGCCTCTGAAGCCACCTTGGGAAGAAAAGAAGGATTGGTCCTGAGGTACACTCTATCCTGATGAAAAGCAAAGTATGGGGGTTTCACACAAAGGGCCTGAAGCTCATAAACTCTTTTCGCCGAAGTAATAGCGACTAGGAACGCCGTTTTCTAAGAAAGGTACTTAAGATCGACCGAGGCAGCTGGTTCAAAAGGGGGAGCTGTCAAGGCCTGTAAAACTAGAGCTAAATCCCAAGGGGGTACAATTTCCCTGATAGGAGGTCTGAGCAAGAAAGTACCCTTGAGAAAGGACTTACACAATTTCGCTGTAATCAAGGGGCCCGATTCATGCCCCACATGGTAATAAGAAATAGCTGCTAGTTGAACCTTGACCATAGAGCAGCTAGCCCCCTGATGGAAGAGACCTGTAAGGAACTCCAAGACAGACAGTAACGGGGCTGTGAAGGGGTCTAAGTTATTATTCTCCGCCCAGATGGAGAAGCGCTTCCCCTTACTACGATAGACTTTCCTAGTGGAAGGTTTATGTGCTGCTACGAGAATGGCTTTAACCGGTGAAGAGATTCCAGGAGTCCTGACTAGGAGTGGAACTGGAGCAGCCATGCTGTCAGCTTGAGGTTGTCCAGATTCGGGATCGGGAGGTCTAGGGGATGAGATATTAGATCCGGGAGGGGATCTAGAATCCAAGGCAGATTTACCAGGTGAGACCACAGGTAGGGGCACCATGTTTGACGAGGCCAGAATGGGGCAATGAGGATCATCCTGCTCCCCAACTGACTGGCTTTCTGTATGAGTTTCAGCATCAGGGGCAGAGGAGGAGATAGGCATAAAGTAGACCGGGGGGCCAAGCATGCACCAGAGCATCTCTCGGGGATTCCCCGACGGGGGGAAGTAGAGCAAAGTAACTGTTGCATTTCGTATTTGAGGGAGAGGCGAAGAGATCGCTACAAGGTTGCCCCCACACAGCAAAAATTCGCTTCGCTACCTGGGGGTTGAGAGACCACTCGTAAGGGGAAAGAAGGGTGCGCGGTTGAGTCTGTCCGCCAGTATGTTGGACCGTCCCGGAATGTGCGTTGCAAAAAGAAAGCGGTTGGTAGAAATCGCCCATTCCCACACTCTCATGGCCTCTCGACAAAGAGGACAGGACCTGGTTCCCCCGTTTGATGATGTACCAGACCACTGACATGTTATCCATCTGTATCGCAATAATCCCTACCGGAAGAAGGTTCTGTAATGCTCACAACGCCAATAGCACCACCCTCATCTCCAGGACACTGATATGCAAGGAGGTCTCTATGTCGTTCCACGTGCCTTGGACTGTCTTGCCTGCTCAATGCCCCCCCCACCCGAGGTGAGAGGCGTCCGTGGTCACCGTGGCGAGGGGAGGTGGCGTGGAGAAGGGACGTCCCGTATGGAGATCCAGGGATTGGAGCCGCCATACGAGAGCCATCCTGCACGCTTTGCTGATGGAAATAGGATGGTGCAGGGGGTAACGATGAAATGACCATTGGACTTAAAGGGTCCATTGCAGTACCCTCATGTTCAGACGAGCCAATGGCAGAAGAGTAATTGCTGCCGCCATGGAGCCTAGAGCCCTCAGGACCAATCCTGCCAGTGGAGCTGTAGATTGGAGGATGGCCTGTACATGCAGCCTCAGGTTCTGAAGACGTTCCGCGGTCAGAAATGCTAGGAGATTTCTTGTGTCCAATTTGGCCCCTATAAACTCTATCACCTGGGTAGGAGCAAGAGAGGATTTGTTCATGTTGATGATGATGCCCAGCTGGGGGGGGGGGGGGGCCAGCTGGAGGAAGTAGTCCCTCGCTGAGCAAAGTAGATGCCTTGTTGGGGCGGTCAGGAGCCAGTCGTCCAGGTATGGAAACACCTGCATTCCCTGGAGTCTCAGGTGGGCCGCTATCACTGCTAATACTTTGGTAAACACCCTGGGGGCTGTGGTGAGACCAAAGGGAAGGACCCTGAACTGGTAATGACTGGCTCCTAGCCGGAAGCAGAGAAACCTCCTGGATAGTCTGTCCATAAGAATGTGGTAGTACGCATCCTTGAGGTCTATAGAGCACATCCAGTCGTTCTCCCGAAGTAGGGGGAGAATGGACTGAAGAGTGACCATTTGGAATTTTTCTTTGGTTACCGACAGGTTCAGAAGGGAGAGGTCTAGGATTGGTCTTAAGTCCCCCGTCTTTTTTGGCACCAGAAAGAACCTGGAATAAAACCCTAATCCGAGCTGGTCTGGGGGACGGGTTGGATGGCTCCTTTTTCTAGCAGCTGCTGGATCTCTGCAGCTGCTGCCTCCCTCTGATTGGGTGGTACATCGGGGAGGCTTTTGGATCTGGGGACATGAGATATGGGAATTTGGTACCTTCTGGATATGATACGAAGCACCCAGCGATCCAATGTGATGGACTCCCAAGCTGCCAGGTGCTTTGAGAAACGCCCCCCCCCCCCCGACTGCCTCCAGAGTGGAGCAGTCGGGCAACCCCTCAGGGTTGTTGTGTGGGTTGGTCAGAGAAAGGTTCTCTGGACACAAAATTCTTCGGGCCCCCTCTGCCTCTAGGGTGGCGTCCTCCCTGTCCTCCTCTGCCACGGAAGGACTGGTTGTCCGGAGCAGGCTGGGAATGTCGTGATTTCCGGAACTACATCTTCTTCTGTCCCTTTTGGTTCTTGGATAAGGACCTCTGGGGAGCGGAGAAGCGGACTCCAACAGCAGACGTCTTCCCGTCCTTTTCGCTCTGGACTAAAGTGTCGCGAACGGTCTTGCCAAATAAGGCAGAACCATCAAAAGGGGCATTCGCAAATGACGCCTTAAAGGGTTCCGCGAAGTCACAATGTCGGAGCCAGGCCTGGCGCCTCATGACTAGGCCTGCTCCGCTGGCTCTAGCGGCTCCCTCTGTAGCATGGGACAACAACCGCATAGAGGTATTACATATCGATCTTAGAGTGGCCATGCGAGTGGAGTACAATTGCTTGTCCTCCGCCAACATGGACTCCGGGGGGGAAGCAGCGTACTCTTTGATAAGTTCTCGCTGCATCCTTATAACGTGTGCCATATAGTTCAGAGACCTTACTGAGAAGGTCACTGAACTAAAAACCCACTTCCCCAGGTGATCCATCGAGCGGGACTCTTTGCTCGGTGGATGGACGGAGGGACTCTCCTGAGCTAATTCCCTCTTGGTGGCTGCCGCCGTCAACATGGCATCTACGGGGGGACCCTTGCTCCAGTGGGATCTGTCTGCAGGGGGGCTCAGAATTCGATCGGGGCGTTTGGGAACTGGCTCCACAGTGTCCGGCTCCTTCCACGCCCTGGTGGTAATAAGGTCCACCAGGGGGTCGGGCAAAGGGGACACCCAAGAGGTAGAAGGTCCTGCTTCGAATGCCTCCAGGAACACAAACTCGGAGGAAGCCTTGGGGACAGACCACCCCCCCCTTAATCCTGAGCATTTCCATGATGTCTCCAAAGGAGACATCTTCGGGGGGTGACCTAGGGGAGCCTTCCCCTTCATCCAAGTCTGTGTCTTCTGTTAAGGACTCGGAGGAGTCCACGTGTCTCCTCTTACACTTGTGCTTATGAGGCACATCCTCGGGGGGGGCTGTCCGAGGAGGTCTCACCAGCAACAACCTGTTCCAAGGGAACGACCTGAGACATCGAAGCAGGCTGTCCCTGAGGCCGGGTGATGGAAGCCTGACTCAGCCGAGCGGGAGTGCAAGGTGGAGCCGAAGCAAGGGCCAGGGGTCCGGATGCCCTCAACAGGGCCCTCTCCACTGCATCGAAGGCCGGGGGGGGGGGGGAGTCGCTCTCTCTGGGATCCGAAAGACGGCTCCCACTCGGATCCGATGTAGGGATCGGAACCGGAGCCGAGACCATCGGATCCGAAGGACCCGTGTGCTCCAACCTGGACGGAGCCGAAGGCACACAGAATCCCACGGATCTGAAGCTCGGCCCACGGCTCCAAGAGGTCGGATCCAACAAGGAAGGACCCGACAGACTCGAGGGCAGAGTCGGATCCAAAGTACCCAGTACTGTTTGCGCCGACCCACCCCCGGCTCCAACGCTGCCTGGCTCCGTACGCTCCAAACCCGAAAAGCAGGTCGGAGAAGGAGCTATCAGGGCAAAAAAAGGTGTTGAGCTCCCCCCCCCCCCCCAAGGGGGAGAGGCATGAGCACTCCCATCTGCAGCTGGGCCTGGATGAACCTTCGCATCATCCGGCCCAAGTCCGCATCCGAAAGGCTGTAGGTAGATCTCGAAGAGGCCACAGAGGTGGGCCGGGAATGCCGCCTCGATGACCTCGACGAAGATCGGGTCTCCTCCTCCTCAGGTCCCGAAGAAAAGCAGGGGGATCGGAGACGAGGAGGAGGAGGAGACCTGGAAGCCATGGAGGGAGAAGCCCGTTTAGCTGAGGGGGCCGAAGCAGAGGCCTCGGCCCGTCGCTTGTGGTGCTTCTCCCTCCTTTTCTCCCTCCTGGCCTCCCTCTCCTCCGGTGCTTTAGTGGGAGTTTGAGTCCCGGCCGGGGGGAGGGAGGCAGGAGTGGCCGCCACCGAGGACTGGGGTGGTGCCACAGGAGTACCGGAGGCCGGATCCGGGGGCAAAAGTCCCGCCAGGATCAGCTTCGACCTACGGTTTTTCAGTGCCCTGGGGTTGAACCCTGCACAAATAGAACACCCAGAGGAGAGGTGTTCAACCCCAAGGCACCAAACACACAGAGTGTGGCCATCTGCTGGTGAAAGCTTATGGCCACACTTGGTGCACTTTGAGAAAGTAGGCTTGGGGCCTCTGACAGTTTTTTTTTTTTTTTTTTTTAAACAAAAAAAAAAAGATTTAAAACTAAACTACCTCACGCAGACCAGGCCCCAACACACAACAGTCCACACACACACTACGCACCAGCGAAGGAGGGGGAGGAATAACACTAAAAAGGGAACCTAACCACACACAAACAGTTAACTACAAATAAGTGAGAAATAAGTATTTTTTTTTTAACAAAAAACTGTCACTTAACTACCACATGCCAGGAGCTCAGGAATCTAGAAGCATACGCAAGAGCGGCAAACTAGATCTGGGGTCAGTCAGGGTTGGCAGGGGATTATGGGTAAGGGGAAGAGCTAGGAGCTCGGATCTCTAAGCTATGAAATAAGTTGCCGGCTCGGATCCGAGTTCGGAAACAAAACCCAAAGGGTGCTGACAAATGAAGTACCTACTTCAGATCTTTGGTTTTTCAAGCATGGCAGAACATGTCTGCCAGATTAAAGGATGGAAAGATACTTTCTGGAGTGGTGTGGTCTTTTATTTTAGCCTAATTGGGCTTTAAGGCACAGTGCTGGAGAACAGAGTTGGTTTATTGATCCGAGCACTTTCTACATCGTGCACAGGAATTTGGATTTTATATATATATATATATATATATATATATATATATATATATATGGATCTACCAGACTACATCGACAGTTCAGAAGAGCGAAAACGACTTCACCGACGCCAGAAGATCGACAAGTTAGAAGACCGACGGAGGAAAACACCGACGCTGAGAACACTGAGATGGGGAAAGGATGTGTAAGTATGCGGTAGAGACGGACGTTAGGGTGCGAGTAAGGTAAGTGTGCGATGTTGATTGTCTGTAGGGATAGGGGTGGGATAAGTGAGTTAGGGTTAGGGCGCGGGTTAGGTAAGGGTAAGTGTGCGATGTTGACGGTCTGTAGGGATAGGGGTGGGATAAGGGAGTTAGGGTTAGGGCGCGGGTTAGGTAAGGGTGCAGTAGTGATATTTTTTGGGTTAGGGGCGGGTTAAGTGAGTAAGGGTTAGGGCACGGGTTAGGTGAGTGTGCGATAGTGACGGACCTTAGGGTTAGGGTTTCGGTTAGGGTTGTAGATAGTTGTGTATGTAAGGGTTAGTGTTGGTTTGTAAGGATTTTGGTGTGCTTGTGTTGTGTGTGTGGTTTTGGACAGGGATTTGTTTTGTTTGTTGATTGTTGTTGTTATGATGTGTCGAGTGTATGAGGTGTCGTGTTTGTGAACTGTCGATCTTCTGGCGTCGGTGAAGTCGTTTTCGCTCTTCTGAACTGTCGATGTAGTCAGGTAGATCCATATATATATATATATATATATATATATATATATATATATGTATATATGTATAAGTATATGTATATGGGTCCCTACTAGCTGATCGAGTTTTCAAAAACTCAAATTCCATAAGGTCGAGACAATATGATCAAGTTTTTGAAAATTTGAAGCTTTTGAATGGAGATCACTGTACAATGAGGATTGGAAATTTACCCTTTTCCTCACTGTAGTGCAATCTCTGAGTTGGTATATATAATTTGCAGGGGGTATGGGGGTGTGTAGGGGGGCTTGCCCCCCGGCAAAAACAAAGTTTTTTTTAACGCTTCAAATTTACAGAAACTCTATCATATGGTCTCTGATATTTTTTTCTAGTTTTCGAAAAGTCAAGCATCTGACACAGACCCATATATGTGTATGCTATACATGGATGTGTGTAATATTAAATATGTATTGTGTACAAGAAATATATTAAGTAAAAAAAATAAATAAATAAAAAATAAATATTTTCAAATAAATAACAATTAAATGTCCATGGATCTCAGTTGCAGCACCTCATTCAATGATATCTTGTCATTTAACTCAGGGAGGATATCACATTAAGCTTGATTTGCCAATATAATTCTTTGGTTTCTATAATCGCACCCAAACAACCACCTTGGATAGGATATGAACTTTCTCCACACATAAAATAAACATTTTTTTTTAATTCATACAAACAGTGGAATGTTTATAAACACACTGCTTGGATCCTTGTTCTTTACAGCATAATAATGCTCGTATATCCTGCTCCTCAACTGCCTCTCGCAATACCAATGTAAAAACTGAAGGAGGAACTACACATGATGATACCAACTACCTCCAAGGTCTTATAATTGCATTTGGAATTGTTTCTAATACTCCTAGGGTATGACATAACAGTAATATTGACACTGTCATATATATATATATATATATATATATATATATATATATGTGTGTGTGTGTGTGTGTATATATATATATATATATATATATATACATATACATACACACACACACACACACACACACACACACACACACACACACACACCTACATACACACACACACCTACATTGCAGATGAGAACCACATTTTGACATACCGCAATGTTTAAAAAATCTACAAGGACTTTCCACAATATTCTCACTGTTTGTATTTCTCTTATATACAATATTTAGGGGTACAAAGGTTCACAGCCAAACCACCTGCAAATTTTTTAATCAGATTTAAGCTATTTAATTTACTCACTCTGATTTGTATAGGCTAAAATCACTGCCTTATCAAACCTCTCACCAAGAACTTTGTTTATAGACAATGCCCTTGACTTTTCCCTTAAAATTGGCATATACCTTCTACTCCTTTCACTTAGCACTCTATTCTTACATTTACAATATCTTCATGGTACCCCATTTCTATGAACATGGCACTTATCGCATTCTAGCAAAAACTTGTCGTCCTCAGAAACCTTTCTAGATAATCTCACAAATTGTCCCTTGACAATATTTCTCTTCTGCCAAAAAATGTGGTGGCTAGTAAAGTGCAAGTAGGAGTTGGAGAAAGTGAGTTTGTGAAAAACAGACTCAAAAACATGATCCAACCTATTCTTATAAATACTAATATCCAGGTAATCAAGGTCATCTTTATTCGTGTTAAAAGTAAATTCCAGAAATGAAGTTGTGTTGTTAATATATTCACAAAATCAATGACTGCTTCTACCTATCCTGTCGGGAAAAAAAAAGACATAATTTAAAAATCTAAGATATATGAAGATGAAGTCCCCAAATTTAGATGTTATAATATATTGCTGTTCCCAAAACCATAAAACAACATTACCAAAAACAGAGACTCACTCTCCACTAGCTTTTAGCCAGTTTCTCTTTATCAGATTGTTTCCATGGAAACATTAAGACCAGCTGCAGAACTGCTACTGAGAATACATCTATTTGCTAGAAAAAAGCCTCATAATACTCAATATTTTTTTAATTTGCTTACTCTTAAAAATTAAAAACATTTCTTTACTTACAGTTAAGCTTTCTCCCTCCTCTTTCCCTCCCCAGAGCATCTTCTGAACATTAATGACATGAAGTAGGACATATGCGAGTCCCACACAAATCTGACAAATTTTGAAAAAGTCCAATATTTCCAGATTTTTTTCTCATATTTTACACACACAGTTATTGCATTGTAATCTTACATTAAGTTACTGGTTTTATTACCGTTCATCTCCATCTCCCAAATCCTGTGTCTGCTTCATTACCAATGTACTCTCAATTCTTCTAGTCAACTCTCACGCTTCCTTTCTTCACTCCAACATTTTCCATTGAAACACTGGAAAATTTTTCACAGGTACAGTCTCTCGGTTGTCTTTATTACCAAAAGAACAAAAAGCAGAATCTCCTTCTGTTTCACATCTTACTTTTTGTTTGTATTTCCTCCTTAGCATGTACTTTATCAAAAATGATTTTGCCCCTCCAGGGAAGAATACTCTGAAGACAGCTGAGTGCAGCAGTTTGAATCTGACACCTCCGTCTCAACATTCCCTGAATAGTGGAATAAATCTACTTCTCTTCTGCCTGAAATACAATGAGTAATCATTCTCCGCTAACACTTTGTTGTCTATCACTTTTAGTCAAAATCAACTCCTCCTGCTAGTAGGATTGCAGCTTTACTATTAAAGGTCAAGGTTGCTTTCTCATAGCCAGGTTTGGAACATACACATGATGTGCCCTTTTCAACTAACAACTCTGGCTGTGGAATACCAGTCCAGTTGCTCATTTGTGCTTTCATAAAATTAACGCAGTCTGTGCCTCCAGCTTCTCTGGTATAACTGAAAATCTCAGGTTTTCCCTATATGCTCTGTCCTCTAATTCTATTATTTTCTGAAGCATCTCTTCCTGAGCAGTCTCACACTCAGCTGGCCTTTTTTTCATTTTGACCTCTAATTGCTGCAGCTTTATCACCTCATCTGAATACTTGTTTAAAACTTCTTCCATTTTCCAGTCTTTTGTTGTTTGTGTTGATATAATCCATCAGTTTCATTTTTTTAACCAGAACTGTGTGCAGTTGTCTTGTATCTTCCTGCAGGTTACTGGAATTCATGTCTGGAGGCTGCATTCCTTTTTGCTGGACAGCTGCAGAACTTTCCCAGTCAGTGTTTCTTCCTCACTTTTTGTAGCTCATTTTTTTCAGGTCGTCTATATTTATTTTTGCTGGCATCCAGACAGTACACTTACTAGCCTGAAATTTACCCATAAACGCAAGTCTACTGGCTTTCTCTGCAGAATTTCTGTTTCCACACTGGGAGAGCTAGAATTAAGCTGTTACTCAATGTGCAGCCATCTTGGAAGTGCCCACCCTCTTGGTCTTTTCTCTCTCAGGATCAAGGTGAAAAGCTTTTCGAACCAACTTGATGCATGTGTCTGACAAAGTCCTTTGGTTAATGGACTTGACAATCCGACAAAAGATGATCCATTCCTAAACATTAAATACACCATTCATGCCAGTCCAGTGGGGGATCCTGTGTCCACATGTGGTGCACTTCTTAAAGAAAAAAAAAGTAAAAGATATATACAGAGACACACCAGAGTAGAAGATGAAGAAAAAACTGTAATCACGATATACCAAATAAGAAAAAAAACAGTTAGGGGAAAACCATCCTATCTAAAAGTCCCCGGAATAAGGCTGAGGAGCTAAGAAAGTAGTCCAGAAAACACAGGAGGCTACTAAATCACATAAAAATGTAAGAGGTGAAAACCTCAACAAATAATTTCTAAAAAATCTAAACTTATCATTTATAACACTAATAGAAAAGTTTGAAACCAATATGGACAGCCAAAACAAAAGGTAAAGTGGCACAGTTAGCTTCATGGAGAAGATCACGTTCTCACTTAGCAAATGTGATGGGGGGAAGCTAGGGGGATGGGTACAGGTGGATTGGGGAAGGGCAAGGTTTGAGGACTCTGAGGTTGGAGTACTAGCTATAATGGTAATGATCCAACAAGTGTCCCAAAGACCCAATAGTCAGATAGGGTGGATGGAATGTAAAGGATCTACTAGTTAAGACAGCATGTACAGTTAGTTACTTGAATATCAGTCCCGCTGTTTCCCCTGCAGAATGTATGGCCTTCAGTTAGTTTCTGTATGTCTTCTGTGAAAACCCATGTAGTATTGTGGAGTATTAACTGGACCACAAAGATGAACATTCATAAAATAAGTAGTACTTTGCAGATTTTGGTAGCAGTGTATAACTGTGCTATTCATTTTTGTGACTTATAGTACTGTCCTTTTATTTTTATGCTACTGGCTGTATTTGCATTTTCCACTGCAGTCTACATTACTTTTGTGTATGCACGGTGCCTGATTTACTTATACTGCTTACTTTCTTTTCAGTTTACAGTTATACTGGCTGTAGATCAGTCGGCATCGTTAACAGATGTTGCTCTTTTCACTGTAGGGACCTCATAACCTGTTTATACTTTAGCTCTAACTCAATAGTCCCTTTAGTTCCTTCTTGTGGCATTTATTTTCAACATCAGCCAATATTGGTTGGAGCTGGTTTCCTTACCTGAATATCTGTCACTTAATTAGAAACAGCATGTGAAAGAGTAGGGTGTGTGAGAGTAATTGACACTATGTCTGCTCAGCGTGCTCTGCAGTGTATAAGTTAACCACTACTGTCAGCTGTGGTCCACATCTTCAAAGCAGAGTTACATGTTAAGTAGAATCACATGAAATGTCAAGGTGGGAGTCAAAAATATACTCTCGCTGTCTGCAGTTTGAAATTCAATTGGTATTTTTTAAAAACTGTTACTCACTTGTTTACTTGTTAACAGAGTAAATTAGTAGGTCACTGTGGACCATCTTCAACCACACCAGGCAACAAGGACAAGGGTAAATGCAACAGCTGAATGTTTGTGGTAGGTGGAAAGAAACTGAAATACCTAAAGGACTGACCAGAGGTCAGGACTCATCTCAAACCATGGAGCTGTGAAGCAAAATTTTGAATTAGTCTTCATGGGTCCCACAACATATTGCTAGTTGTTTGTTGGCTATTATGAAAATATGTATTATTTTAAATTTTGCATTAATACTGCAAAAACAAGTGTCTAGTACTTTAACCTGGGATACGTGAGAGACACGGTTGCTTATATTGTTAATTATGGAGTTACACAACTTCATAATTGTATAAACACCTCAGAAAAGTTTCCAAAAAGAGCTGTTTGCAGTCTAATCTGGCAGAGCAGAAGTACCAATAATACTTATATGGAACACAGCATAAATCGATAGAAAATTTACATTTCATGTTCTCTGCAGTATAATATAATTAACATGTAAATACTTTGTACTGACAGGTGCTGCCAAAGAGAGTTTTTGCTGAATAACAATACTGTTTGTAGTCAAAAAAAAAAAAAAAAATCAGGTTTTCAGATAGTTATATATGTTTAGCGTGTGTTTTTTTTTCCTGAAGAGGCCCAGGATTCTAAGACGTATGCAGATAGCTAGGATGCAACTTTCTATGGGTGGTCAGCATGATTCATGGGTACTCAAGATGTAATTTTTTCATGGCCAAAACAGGATGTTACCTACCGCATCACACACACACATTTTGTTTTGCTGTATGAAAGAGCTGCTCAGATCATCAATACATCAGTTGTCAGGAAATGCATTATGTTTTCAATGACTGACGACACAGCTCAGTGAGTGAATGAGAGACAAAACGCTCCATTTGTTCCTTAAATGAGGTACAGCTGGGGACGTACAAGATAAGTTATCCATATTAAACTGCACAAAAATCCTTAAAAACACTTGAGACAGGTTTTATGGGTATTTCCATGCCAGTCAAAGAATGAAAAAAAAAATAGTACCTTGGATTTTTACAAAGCATGTGCAAACCAGCACCGGCATCATCTCACATGAAATTCATAACTGAAACATAAGAGAAGCTGAAGGAATAAAAACTACAAAGGAAGAAAATCACAAGCAACATTCATAACTAAATGGGAAGGGGAGAACTACTGCAAGCATACCAACAAAGAATGAACGGACCAAACCTCCACCTTTTAAGGAGTGGCGATTCTTCACCTTTCACACAAGGTAAAGTACAGTTGCGTAAATCTTCCGTAATGGTAGATTTCCTTCTCTTCACTGTTGCGACATTCATTACATTAGGGATCCCCTGCCAAGGGCAGCCTGAAATCTGGCCAGTATACCAAAGGCTTTAGGTTGCTTTAAGGTACTCTGTACATCACACGTATGCTCCTTGTGAAGTACAGGCATAAAAGGTGACGTCCGGAATACCATCTTCAGAACTGAAATCCTCAGATGGAACGCCAGTTCAAGGAAAAGAAATGGTAATCACGGCATCCAGAAAAGAAATGGACCGGGGCAGAGGCAGGGAGTGAATACTGCAATAGTGAAGAGGAGGACATCTACCATTATGGTAAGATTTTACACAACTGTACTATGTCCTTCCCTTTCACTGTTGCAGTATTTATTACATTAGGGAGAGTGCCAAAGCTCAGGAAGAAACTTGGGAGGAGGAAGGACCAGCAGAGCTCTCCAGGAAGCCATGAAAGATGGCCCTGGGAAAACCAGCTCTAGCTCTGGAGATTCCATCCAACTTGTAGTGCTTGGTAAATGTATGCACTGAAATCAAGGAAGCTGCCTCAAGAAAAGATCTAGTATCCAAATCCTTGGAAAAAAACACCAGAAGAAGTCACAGCCCTAGTACAATGAGCCTTAAAAGAATGAAGAAGGCTCTTAACATGAAAGGAATAACCAAAAAAAAAAAAAAAAAAGCTTTTGAGATCCGAGAAGAAATATTTGCCTGGATACAGCTAATCCTAAGGACCTAGCATGAAAGGAAACAAAGAGCTGATCAGATTTCCTCAAAGTCTTACCATAAAATCTGAGTTTCTGAGTTGTCCATGCACATCCGTCTGCAACACCTTCTCACTAGCAGATTGCGAAGATGGGAAAAGTGGGCAAACGGAAACATTGATTAAGGGACAACTCATTCACCACCTTGGGCATAAAAGAAGGATTAGTACACAATAACTCATTCACCACCTTGGGCATAAAAGAAGGATTAATACACAATAACAGCCTGTCCTTATGAAGCACCAAAAAAGGAGGACAAGCCATAAGGGCCTGAAGCTCAAAAACCCTGTGATGATGTGAGGTATTGCCAGCTATGCCAAGAGAAGTAGGGCAGTGGATATGTAGCATATGCTAGCATAGCTAGCTGGAGTTTTGTAAAGAATTATATGGCATTTGTATATCAAACTGATTTGTACTAGTGCTTGTGTTGAAAATGTATTTGTAAAGCTGCTTGTGTTAAAAATGTACCATCAGTAAGTCTTGCTGGACAGAAAAGAAATACACCTATATGTCAAATTGAATTGTGATTGCTGAAACGAATATATTGCAACAGAGTATACTGGAATAGACGAGATTAATTTCAGTCTAGCTAACTTTAAAAAAATAGTCTAAAATTAAATTACCTGGTTTAGGTCATAAGTATTTTACCTTACAGATCTGACTGCAGTCAGAAACAAAATGTCTGTGAAAACCAGGACTAGGAATCCTAATGTATTGCCATTAGGGGTGAAATAATTGCTACCATGGAAGGGTGGAAGTTTTTGAAATGGTTTTATAGCTTCCAGATGCTATAACATGTCTTAGCAACGCTCTGTGTGTGTATTATGACACATATGTGCTAGATTCTGGTTCAGTTTCTAGTAAAGGGGGTAGTGTGGGAACTAGAGTCAGATGATCAGATGTATGTCATGTCATTCTGTAATCCAACAATGAAGTGATGTTTTAATACTAGCGGAGACATAGGTCTCAGGGAAGTCTGTTTTGGAAACCTGACAAAGGAGGATCACTTACCCACTTCACCTTGCCTTGCTTTAATAAGTAATCAGGGAACAGTAATTCTTTAGATCAAGAAAAGCAGACCCGAATAGCTAACAAGCCAGCACAATTCTTTTGTTGTGTCAAAGTTCTCACTAAATCAGTATAATTTCCACCAGTTCAAGTAAGTCCAAAAGCGAAAGGTTTTTAACGCAATTTTAATTTCACAATAAAAGAAGCGTTTTCGCTGTAGACTAAGCTGCAGCTTCATCAGAAAACATTTCAAATCAACCGCCAAAAGCAGGCTTATAAAGGTCCCGCCTGTTAATAAAATGATTTGCCTCACATTTAAAGTTATATTCAGTTAAAAATGTTCAATAGAAAAGAACATTATATACCATGTTTAAATGTTTAAACATTTAAATACTAACCAGTCCACAATTACAAAACTTAATCAATGTTAACAGTAAAAATAATGACTGTTCTAAATACATTGTCATAAAGCTATTAAGTCCATGAACTGCAGAAAATATGTCAAAAATATGTTTTTTAAACTAGTTAAAATAAAAATATAAAAATACTGTACCAACATTATAATTAAAACTTTAAAAATTATCTTTTGTAGCTTCTCATTTTTAATACACATGAAATATTACAATAATCGTTCAACCCCGGATATGAAAATGAATCTAATAACTGCCATTCCAACTCCCTATTTTCAAGTAAAAGTGATACTGGTCCTCCTCTTTCTGGGCTTAGCACCTGGTCAATATAAAATGCTTGGCAACAGTTACAGGTGGCTAAATAAATAATTGATTTAGATTCGCAGTTGAGTTTATGAGCTATTGTATATTTCCTACTACGAATCTCAAATGAGTTACCAACCTTGACCAAGTGA
Source organism: Protopterus annectens (assembly GCF_019279795.1). Classification (NCBI taxonomy): domain Eukaryota; kingdom Metazoa; phylum Chordata; order Ceratodontiformes; family Protopteridae; genus Protopterus; species Protopterus annectens. The sequence continues at coordinate 1,135,904,278 of NC_056748.1, read as the reverse complement.
CAGTACTTACAAGACCCACATTCAGAAGAACCTTTCATTTTACTTAACCATTGTTGCCAAGCATTTTATACTGGCAAATCTGATCGCAGGTTGAGAGATAGGCTATACGAACATGTTTATGCTATGAGGAAGTTAAAAAAAGAGAACGCTCTAGCAAAACATGTTATTAGGAATCAAGGGCATATCTTTCAGTTTATGCCTATTGACCAGGTAACTAAGCCCAGAAAGAGGAGGACCAGTATCACTTTTACTTGAAAATAGGGAGTTGGAATGGCAGTTGTTATTAGATTCATTTTCATATCCGGGGTTGAACGATTATTGCAATATTTCATGTGTATTAAAAATGAGAAGCTATAAAAGATAATTTTTAATGTTATAACTATAATGTTGGTATAGTATTTTTATATTTTTATTTTAATTGGTTTAAAAATTATATTTCTTGACATACTTTCTGTTGTCCATTGGCTTAACAGCTTTCTGACAACGTATTTAGAATTGTCATTATTTTATTGTTAACATTGCTCAAGATTTTTAATTGTGGTTTGTTTAGTATTTAAATATTTAAACATTTAAACATAGTATATAATGTTCTTTTTCATTGAACTTTTTTAACTGAATATAACTTTAAATGCGAGGCAAATCATTTTTATTAATAGGCGGGATCTTTAAAAGCCTGCTTTTGGCGGTTGATTTGAAATTTTTTCTGATGAAGCTGCAGCTTAGTCTACAGCGAAAACGCTTCTTTTTTTGTGAAATTAAACTTGCGTTAAAAACCTTTCGCTTTTGGACTTACTTGAACTGGTGGAAATTATACCGATTTAGTGAGAACTTTGACACAACAAAAGAATTGTGCTGGCTTGTTAGCTATTCGGGTCTGCTTTTCTTGTTTTTTTCATTTGTTTACTTTGTCTTGTTGAACTGAATTCTTTAGATCAGTCAGGAAAATATACTGAGATAAGCCAAGTACTGTTTTATCTGTGCAAATCTTTCCATTTGTGTTATTTTTAATATTTCCTGTGACTGAAATTCTGTCATTTACTCTAAACAGATAATTAGTATTTTCATGTTCTTTTATTTATTATTAAATATACTTAAACTTTTCATTGGGGCTGGTCTTTTAGAGAAGATTTTAACCTTTGAGAGTACTTATATATATTTGGTGATACTGTGGTAACTCCGGAAAACCTTGCTGCATTGTTCAGACACTACCATTTGTATTTGTTTTACTTAGTATAATCTGGTATCCTTGTAAGAGTCTTAAAGTAAGCTGACTTTGGAGTTCTCTGGTCTCAGTGTTTACCTTACTGCCTGGGCAGAGGGGGCATAGCTGGTAAATCTGTGCCAGCCTTTCCCGTGTGTGTGTGTGTGTGTGTGTGTGTGTGTGTGTGTGTGTGTGTGTGTGTGTGCATTCGTGTGAAAATCAAATCTCAAAGATTCTCAACGTGAGTATGTATCAGCTACTTGGAGCAGGGACACAGAGCACTGGCTTCACTGAGAGGGTGGTGGAGGACTTGGCTTGGAACAGTCAGCTGAGGATTCAACTCTACAGCTGTGGTCAGTGTGCAGTCTTATTTGGGCCTGGTGAGAGAGAGGAAAAAACAGTCCGAGGAAAGGAGTGTGCTCCCTGTGTGCTCTTAAGGGAAATTGTGCTTGGTGCAGAGAGCTGCATCTGGAAATACTGCATGCACCTATTTTTGCTCCAAGTGAATGCCCCTCACTGAAGTCAGTGGTGATGATAGAGACTCCCTGATTACTGGCCCCGAGCAGGGGCATCACATATTGGTGAGCAGTGGTGTTGATAATAATTGAACCTCTGTAGGCAGTTGTCACTGAAGGTGTGTATACTCTCAGCAGCCAAAAGATAAACGTACAGAGTTAAATTTTCACAACAGTTTTATTTATTTATTGTTAGTTTAGTTTAGTCAGGGAAAGCGGGTAAAGATGTCAGCAGAGGATTATATCAAGCTGACAAAGAACCAGTTGACCAAGGTTTATGAAGCCAAAGGGCTACTGCATGTCAACCTGACTAAAGGGGAAATGGCAGCCTTAGTCTCAGCTGTAACCCAGACCAGCAACCAGAAGGATAACCAGTCTGGTGATGGGGATTTGCAGCCCTCAAACAGGACAGTTCACCTTTTCTTCAGATGACATAAAAACCTGTCTAGACTTAAAGAGACTTGAACTAGAGGCCAAGCGTTTGGAATTAAAACCAGCAGAGAGACTGCAGCAGGGAAAACAGATGGAATTAGAATCGGCAGAAAGACTGCGGAGTTTGGAAGCCAAAGAAAATGACAGACTGTGGTGGTTAGAGGCTACGCAAAATGTGAAGCAGTGTCAACATGAGAGGGTGATGATGACCCTTCATCAGGGTCATGGAGGTAATAGGTAAGGGAATAACTAAACCCCAGAAGCAATAAAGGTCAGTAAATTTCTTCCACGGTTTACTCAGGGTGATAATTTTGATAGGTGTATTCATATATTTGAAAGAGTATGTAAACAGTATAATGTTGACCAAGGGCTCTGAGTATGGTTCCTGACCCCTTACTAGATGGTAGACCTGTAACTGCTGTTTCTGAACTGTCTGATACTGAATGTTTCAACTATGATAAAGTTAAAAAATGCCTGTTGGAATGTTTTAAGTTAACACCTGAAGTTTACAGAAAAAAGGCTTCGTAAGTATAGACGCAAGGCAGATGAAAGTGTATGTGATTATATTGCTGAGTTAAACACTTATTTTCATAGCTGGGTGAGTGGGTGTCAGGTCAACACTTTTGAAAGGCTAATAAATAACAAGAAAACACCAAGGCAGGCTCAGAAAACAGGTTTTCTGACCCTGCCTTGGTGGTTTTTGTTATTTATTAGTTTTTTTTTTTTTTACATCTATTCGTGTGTTGAGGCATTTTTTTTTTGAAAGGCTGGCAGACCATTTGGTGATGGAACAAGCCCTTAGCACCTTGCCTGAGGACACGAGAGTCTGGTTGACAGACCGGGAGTGTAGCTCTGCACATGAGCTGGGGAGAAAAGGGGATCTCTACTTAGCAAGCAGGGCATTACCGCATAAGAAGGGGACACCCAGTGCTGCACATGGATATAAGGGAACCCATGGTGAGCAGCCTAGTTCAGGTACGTGGCCAGGATTAAAAGTTACATGTTTTAAATATAACCAGTGGGGCCATGTAGCATACAGATGTCCACAGAAGCAAGGTAGGGGAGCCAGTAAGTGGGAAAAGCAGTATGCCAGTGGTAGGTTGTAGGGGTACCAGTCTATCACCGGAGTTTCTATCCTATCTAATGGATGAAAAACAGGTCACTGCTAAGGGAGAGACATCCTCTGACATAACCACTGTGAAGCCTGCAGTGGTTAAAGTGAAGCAGTACTTGCTTGGGAGGTCCACTCCAGTTACAGCTTTAGGAGGGACCCTATTCCAAATGCCTTTGGCCAGGGTTCACCTTGACTGGGAGTGTGGAAAAGGAAGCAAGCATGTAGGTGTGTTTGAGGATATCCCTGCTGATGTCTTGATAGAGGATGATTCTGATAATGCACTACCTTGTGTGCATACAGCTACACACACTGAGGTTTGGAGACAGGCATGTGGGGCTGCTAGCCTGGCGAAGACCCAGACAGACTCCACACCTGAAGCCAGGGCTGGTGAGGTGGTTATTTCAGGGAGGGAGCAGTGAGCCAGAAAATGAGCCAAAGCTGCTGACAGGTACTGATACTCCCTTGGAGATAGAGTGACTGCAAGGGCAGAGGTGAGTAGTAGTTCCCAAGCTGACAGGCACCGCCGTCAGCAGATACCAGACTTGCTGTGGAAGAGAAGCTGGGAAGGGTCACAAAGGTATAGCTGAAACAGGCTCAGCTCTTATATCCTATACCAAGAGGCTTAAGGGAGGTAGCCAGGGAGGCACCTGATTCCCAAGGAAAAAGGTAGCCTGCATACTGGGACAAAGGGTTACTGCACAGAGAGCGGACCCTGAGGGAGAGAGAGTGTGAGGTACTATAGCAAATGGTAGTGCCTACAGCCTACCATCTGACACTTCTAGACATAGCCCATGACATTCCACTTGCAGGTCATATGGGCATAAAGCATACCAAGAGACATATTATGCAGAACTTTTATTGGCCAGGGATTGCAAGGGATGTAAAAGGGTACTACAGGACCTGTAAGCAATGCCAAAAAGTAGGCAAGGCAGGAGACAAGGTCAAGGCTCTATTGATGTCTTTGCCCGTGACTGATGAGCCATTTCAGAGGGCAGCAATGGATTCTGCAGGGCCTCTGGGTACCCCAAGTTCCACAGGGAAGAAATATATCCTGGTGGCAGTAGATTATGCTACTAGATACTCTCATGTGGTGGTTCTGTCCACCAATGAGGCAGAGAAGGTGGCAAATGCTTTGTTAGAGATTTTCTGCAGGGTTGGTTTCCCTGAGAGAAATGCTGACTGACAGAGGTGCCAATTTCATGTCAGACCTGCAGGCTTGTCTGTGGGAGCGCTGTGGGGTGATGCTCCTAAAGACCACCCCCTACTACCCCCCAGACTAATGGTCTTGTGGAGAGGTTAAACTCTACACTGAAGGCCATGCTAATGGCTATTACAGAACAGTTTAAGAAAGTGGGACACATTTACCCCATCTGCTGTTTGCATACAGAGAGGTTCACCAGGAATCCACAGGTTTTTCACCCTTTGAGTTGTTGTATGGGCATAGGGTGAGGGGGCCTTTAGATTTGATTTATGATGAGTGGGATGGTTAGTATGAATCCCGCAAGAAGTCTGTTGGGGCATATGTCCTAAACCTCAGGACAAGACTTAGGGAGCTCATGGGCTTGGCTCAGGAGAACCTCACAGGAGCCCAACACCAGAAAAAGGTCTGGTAAGATAGGATTGTTCAAGCCCAAGAGTATGCTGTGGGACAGCAGGTTATGGTGCCCATTCCTGTCAGACACAATAAACTGCAGGCAGCTTGGGAGGGACCCTTCGAAGTGGTAAGGAAAGTCAGTGAATTTAACTATATATGGTAAACCTATTAGGCAGGCGGCAGGAGAACAAATTATACTATGTCAACATGATGAAGCCTTACCATAATAGAGAGGCCCTGGTGCTGAGTATTTGCAGTGGATGGCAGGAGGAGTCTGAGGGGAATCTAGTGACTGATGATCTCAACGAGGCTTGGACTGACGCCTCAGTGAAAGAGGTAGAAATGTCCCAGTGGCTATCCTCAACCCAGGTTTGAGAAATCTGAGCAGTGTTACAGAAGTTTGGGGGCATGTTCACTGGGAAACCTGGGGGCATTCACCTGGTGCAGCATCATGTGGACACAGGACACCAAAGGCCTATCAAGCAGGCCCCTTACAGGGTGCCTGAACGAGTCAGATAGACACTGAGGCAGGAGATGCAGGAAATGTTGGAACTGGGGGTAATCCAGGAGTCCAGCAGTCCCTGGGCCTCCCCACCGGTGCTGGCACCAAAGAGAAATGGCAGCACCAGGTTCTGTGTGGACTACAGAAAACTAAATAGTCACATTACCCCATGCCTAGGGCAGATAAAGCATTAGAGCAGCTTGGTGGGGCTAAGTATCTGACCACTACTGATCTGCCGAAGACCTACTGGCAGTTGCCCTCGACTCCCACTCCTAGAAAGAGGTCAGCCTTTGTGACTCCTTTCTGAAGTGACGAGTTCATGAAGATGCCCTTTGGGATGAAAAATGCACCAGCAACCTTCAAGAGGCTGGTAGAACGTATCCTAGCAGGAGATTATGCCCTTGCTTACCTGGACGACATTGCTATCTACAGCCATTCCTGGCAAGAGCACCTTCAGCATATAAGGAAGGTGGGCAGACTTCAAAGGGCACATTAAGCCCAGCAAGTGTCAGGTGGGTATGGCAGAGGTCTCCTACCTGAACACACAGTAAGATCAGGCCAGAACCTGCCAAAGTGGAAGCCATTCAGGCGTGGTCTGCCCGTTATCAAAAAGCAGGTGAGGGCATTCTTGGGGACAGCAGGGTACTGTAGAAAGTCCCCCTACAGACCCGATGAGAAAAAACAAGCCAGATAAGGTAGTGTGGACTCCAGCATGCACAAGAAGGCATTCCAAAAGCTTAAAGGGGCTTTGGGAGGACCCCCGTGTTAGCCAGTCCAGATTACCTCAAAGAATGTGTTGTGCAGGTGGCTGTTTCAAATCATGGGGTGGGGGCTGTTACTCAGCCAGATTTTCTGAGAGAGAGAAGAGCAGCCAGATGTATATCTCAGCTGTAGACTCCAACCCAGGAGGAATGTTATGCAGCTGTAGAAAAAGAATGTCTAACAATAGTATGAGTACTGCAGAAAATTTAACCCTGTCTGTATGGAAGGAAAATCACTGTAGTCACAGACCACAATCCTGTAACATGGCCACATTGAGCCAGATAACAAAATGCCAAGTTATTAAGGTGGAGCCTAGAGCTGCAGGCATATGAGATGACACTGCAGAACCTTAGTGGGGTCAGCAATGCCAATGCAGACAGGCTCTCAAGACAGGGTATGGGTTAGTGTGTTCCCAGACAGGCTAATGTCCCTCAAGCCATGTTTCTCCAGGGTCACTTGAGAAACTAGCCTGAGCCTTCAAAGGGGGAGAGAGGTGAGGATGTGAGGTATTGCCAGCTATGTCAGGAGAAGTAGGACAGTGGATGTGTAACAAATGCCAGCATAGCAAGCTGGAGTGTTATAAAGAATTATATGTCATTTGTATAGCAAATGGATTTGTACAGGTGCTTGTGTTGAAAATGTATTTGGTAAAGCTGCTTGTGGATCCTGCTGGACAGAAATAAAATACACCTGTATGTCAGACTGTATTGTAACTAGTACTACTTTTTCTTTTGGTTGCTCCCATTACGGGCCACACAGCGGGTCATCTATTTCCATTTCTCCTGTCCTCTGCATCTTGCTCTGTCACACCAACCACCTGCATGTCCTGTCTCACCACATCCATAAACCTTCTCTTAGGCTTTCCTCTTTTCCTGTTACCTGGCAACTCCATCCTTAGCATCCTTCTCCCAATATACCCAGCATACTTCCTCAGCACATGTCCAAACCAATGCAATCTAGCCTCTCTGGCTTTGTCTCCAAACTGTCCAGCCTCAGGTGACCCTCTAATATACTTATTTTTAAGCCTGTCCATCCTCGTCACACCCAATGCAAATCAACATTTTTAACTCTACCACTTCCAGCTCTGACTCCTGTCTATTCATCAGTGCCACAGTCTCCAACCCATATAACATAGCTGGTCTCACTATCATCTTGTAGACCTTTCCTTTCACTCTTACTGGTACCAGTCTGCTTCAAATCACTCGTGACACTCTTCTCCATCCACTCCACCCTGCCTGCACTCTCTTCTTCGTCTCTCTTCCGCACTCACCATTACTCTGAACTGTTGACCCCAAGTATTTAAACTCATCCACCTTCGCCACCTCTACTCCTTGCATTCTCACCATTCCTCTATCCTCACTCTCATTCACACACATATATTCTGTTTTAGTCCTGCTGACCTTCATTCCTCTCTTCTCTAGAGCATATCTCCACCTTTCCAGGGTGTCCTCAACCTGCTCAGTACTCACTACAAATCATAATGTCATCTGTAAACATCACAGTCCACGGGACTCCTGTCTGATCTCGTATGTCAGCCTGTTCAACAAAACTGCAAATAAAAAAGGGCTCAGAGCTGATCCTTGATGTAATCCCACCTCCGTCTTGAACACATTCTTCAATCCTACCGCAGACTTCACCACTGTCACACTGCCCTCATACATATCCTGTACCACACTTAGATGACTTCTCTGCCACTCCCGACCTTCCTCATGTAATACCACAACTCCTCTCTAGGCATCCTGTCATATGCTTTCTCTAAGTCCACAAAGACACAATGCAACTCCTCCTGACCTTCTTTATACTTCATCAACACGCTCAGAGCAAACATTGCATCTGTAGTGCTCTTTCCTGGCATGAAACTGTACTGCTGTTCACTAATCATCACTTCTCTTCTTAACCTAGCTTCCACTACTCTCTCCCTTAACTTAATGCTGTGGCTGATCAGTTTTATCCCTCTGTAGTTACTACAGCTCTGCACACCACCCTTATTCTTAAAAATTGTTACCAATACTCTTCTCCACTCCTCAGGCATCCTCTCACTTTCCAAGATTTCTTTAAACAATCTGGTTAAAAACCACACTGCCATCTCTCTTAAACACATCCATGCTTCCACAGGTATGTCCATTTGGACAAACAGCCTTTTCATTCTTCATAGGTCGCCTTACTTTCTCCTTGCTAATCCGTTGCACTTCCCGACTCACTATCCTCATCATCCAACCTTCTCTCTCTCTCTCCAATTCTCTTCATTCACCACCCCCTCAAAGTACTCTTTCCATCTGCTCAACATACTCTCCTCAATTTTGACTACATTTCCTTTGTTACCCCTTATCACCCTAACTTGCTGCACATGTTTCCCAGCTCAGTCCCTCTGTCTAGCCAATAGGTACAGACTGTATTGCAACTGTTGAAATTAATATGATGCAACAGAGGACGCTAGAAGAGAAGAGGTTAATCTCAGTCTAGGTAACTTGCAAATTACCTGGTTTAGACCATAAGGATTGTATCTTACAGTTCTGATTGCAGCCAGAGACAAAATGTCTGTGAAAACCATGGCTAGGAATCCTACTGTATTGTCATTAGGGGTGAACTAATTGCTACTCTGGAAGGGTGGAAGTTTTTGAAATAGTTTTATAGCTTCCAAATGCTAAAACACATCTTAGCAAAACTCTGTGCGTGTATTATGACATACGTACTAGATTCTGGTTCAATTTCTAGGAAAGGGGGGTAATGTGGGAACCAGTTAGATGACCAAATGCAGGTGATGTCATTCTGTAATCCAGCACTGAAATTATGTTTTAATACTAGATGAGACAGATGTCTCAGGGCAGTCTGTTTTTGAAACCTGGCAAAGAAGGATCCCTCATTCACTTTGTCTTGCCTTAGTAAACAACCAGGGAATAGCAATTCTTTATATCACTCAGAAAAATATGATCAGATTATTTAAGCATTGTAATTCTGTATCTGTGTTAATCCTTCCATCTGTGATATTTTTTAATATTTCCTGTAACTGAAATTCTGGTGTTTACTGTAAATTGATATTTAGTACTTTCATATTCTTGTATTATTAAATATAATTTAACCTTTTCGTTGTGGCTGGTCCTTTAGAGAATATTTTAACCTTTCAGCGTACTTATATTTATTTGGTGACTGTGGCCACTCCTGAAAGCCATACTGCATTGGTCAAACACTACCATTTGTATTAGTATTAATTTTACTCAGTATAACTGGATACACTTGTAAGAGCCTTTGAGTAGCTGGCTTTGGAGTGTTCTGGTGGCAGTATCTAACTTGTAGTCTGGGCAAAGGGGGCATAGCTGGTAAATCTGTGTGTGAGCCCTTCCTGGGTGTGTGTGTGTGTGTGTGTGTGTGTGTGTGTGTGTGTGTGTGTGTGAAAATCAAGTTTCAAAGGGCGTGGGTGTCAGCTACTTGGAGCAAGGTCACAGAGCAACAGTTTCACAGAGGGGGTGGTGCAGGATTTGGCTTGGAACACTCGGCTGAGGACTCCACTTTACAGCTGTGGTCAGTGTGGAGTCTTGTATGAGACCTGGTGAGACAGGGGGAAACCCAGCCCCAGGAAGGGAGTGTGTTCCCTGTGTGCTCTTAAGGGAAATTGTGATTGGTGCAGAGAGATGAAGCTGGAAATACTGTGTGTATCTATTTTTATTCCAAGTGAATGTCCCTCACCGGTATCAGTGGCGAGGATCGAGGCCCCTTGATTACTGGCCCAGAGCAGGGAAGTCAGATACCTGTCTGGCAGAATTAAGGGCCAACAAAAATAGGCTTCCAAGAGCAATGTTGCAAGGAAGTAGAAGCTGCAGGCTCAAAAGGAGCCTGTGTCAAGTTTTCAAAAACAAAACTAAGATCCCAGTGAGGAGGAACAGACTTCCTGGGAGACCTAATATGAAGGATGCGTTTAAGGAACTGTTTAGCCTCAAATCTAGAGCCTAAAGGAGGAGATAAAGCCAGACAAGCAGAGATAGCTGATAAGTGAGCCTTAACAGAAGAATAAGCCAATCCAGCACTGAGCAATTCAAACAGATAACAGAGAACCAAAGGAGCATTCACCAAAAGTGGATTCAGGTTACAAGAAAAACACCAAACAGAAAACCTCTTCCATTTCGAAAAACAGGATTTCAAAGTATCGGGTTATCTGGTCTCTGGCAGGACCCTAAGCACATCCTCAGAAAAAAAGGTGTCTACGTGGAATCAAAATCCTATCACCTACACAATCATTTGAAGAATGGGTAGGTGGGGAAGGATGAGAGATCCCTTGTCCTAGTCACAAACAAGATTTTGTGAGCATCCTGTTGAATTTTGAACAGGACCTTTGAAATTAGGGAAGGGGAAGGAACACAAACACCCCTTTCCAAGAAAAAGATAGGGCATCCACCTTCCAAACCAGAGGACCTAGGACTCTGGCATAAAATAGAGGAAACTGTCTGTTCATATGGGAGGCAAAAAGATCTATTTGAGGAGTACCCCACTGGTGGTGGCCTGAAGTTCCGAGATCCTCTTGACAGAAGTAATGGCTACTAACAAGGCCATCTTCTAGGACAGAAATTTAATATCACATGTAAAGCATCCATTTGTGGGCTTGAGTTAAGGTCCTGCTCATAGTGTCTGCCACAATGTTTTGACCTGACACTATGTTTAAACTTGACACAGGCTCCTTTTGAGCCTGCAGCTTCTACTTCCTTGCAACATTGCTCTTGGAAGCCTATTTTTGAACAGCAAGATCCCACACTACGAGTGCCAACTGGAAAGAAGATAAGATCTTGTACCCTCCCGTTGTTCGTTTACATACCACATTACCGTGATGTCTGTAAACACCTTGAGAGGTGCTGGGGAGAAAGGATGAAAAGCCTGAAGCACCAAAAGAGGAGCTCTCATCTCTGACACTGATGTGCTCTTTCTGTTGAAGAGGCGACCACACCCCCATGCACCTTTAGGGATCCAAAATTATCCCATGTCTAATGAGTCTGTGAACAGCTCCTGACAGGGAGGAGGGGGGGTGAAAAGGGAGCTCTAGATTTAGAGGCAACTGCTGGATAGTACAGTGAAGTTACTTCATGAGGCAGTTGTTAAAGGCCAAATGGTAAGGTTTTAAAGGAATGTGATTTGCTGCAAAACATGTTTGTTAATAGGTAAATTCTATAAAGAGAGAGGTAATGAATAAAACATGTTCAGGAATATATGTTGCACTGATGAATAGCACCAATATACTGAATATACATATTGATAATGACATGCGTATAAGTTCCTGCTTAAAAAAAGGAGTACATTTTCTAATGGTAACAATATTAAATAAGACAATAACCACCTTAGTCATACATTTATTACTACTTTTTGTGTTAGTCAGATCATTTCCGATATCTTATTCAAAAACTGTCAACTTATAAAAAACAACAGAGAAATGAGTGCAAAATTGGGTGAATGCCCACATATAGTATACAGAAGGCGTGCTAGTTCTAAGAACATATGTGATAACATTGTAAGTGGTAGAAGAAACAGAAAGGGTTAAATGGCTAAATGTGGATTTTGCAACCAGTGTTAATATATACAGATAGGTGGCATCATAAAAGTAGTCTCACTGGATTAATTCTAACAGTCAGGGAGTAGTTTATAACGCATTATGTAAATCAAGTAACGGATTTTACATTGGAAAAACAGAGTGTAATTACATGAAAGGATTTATTAACATATTTATGAAACAAGGAAAGAAAAGCTACTATTACTCTGTTTAAACACATTCATGACAATGTAAACCACAGTTTCTTAAATTTGCATTTTAGAGAAAATTGATAGGAATCCCGAGGTGGCCAGTGGGGCATTCTCAAACAGAGAGAATTATGGTTCATAGACAGGCATTAGGCTACTGGCCCTAGGGACTATATAAGCCTAGCCAAACGGTACCCTGGCTTTTGCCACTCAAGAAAATTATCCTCCTGTGCCCCTGTCAAGCAGAGCCACTGAAGTGATCCCCGGGATGAATTTGCTACGTCCCATCCAATCATCAAGATTTTTCTTGAAGAGTGCTAATGAGGAGCTTTGTTTGATATAGATAAGTAGTTTGTTCCAGAGTAGGGGAAGTCTCTGGGACAGGAATCTATCCCTCCAGCATGTTCTGTTTATTGTGGTGACAAGGTTTACGTCCCTAGAGCGTGTAGCTCAGAGGGATTGGCATTTCTTTACGTGGAGCATGTCCAACAGCTCTGGGTTTGACATAGCTTTGTATGTTAGGCAGAGATTGCCTCTGAGTAGGTGATATGCGACAGAGTAAAGCTGTGGTGTTGGCAAATATATTTAAATGCTTTAATGTCACATGGGTTAAAAGGTATTACATCTATTAAAAAGAGTTACATACTTACCATAACTTGGCATCTGTGCTATTCAGTGTCATTATTCATCACAGATGGGTTTAGAATCTGAGCTGGCAACTTCTCAGACAGAGCAAGAACTCAAGCTCCTCCTCTTCACACAGTCCCTTGCCACCTTCTAACCCATCAGATCGAGTTTGCTAAATGAGCTGAAAAGCAGAAACAAAAGTGCAACAAAAGCCAAAAACTTCCCACCAGATGCAAGCAACGTCAACCTCACCAAACCACCAGAGGGAAGGGGGAAGGAGGGCAGGAATGTGATGAATGATGACACTGGATAGCACAGATGTCAAGTTATTATAAGTACATAACTCTCTATCTGATGCTATCCATGTCATTATTCATCACAGATGGGTCAGCGTCCTCAAGGAAGGATATGTTGGAGCACGAAGGAACCAAAGGAGGTCCTGTTCCTAGATACCAAGTCAAATTTGTAGTGCGAAATGAAAGTAGGTGGATTAGACCAAGTCACCACAGCACATACCTCATCAAGGAAAAGTCTGGCCAGAAAGGCCAATGATGTAACAACAGACTTAGTGGAGTGGGGCTTAATCGGTCCGGATAGCTCTAAATTCTGACTAGCAAAAATGAAGGAAATGCAACCTGCAATCTACCTGAAAAGCCACTTTGGAAATTGCTTGGCCCTTTCTGTCCTGGGAGAAAGCTACAAAAAGGTGGTCCGACTTTCTAAATTCCTCAGTCCTTTTCAATTAAAAACGCAATTGTCTGTGAACATCTAGACAATGCAAGATATAGTCTCCTTTATTAGAATAATTAGGAAAGAAGACCAGTAGTTGAATCGACTGACTGAGATTTGCTTAAGAGGCTAATTTAGGGAGAAAGGAAGGATTTATTCTAAGAGACACCCTGTCCGTATGAAAAATCATGAACGGGAGTCTAATGCACAGGGCCTAAAGTTCAGCGATCCTCTTGACAAAAGTAATGGCCACTAACAAGGCTGTCTTCCAGGACAGGAATTTAATATCACAGGAACTAGCAGGTTCTAAAGGTTTTTGCATCACAGATTACAGCACCAATATTAAATCGCATGGAGGTGATGGATCTTTAATAGGAGGTCAAAGAAAAAAAACTCCTTTCAAAAAGGTTTTGCAGAATTTGGAAGAAAATGTAGGCTCAACGTTGAAATGAAAATTAGAGATGGCGGCCAACTGGACGTTAATGGTAGAAAAACTTGCCCCATCCTGAAAGAGTGAAGATAAGAGCAGCAAAATATCAGGAATAGGGGCTGAAAAGGGATCTAGATTCCGTTGTCTATCCCAAATGGAAAACCTCTTCTACTTACTAGAATACACCTTCTTTGCAGACGGCTTTTGAGAAGCCAAAATAATGTTCTTCACTGGGGAAGGAAGCCTGGACTATGTAAGAATTATGGGAAATGGAGAAACCAAGCAGTTAGACAAAGGGTCCATAGATTGGGAAGTGGAAGCCCGTAGGGATGGGAGATAAGATCTGAAATGGGATCTAGTATCCAAGGAGGATACTTCAAATGAGACCTTAGAAAACAGAACCAAGCATGACGAGGCCAGAAAGGGGCAATGAGGATGAGAGAGTTCTTCAGGCGATAAGCGTTCTGTAAGACTTTGGGTATTAGAGGAATAGGAGGGTAAGCATAGAGGAGAGCCGGAGGTCAACCATGAACAGGAGCGTCCCTGGGTGACACCCCAGATGGGGGAATCCAAGCAAAGTAATTGCTGCATTTCTGTTTGACTGGGGAAGGAAAAAGGTCACAGCAGGGTTGACCAACAGTCAAAGATCTGCCTTACCACTGACGGATTCAAGGACCACTCCTGAGGACTCAAGATGGACCTGCTGAGTTTGCCTGTCAGCACGTTGGAAATCCCAGGTATATAGGTTGCAAGAAGAAAGTGGAGGACATTGCCCATTCCAACACTCTCATGGCCACTCTGCACAGAGGATAAGACTGTGTTCCCCCCTTGCTTGTTGACATACCAGACAACAGCCATTTTGTCCATTTGAATTGCTATTGTTCCCACAGGGAGCAGTCCTGAAAGGTTTGCAATGTTAAAATAGCTACTCTCATCTCCAGGACATTTATGTGCAATTTGGTCTCTAAAGGGGACCACGTGCCTTGAACTGCCTGCCCTGAAAAAACTCCCCCCACCGTAACAGGGAGGCGACCTTGGTCACTGCGGAATTGGGAGGAAGAAGACATAAGGGCTTGCCTAGAAAAGGGTCCTGAGATTGAAGCCACCAACAAGATGATTCCTGCATACCTGTGTCAATTTTAAGGTCACAGACATGAGATGAGAGAGAATGGACCACTGGACTGCCAAGGTCCATTGGAGAATTCGCATATGATACCTGGCAAGTGGCACCAACTGAATGGCAGCCGCCACAGAGCCTAGTGTTTTGAGAATAAGATAAATAGGTGGGCGAGACAGACTCAATAAAAGAGAGAATTGGTCCTGAATCAGTTGGACCCTGTGGGCAGGCAGTGCTGCAGTCTGATACAGTGTCCAGCAGGACTCCAATGAATACCAGTTTCTGACTCGGAATTTGATTTGACTTGGGCTGGTTCACTTGTGATACCTAGATGGTGAAAGAGCTTGAGAACATACCTGGCCGCTAGTGCCAGTTGATGCCATGAGACGTCAATCGTCCAGGTATGGAAAAACCTAGAAACCCTGCAGCCAGAGATGCCACCACTACCATACATTTGATAAACACCAGGGGGGGCTGTGGTGAATCCAAAGGTCAGGGCTCTGATCTGATAATGACTGGCCCCTAGTTAAAAGAATACGTGTCTCCTGGACTGCCTATCACTCTTTATATGATAGTACACATCCTTGAGATCCACAGAGCACATCCAACTGTCCTTGTGCAAGAGAGGCAGAATGGACTTGCACAGTGACTATCCGGAACTTAAACTTCTTGACAGAAAGGTTTAGCTCCCCGAGATCCAAAATCGGATGCAGGTCTCCAGTCTTTTTCAGCATCAAAAAGAAGCGAGAGTAAGTTCCGGACCCTAGTTCTCCTGTCAGGACTGCTTGAATGGCTCTTTTTTGAAGGAGGTATTGCACTTCAAGATAAACCAACTCCCTTTCGTGGGGTGGTATGTCTGGGAGAAATTTCTGAGTTGGAGGGGGCTAGGAGAAGGCAAGGGAGAAACCCCCTGGAGATGATTTTTAACACCCACTGATTGGAGGTGAGGCATGTCCAGGCTAGTGGGTGAAGGGGAGAGATGACTCCTGCCTGCCTCCAGGGCAGGACAGTCGGGCAGAGCCTCAGGAGTGCTGGAAGGGCTTCTAAGAGAAATGTTCTCGGGAGCGTGATTTTTGTAGACCGCCCCCCCTTTGACCCTAGGGACATCCACCACTGAATCCCCTGTCCCAGCTGGTGGAATAGGATTCCTGGGAAGTGTCCTGCAACAAAGATTGAGTTCCCCGTAAGTAAAGCTTCTTACTTCCCCTTTGGGTCTTAGAAAAGGACCTCTAGGGAGTAAAAAACTTTCTCTCAGCTGCAGAAAGAGTCTTGCCTTCCTGTTCACTGTGGGTTAACAGTAAGTTATGTACTCACCATAACATTAGATGTATGTAGTCCATTTCGCCTCACATTCTTCACCTGTGGGTTCGGAGCCAAATGTCGGCTCCGACTCGGCCTATTTACTAGCTCGAAAGTCTTTGATTGGCTGGGCTAAGATGGTATCCCACAATACATTGCCCCACATTCCCAGATCTAGTTTGCTGCCAACAGAAATATAGTGTCCATCACCCAAACACACACACACACACCCATAACAAAGAGGTCCAACAAATTATCCATAGAGACTCTGTAATATCAGAAATACAAGGTGATCCTCCAAATTCCCCAGGCATGGGGGAAGGTGTGTGTGTGTGGGGGGGGTAATGAAGAATGTGAGGCGAGATGGACTACATACATCTAACGTTATGGTGAGTACATAACATACTGATGTTATGTAGTCCTATCTCGCCTATATTCTTCACCTGTGGGACAGCGTCCCTAGCACCTACATCCTGGGTGGCTCAATGGAAAATACTCCTGAGCACTGTGGAGCCAAAAGATGATCTGCTCCTGGACACCACATCCAATTTGTAATGGGAAACAAACGTGTGAGGAGAAGCCCATGTTGCAGCCGCACAAATCTCATCCATCGATAACCTAGCCTGAAAGGCTGTGGAAGTGGAAACTGCTCTGGGTAGTGTGTGCTCTGACTGGGAAGGGCAGGCTCTTTCCCCCTGCCTGATAAATAAAGGAGACGCAACCAGCTATCCACCTAGAGATGGTGACCTTGGATACCGCAGACCCCAAGCGATTCTCTGAAAATGAAACAAAGAGCTGGTCTGACTTCCGCCAATCTTTAGTCCTGTGTAGATAAAAGCGTATTTGCCTATGAACATCCAACAGATGAAACTGGTACTCTGCCTTATTGGAGAAGTTGGGGAAGAAGACCGGCAGTTCAATGGACTGATTAATATTAGATAAGGAAGCCACTTTGGGAAGAAAGGACGGATTTGGTCTGAGAGAGAAACTATCTTTATGGAATATCAAATATGGGGGTTTGATTGATAGGGCCTGGAGTTCTGAGACTCGTCTAGCCGATGTGATAGCCATCAAAAAGGCAGATTTCCATGTAAGAAATTTTAAATCGCAGGAAGTCGCAGGCTCGAAGAGTGGGAGGGTGAGAGCCTGCAGAACAAAACTGAGGTCCCAGGGCATAACAGGTTGAGATACAGGGGGACGAAGGAGAAGAGTGCCTTTTAGGAATGCTTTACACAGCCTGTGTGCCATTAAGCCAAGTTCATAAGCCACATGAAAATTTGAAATAGCCGCCAGCTGAACTTTGATGGTGGCTGAGGCAGACCCTTGGTAGAATAAGTGAGGCAGAAATTCCATAACAGAATCAATGGGGGTTGTGTAGGGGTCAATACCTTTGGAATGGGCCCATATCGAAAACCTTTTCCACTTGCTAGAGTAGATCTTCCTAGTGGACGGTTTATGAGAGGACGAAAGAATATGGACCACGTCTGGAGAAAAATCATGACACCTCACTACGGATGGAAGTGGAGTAGCCAGGCGGTCAGCCGGAGGGTCTCCAGGGAGGAGTGGAGCTGTCCCAACATATGTGTCAGCAAGTCTGGACGAGTGTCCAGAGACCAAGGAGCATCCACCATGTAAGGCTAAAGGAAGGGGAACCATACTTGTCGAGGTCAGTGTGGTGCTATCAGAATCAATCTGCTTCCCAAGGACAGCGCTTTCTGAATCACCCTCGAGATAAGGGGAAACGGAGGGAAAGCATACAGCAGACCAGAGGGCTAATTGTGCGCAATAGCGTCCCTTGGAGATTCCCCCGGTGGGGGGATCAGCGAGAAGTAGCTGCTGCATTTTGCAGTGAGGGGACTGGCAAACAGATCGCAGCAAGGCTGACCCCCATTTGCTGAATATGCTGTTCGCCACCCGGCGGTTCAGGGACCATTCGTAAGGCACGAGGATCGCTCTGCTTAGCCTGTCTGCAATCACATTGGTTTTCCCCGGGATGTACGTTGCCACCAAGGCCCGTTGGGAAGCTATCGCCCAATTCCACACTCTCATGGCCTCTCTGCATAGGGGGTATGATCTGGTTCCTCCTTGCTTGTGGAGATACCACACTACTGACATGTTGTCTGAGTGTATCGCAATAGTCCCTAGCGGGAGGACATCCTGAAGTACCTGCAACGCTAGCAGCACTGCCCTCATCTCCAGGACATTTATGTGCAAGTCTATCTCGTGCTCCTGCCACGTGCCTTGGACCATCCTGCTGAGATAATGCCCCCCCCCCCCTATCTGGGAGGCGTCCGTGGTCACTGTGGCTACCGGGTTGGGGGGAAAGTACAGTTTTGTACCTACCATAAATGTAGATGTTCGAAGATCCACATTGCTGCAGTCCTTACACTTGGGTAGTCCGCTGTCCACGGTCGGCCCGAATATCAAAGTATAAGGCTGACGTCGGTCAGGGCGCATTTAACTGACGTCAGAACGTCAGGGTACAAATGCGCATGACCGACGTCATATCCTCAGTCTTTTCTTGCCCCAGATGTCAGAAGACCTTAAAAATAAAGGTCAAAACCAAAACACAGCAAACAAATAACCAACCACCCTTGCACTAACCAGATGTACAATATATATACAATATGTACAACCCAACCCACACAACCACCTCCAACTACAGAGGGGAAGGAGGGAGGGTAAATTGGACTGCAGCAATGTGGATCTTCAAACATCTACATTTATGGTAGGTACAAAACTGTACTATGTTCTTCATCTCACATTGCTGCAGTCCTTACACTTGGGTAGAATCCCAAAGCAGAGGTAAGGGAGGATGGCTAACTATAAGGAAGCAGGAGCTGCCAAAATGCCCTGCAAAACCGCAGTGGCAAAACCAGCCCTGGACTTAGAGTAAAGTGGCAGGTGATAATGCCTAGAGAAAGTATGCACAGAACTCCAAGTAGCTGCCTCCAAAATATCCTTGGTTGCCACTCCCTCAAAAGCTGTTGAAGTGGCAGTAGCCCTAGTGGAATGAGGCCTAATCCCAGCTGGAACCTCCTTGCCATGATGGGAATAACAGAAAGCAATGCAAAACCCAATCCACTTAGAAATAGTTTGTTTTGACACAGGCTTGCCCTGAGAACTCAAAGCAAAACAAACAAACAACTGCTGAGACTGCCTGAACCCTTTAGTTCTGTCCAAATAATAACGCAACTGCCTGTGTACATCCAAAGTGTGCAAAATCTTTTCCCCCTTATTTTGGGGATTTGCATAAAAAGTAGGCAAATGAACAGTCTGGTTTAAAGCCACACTAGAAACCACCTTAGGCATAAAGGAAGGATTAGTACGTAATGATACCCTATCCTTATGGAAAATCAAGAAAGGCTCAACTGCCATAAGGGCCTGTAATTCAGAAACCCTTCTTGCAGAGGTAATGGCCAACAAAAAAGCAGTCTTCCATGATAAATATTTCAAGTCAGCAGTAGCTGCAGGCTCAAAAGGTTGTAGAGTGAGTTTCTCCAACACAAAATTGAGATCCCAAGCAGGAGTAGGAGCTCTTCGTGGGGTCTTATATTCTTTGCCCTCTAAGAAATTGCTTGAACAAAGGATGAGAAAACAATGGCGGTCGCAATCATAGTGAGCTGAAATTGCTGCAGCATGAACTTTAATAGAAGAGAAAGACAAACCTTTGTCTAGTAACTCAGTAAGATATTGAAGAGCCACACACAAATTAGGCTCAGAAACATCAAAATTTTTTCCTGCACTCCAAAATAAAAATCTCTTCCATTTATCAGCGTACACTTTCCTTGTACTAGGCCTTCTAGCTTCCAAAATAACATTCAAAACTTGCTGAGGAAGTGGAGGCCCATTATGGTTCAAAACAGAATATGCCAGGCTGTTAGGTGCAGAGAGAGAAGCTTGACATTGAGCAAATGGCTGTCCTCCTGTGACAACAGGTGTGGAATCGAAGGCAAAGGCCATGGAGGCTTCCGTACTAGACTTCTTAGTAATGGGTACCAGTGCCGTCGAGGCCAATCTGGAGCTATTAAAATCATCCTTGGCTTGTCCTGTCTGACCTTCAGAAGTACCTTTGGGAGGAGAGGCAGAGGTGGAAAGGCATACACAAGAAGATTGCTCCAATTGAAAGAAAGAGCATCCACTCTCCAAGCTGTGGGATGAAACCTTTTCGTGCAAAACTTTGGCAGCTGATGGTGTAGTGGAGAAGCGAACAGATCTATGTCTGGAGTTCCCCAAGACACTGTCAATTTCTGAAATACATGAGGATCCAATTTCCACTCGTGGGGATCCATAATTAGTCTGCTCAACACATCTGCTAAGGAGTTCTGTGCTCCTGGCAGAAACCTTGCCTGAAGATTGAGCTGTAAACTGAGAGCAGTCTCCCACAAAATCATTGCTTGCCTGCATAGAGGATAAGAATGCGTTCCCCCTTGCTTGTTGATGTACCACATGACAGTTGTGTTGTCTGTTAGAATCAACACCTGTCCTGGAAGAAGGAATTCCTTGAAAGCTATTAATGCAAACTGGACTGCTAACATCTCCTTCATGTTGATATGTAGATATTGTAGTCTGACAGGCCACTTGTTTTGTATCCACTTTCCATTTAGATGAGCTCCCCAAGCTTTGTCTGAGGCATCTGTCGTTAAAATCTGACTTGCCTCTGGCCGGGTCACAGAGAGTCCCTTGTTTAGGTGACATTCCTGAGCCCACCACAAAAATTCCTTCTGAATGCAAGGTATTATTTGAATGACAGTGTCCAGATCCTGGCAGTGCTGTGTCCATACATTTTGAGATACCATTGTAGCTTCCTCATATGCAGTTTGGCATTGGGAAGCACCAGAATACAAGATGCCATGAACCCTAAGGCTTGAAGGACTGTCCTTGCAGTCAGCCCGGACTGATGAGATAGTTGATGGAAGTAAAGGGATAGACTCTTTTGTTTGTCCGGGGTTAAAAGGCCATCTGGGCTGCTGTATTCAGTCTCACACCCAGAAAGCACATGTCTTGAGAGGGTACTAGACTGGACTTTATTTCGTTCACAGAATACCCTAGGCATCTTAGCACTGCTATCACATATTCCAAATGATGAAGAAGCTCTTCCCTTCCTTGAGCCAGAATTAGGCAGTCGTCCAAATAAGGATAGATCTGTATTCCTTTTAGTCTGAAAAAGCTATCACCGAGCCAGAACTTTCGTGAACACTCTGGGCAGTAGATAAGCCAAAGGGCAATGCAGAGAACTGATAGTGAGAAGTCCCAGCTCGAAACGCAGATACTTTCTGCAACTGAGTCTGATAGGAACATGAAGGTAAGCCTCCTTGAGATCCAAAGTTACCATCCAATGATCTTTGCCCAGCAGAGGTAAAAGCTGCTGCAACGTCAACATTTTGAACTTGGGAATGTCCAGATAAGTGTTGAGGATAGATAAATCCAAAATTGGTCTCCACGTGTTCCCCTTCTTTGGTACTAGGAACAGGCGAGAATAAAATCCTAGGCCCACTTCTGGCAGAGGGACCGGCTGTATGGCCCCTAGTTGGAGCAACAGAGAAACCTGTTTGTGAGCCTCTATTCTTTGTTGAGGAGGAACGTCTGGCATGCCTTTGAAAGGAGGCAAGGTATGGAAATAAAACCTGTAGCCGTGGTGTATGATATCCAATACCCATCTGTCCTGGGTAATTAAACTCCAATTTTCTTTGAAAAGTGCCAACCTTCCTCCCAAAGGTGCTGCCAGGCGAGCAGGCTCTGGCAGCTGAAAAGGTAGGTCATTGGGTCTGCTTACGAAAGGACTGACCCCTGCCCTCACCAAGCCTGTGCAGGAGAACTCCCTGTTCTAGGCCTGAAAGAGCCCCGAGCTCTGCCCTTACCACGTCTAGATCTACCCCTAGACTGGGAATCATAAGAAGGATACGTCCACCCCTTAGTAGGCCAATTTCTACTAAACTTTGGAGGCTGCACCTGCAAAAAATCTTTAACAGTCTGCATAGACTTAGCCTTGTCTTCCATTTTCTTCAAGACTGTCTCAACAGGAGGACCAAACAACACGTCAGATTGTAAAGGAGCATCTAAAATCCTTGTTTTAACATGTTCAGACAAATTCTGATCCCTCAGCCAGGCGTGCCTGCGAAGAACAGTCCCAGTGGCAGCCACCCTAGACGAGGCCTGTACAGCATCAAAACCACATTGCAAAGAATGCTTACCCACCTGTTCAGAAACATGTACTAAATCTTGCAACTCTTTACAATCAATACCTACTGCCAGAGCATCAACCTTAGACTTCAATTGTGAAAGGAGATAGTTTTGGTATTTCAACATGTGAAACTGGCAATTCAGAGCCCTCATAGCAAGAGTGGAAGAAGTATAAACTTTCTTTCCCCATCTATCCAAGGCCCTAGCCTCCTTGTCTGTAGGAACCGGATTCTTAACAACAGAAGCCTTAACACCCTTAGGCCCCTGGCTAACAGTTTCTGGGTCTGCCCTAGGACTCTTAAAAGATACTTATGAACTTCAGGCACCCTGTAATACCTATCCGGCTTAACAGGAGCAGGAGGCAAAGAATCAGGATTAAGAGAAGCCTCTGTAAAAACATCTTCCACTACATCCAAAACAGGAGGTATAGCCAAAGGCCTATGCTGGGGTAAAAACAGAAATTCCCTAAGCCGTTTCCTGGAATCAGAGAAGTCCTGACCCTCCCACTTAAAATGCTCCCTCATGGAATGAAGAGTTTCTGAAAAAGAAAAATCCTCAGGAGGAGTAGCAGAAGGAGTAGAATCATCCACATCAGAATCAGAATAAGGAGAGTACTCCTGCAAGTCTTCAGCCGAAGACTCTGAAACATCAGAAGCTTGCTCAAAACCCCCCAGCTCAGGCTCCACCCTAGGCCTCTTAGCAGGAGGGGGCATAGAACCTCTAATCAAAGTAATCAAATCTTCTGCCATTTTAAGCATATGCTTCTTGGGCATAGTACCTGAAGAGTTAGGGGTAACACCAACTGAAGCTAAACCTGGCCTGCCCCTGGGAGAAGCCTTAGAAACAGAAGGAGAGGGCCTAGCCACCTTAGGAAGGGAGGGGAGTATAGTAACCTGAGAAGCCCCCTCAGCATGACTTGCCTCCAGAGAGGCCACATCTTGCAATAATAAGGTCTCACTCTGGGAACATAAAGAAATCTCTGGTGGGGCCACCGGCTCCACCGACACCTCTAAAGAACCGGCGTCCGGTACAGACGGTTCTTCTAGCCTAGGCTTAACTGCCTTGTCCTTGCGCTTCTTCGAGGAAGCGGGCGTCGGAGCATCCGACGGCATTTTATAATTACACCGATTCCCAAAGACTAACCTGGCACAATCCAACCTTCTCTTTATAGTGCGTTTATTAAATCTAGCACAAGAGCGACAGCCAACAACGTCGTGCTCAGGCCCTAAGCAAGGAATACACAAAGTATGATAATCTCTATGCGGTATCTGTTTCCCACAAGAAACGCAATTATTAACTTTTTCTGACATCCGGTAAATGACTGAGGCAAGAAAAAACTAAAATATTCCCCAACGGGGTACTTAGCCAACTTTGAACTCGGTCTGAAACTTCTAAATCGAAAAATCTCAGAACGCCAACCGGCACTTGCAATGCTGCTTCTGCATCGGACCATGCGGCAAAAAAGACTGAGGATATGACGTCGGTCATGCGCATTTGTACCCTGACGTTCTGACGTCAGTTAAATGCGCCCTGACCGACGTCAGCCTTATACTTTGATATTCGGGCCGACCGTGGACAGCGGACTACCCAAATGTAAGGACTGCAGCAATGTGAGATGAAGAACATCAAAGGGTTTCCCTACGACTAAGTTGTTGGTGCATAGCCACCAACTGAGGTCCTGCTTATATTTGCCCGTGATTAAGATAGAATGGTACAGAGGTAGTCTTTGGAAGGACCATTGGGTGAATAAGAGCCATTGTAGGATCCTCATATGTAAGCTCGCTAATGGGACCATCATGATAGTGGACGCCATTGCCCCAGTAACTGAAGAACTAGTCTTGCCTTCACACGTATCAGAGGCATCATGGTACGAACCTGTCATTGCAACCCTGTGATCCTCTCCATAGGTAGGAATGCTCTTAACCGAATAGTGTCCAACTCTGCTCCTATAAACGAGACACGCTGTGAAGGTAGCAAGGCAGATTTTTTCCAGTTTATTGTAATGCCTAACCAGTGACAGAGATCGATGGTAGTATGTCTGTTTTGAAGAAGTAGATGGTTGGTGGGGGCAGATAGGAGCCAGTCGTCCAGGTAAGGAAACCTGGAATCCTTGACGTCTCGAGCCGTCACCACTGCCATGCACTTGGTGAACACCCTGGGGGCTGTGGTGAGACCAAAGGGCAGGGCTCGAAACTGGAAATGCCTGGCTCCCAGCCGGAAGCGTAGATGACATCTGGATGCTCTGTCCGTTTTGATGTGGTAGTAAGCATCCTTCATGTCGATGGAGCACATCCATACTTCTTTTCCCAACAATGGGAGAATCGATTGTAGCATGACGATATGGAATTTAGACTTGCGTACATAATGATTGAGTTGGCTGAGATCCAAAATGGGTCTCAGGTAACCCGTTCTTTTCGGCACCAAAAAGAATCTTGAGTAAGTCTCTAATCCGATCTGGTCTGGGGGGACTGGTTGGATGACTCCTTTTTCTAGCAGCTGAGAAACCTCTGATGCTGCTTGATCCCTTTGACTGGGTGGAGCATCTGGGATCCGTTGGACAGGAGGGGGTGCGGAATAGAACGGGATGGTGTAACCTCCGGCGATTATTCCTAATACCCATCGGTCCTGGGTGATGTTGACCCAGGCTTCCGGATACTGGGAAATTCGACCCACGACTGGCTCCGGAGAAGCACAGTCGGGCACACCCTCAGGAATGAGAGTATGGGCAACCACGAAAGGAATCGCGGTCCCCAGAATTGCGGGGGCCCCCTCTGGCTCTGGGGCGGCATCTCCCTGAATACGACCCCCTCCCCTGCTTCGGGGGGGGTCTCAACCTGTGCGGCAGGAAAAGGCCTTTGTGATTTCTTGAACCACATTTTTCCCCCTCGCTGAGCCTTGGGATAAGGTCTCGACAGGAGGGAAAAATGGACTCCTACGGCAGACAAGGTCTTTCCCTCTTGCTCACACCTGGTGAGGGTGTCTTTCACTTTGATCCCGAACAAGGAGGAACCATCAAAGGGGGCATCAGTGAAGGAAGACTTAAAGGCCTCCACAAAGTGACACAGGCGTAGCCAGGCTTGTCTCCTGAGGGCCTGAGACAAGCCACCCTAGCTAGCCAGCCTACTAGCTCCCTCGGCCGTGTACGAAATCAGTCGCATGGATGAGTCAGGGATGGAGTTGAGGGTAGAGAGCTGAGCATTGACAGTCTGAGCCACCGCCTCAGGCACGTTACCCGTTAGAGTATCTCCTAACTCCTTAAGGAGATCTCTCTCTGGAGACGTGTGAAATGAGACAAATAATTCAGCAACCGCAAGGTAAAGGTCGCTAAAGACAGGGTACACTTCCCGTACCGATCCATAGGCCTAGACTCCTTGTTAGGAGGATGGACCGAAGAGGAAGTGTCAGCAACTTCCTTCTGTGTGGCAGCCGCCACCACCATATCATCTACCGGGACTCCCTTTGTTAAAAATTCTTTCCCTTGGAGAGCATTCAAAAATTTGTTGGGGCGTCGAGGAACAGGCTCCACGGAGTCAGGAGTCTCCCACACCCTCCGACAAATAAGGTCCAGGAGCTCATCGAAGGGTGGAGACACCCAGGAGGTGGAGGGCTGAGCGCCAAAGGCCTTAAGGAATACTGACTCCTCCTCGGAGGGGGTTTTGGTGGGCCAGTCTCCTCTTTGTTTCAAGATCTCCAGGATACTGGAGAATGAAACGTCCTCAGAGGAAGACTTAGGGGACCCCTCAGATTCCTCAAGGTCAGTATCGGAAGTGAGGGACTCGTCCCGGAAGTCTACATGCTTCCTCTTGCACAATTTCTTTCTGGGGGGGTCCTCAGGCACAGGCTCTGAGGGCTCCTCAGAAAGAAGGGGACTGCACGTGGGGGTACCCCTTAGGCCCCAACTCTCTGCTATCCAAGGATAGGTGTGTGTCAGAAGCTCTCGCCGGTGTTGTGGGGGATGGAAGACCCGATCCGAGTGAGTAGCTGACCTAGCCAGCACGCTCCGCATAGCCTTGAAGGCTGGACATCCCGAATCTGAGGACCGACCGCCTTCCAAGGCCATGACCGTGACCGGTGTCTCCGCAGCCGAGGCACCTAGAAGGAGGCTCGGAACTGAAGGGTGGTCCGAGGCATCCCCTTCGGGCCTGACCGAGGAAACCCGGGTCTCGAACCCTGTGGAAGGGACCGACAGGGTCGGAGCTGATGCGGGCACCGATAAACCCCGCTGGGGGATTGGAGCCGACGCAGGAACGTCCCTCGGAGCGGAGCTTACCGGCTCCGATGACAAGGATGGGCTCGGAGGAGGAATAGCAGAAATAACTAACAAAGCTGGCTCCGGAGCCGACTGGGTCGGAGCCGAGAAAAGTCTGACCAACACTGGCGACTGTAGGAGCCTCTGCACCACCCTATCTACATCCAAATCGGAAAGC
The DNA here is from genome assembly GCF_019279795.1 of Protopterus annectens. Lineage (NCBI taxonomy): Eukaryota > Metazoa > Chordata > Ceratodontiformes > Protopteridae > Protopterus > Protopterus annectens. Next base: position 1,135,877,628 of record NC_056748.1, on the reverse strand, counting down.
CTGGAGGATTTGGAGGAGATGGATGGAGACCTGGAACTCCTGTCTGGAGAACCCTGCCTCAAGCTTGGCGACCGGCTCCGTATTGGTTCCAAAATTATCTGAGCGAAAGCCAGTATTTAAGGCAGAAAACTGGGGTTTGTCCCCACTCCCCAATGTAGTGCAACAATGGAGTTGATATATAGTTAGGGGGGTGGGGGGTGATGCCCCCACCTATTTTCATTTAAAATGTATACTTTTTGTTTTATTTTCTTCTTTTAAATGAAAATAGGTGTGTGTGTGTGTTTGTGGGGGGGCTTTACCTCCAACTATATATATCAACTCCAGGGTCACACTACATTGGGGAGGGGGAAAAATCCCAGTTTTATGCCTTGAATACTGGTTTTTCGATCAAATAAAGTATGACCAAATGAGTTTCGATCAAGTGAAGTAAATCCATATATATATATATATATATATATATATATATATATATATATATATATATATATACACACACACACACACACACATGGATCTAGTCCAATCCAATATCACCGAACATACTTTACTGAAAGTGCTTTCACCGAAAATGCACTTACGGTAAAGTATGTTAAAAAAAAAAAAAAAACATTAAACCTACTTCTATGCAGGGGGGCAAGCCCCCTTGCACCCTCCACACCCCCCTACTTTAATATTCTCACTACAAGGTCACACTACAATGGGGAAAAGGGAATTTTCCCTTATCTGCACTGTAGTACGACCGGCACAACCAGCACACTTATCCGAAAGTGCTGCTTCGGTGAACAGCACTTTCGGTTAAGTATGCTCGGTGATTTCTGCTTCGGTGGAAAGTGCATTCATATATACATATACTTAGAGTTTAAATGGATAATTACCTTGTTTGATTAAGTCTTGGTATTTCACAAGAAAATGCTTACCTATTTGCTCGCAATAAAGCCGTTATAGGATTACAGAGTGCTTTTTTCTGTCCTTCTTGAGACAATGTAGAAGAGGAACTACAGATTCTAGGGGATGTGCATGTTGAAGCCAAACTGACTTCAGAAACCAGTGAAACTTTCTCACGTGGAGTTTGGCCAGAGGGAGCATAGGGATGGTGGCTGCCATGAATCCCAGAACACTCAAACTTCCTGGCTGTAATAGAGGCCAGAGGAAGAAGAGTTTGGAAGAAGGAAATCAGTGACAAGGCCTTGGGAGGAGACAGGGATGCCAGCATAGGCAAATTACAGTTGTGTACACCTACCATAAATGTAGATGTTCGAGTGTCTTCACTGTTGCAGTCATAACTGTAGGGTGCTCCTGCCGGCAGGCAGCCCGAGGTCGGCCAGAATCCCAAAGTCTGGGTCTGGCGTCGGCTGTACAAGCTAGTACCCTGACGTCAGTACGCTCTGGTACATAGCCCTCAGCCGACGCCATATTCTCCTGCCTTTCTTGCCCTAGATGTCAGAAGTCCCAATAAATCAGAAATTAATCCAACAAGGAAACACAAATACACCACAAATAAGAGAAAAAGAGGGGATAGGAGGGAGGGAGGGAGGGAAAACCCCGACTGCAACAGTGAAGACACTCGAACATCTACATTTATGGTAGGTGTACACAACTGTACTATGTTCTTCATGTTTCACTGTTGCAGTCATAACTGTAGGGTGGAATCCCAAAGCAGTGAAAAAGGGGAGGAGGCTTAGACAGAAGAAGGGGCAGCAAGAAGACCCTGCAAAACAGCAGAGGCAAAGCCTGCCCTGGTCTTAGAATACAGAGGGAGATTGTAGTGCTTGGAAAAAGTATGCACAGAACTCCAAGTGGCATCTTCCAAGATATCCTTGGTAGGAACTCCCCTGAGAAAAGCTGTAGAAGTGGCAGCTGCTCTAGTAGAATGACTTCTCACAGTACCTGGAAAATGTTTCCCATGATGAGTGTAACAAAATCTGATTCCATAAGCAATCCATTTGGAAATAGTTTGTTTTGAAATAGCTTTTCCAAGAGAACTGGAGGCAAAAGAAACAAATAATTGATTAGATTTTCTGAACTCTTTAGTCTTGTCCAGGTAAAATCGTAACTGTCTGTGCACATCCAATGAATGCAAAATCCTTTCCCCTTTATTTTGAGGATTAGGAAAGAAAGTAGGAAGGTGAATTGTCTGATTTAAAGCCACTTTCAAAATCACCTTAGGCATGAAAGTAGGATTAGTCCTCAAGGATACTCTGTCCTGGTGGAAAATAAGGTATGGTTCCACAGCCATGAGAGCTTGCAACTCTGAGACCCCTCTGGCAGAAGTCAATGCTAACAAAAGAACTGTCTTCCAAGATAAAAACTTAATATCTGAAGATGCAGCAGGCTCAAAAGGAGGCAAAGTAAGTTTTTCTAAAACATAATTAAGATCCCAAGCAGGAACAGGAGGGGTCCTGGGAGGTCTTAAATTCTTGGCCCCTCTCAAGAATTGTCTCACCAAAGGATGAGAAAAAACAGGAGGATCAGAATTGAAATGAGCAGAAATAGCAGAAGCATGAATCTTAATGGAAGAAAAGGAAAGTCCTTTAGACAAAAGATCCGAAAGGTAAAGCAAAATAGAAGAGAGATCAGGCACCAGAGGGTCCGAGCCTCAGTCCTGCATCCAAATACAAAACCTCTTCCATTTAGAGGCATAGGATTTCCTAGTGCTAGGCCGTCTAGCTTCCAGAAGAACATCCAAAACTTGTTTGGGAAGACTAGAAGAAATCAAAGTCCTTTGAAGAGCCAAGCTGCCAGGCAAAGGGTCTTGAGATTGGGATGTAGTAACCGACCCTGATGCTGGGACAGAAGAGAAGGGTTCAGAGGGAGAATCCAAGGAGGCTCCAAGAACAGGTGCTTTAAAGTTGGATACCAAAACTGTCGAGGCCAATTTGGAGCAATCAAGATGAGGAACTTGGGCTTGTCCTGTTTTATCTCCAGTAATACCCGAGGTAGTAGAGGAAGAGGAGGGAAGGCATATCCCGAAAGGCTTCTCCAGCTGAAGGACAGGGCATCCACTTTCCAAGCTGTTTTGTGGAAGGACCTGGTGCAAATGCGAGGCAGCTGATGATTGAGATGGGATGCAAACAGATCTATCTGGGGACATCCCCAAACTGCAGTAATCCTGTTGAATAAGTTGGTGTCTAGCATCCATTCGTGAGGATCTGAAATGTTTCTGCTCAGGCTGTCTGCTAAGAGATTCTGTTCTCCTAGAATGAATTGAGCCTGGAGATGTAGATTCAGATTTAGAGCTGTGTCCCATAAAGCCACAGCTAGTCTGCAAAGGGGGTACGAATGAGAACCCCCCTGCTTGTTTATGTACCACATGACTGTGGTGTTGTCTGTGCGAATTAGCAGAGGCCCTGGTTGCAAAAAGTTCTTGAAGGCTAGAAGAGCATTTTGAACTGCCAACATTTCCTTCAGATTGATGTGCCAGTGAAGATGGTTCTTTGTCCAGGTTCCCTGCTGGCAACTGTCTAGAAAATGTGCTCCCCAAGCATAATCCGAGGCGTCCGTGGTTATGATTTAAGAAGGTTGAGGTAGACGAAAAGGCTTTCCTTCGTTTAAAGCACACACCCTGGACCACCAGAGGAACTCCTTCTGGAGGCAGGGGATCAGAGGAATCAGAATGTCCAGATCGTGGTAATGCTGTGACCATACACCTTTCAGATACCATTGAAGCTTTCTCATATGAAGCCTTGCATATGGAATCAACAGAATGCAGGAAGCCATGTAGCCCAGAGCCTGCAGGAATTTCCTTGCAGTGAGCTGAGATAGAGTTGCCAAGGTGTTGAAAATTGAAGCCAGCTGTGATTGTTTTTCTGGAGTGAGGAAGGCCCTTTGTAAGGTTGTATTTAAGAGGGCTCCCAAGAACACCATTTGTTGAGAAGGGATCAAATGTGACTTTTTTGTGTTCACTGAGAATGCCAGAAGGAAGAGAAGACGTTGAACAAATTCCAGATGCTGAAGTAGAAGATCCTTGCTGTCTGCCTGAATAAGGCAGTCGTCCAAATAGGGGTAAATCTGTATCCCCTGAAGTCTGCAATAAGCCACTACTGGTGCCAGGCACTTGGTAAAGACTCTGGGCGCAGTAGATAAACCAAAGGGCAGTACAGAGAATTGAAAGTGTCTCGAACCTGCCTTGAATCTGAGGAATTTCCTGCGTTCCTGCCTGATGGGAATGTGTAAGTAGGCTTCCTTTAAGTCCAATGTCACCATCCAGGCGTCCTGAGAGAGCATTGGAATTAGTTGCTGCAGAGTAAGCATCTTGAATTTTGGAATTTCCAAAAAGGTGTTTAACACAGAAAGGTCCAGAATAGGTCTCCATGAGCTTTGTTTTCTTGGAACCAGAAACAGTCTTGAATAAAAACCTTTTCCCATCTCTGAGAGTGGAACAGGCTCTATGGCTCTCATGGCCAGAAGAGCATCCACTTGATTTAAGGCCTCTGACCATTGATGTTTTGGCAGATCTGGCCAACCGTAAGCCCTTGGCAGAGTATGAAAGTGGAATTTGCAGCCTTTTAAAATCACGTCCAATACCCATCTGTCCTGGGTAATACGAGTCCAATTTCTGTAAAAAAGAGACAGTTTTCCTCCGAGAGGGGCATCCAGGTGAAGGGGTCCTGTAGCCCAACCGAGAGAGTCATTGAGTTTGCTTTCTTTGAGATTGGGATCTGTCTTCTCCCCTTCTAGGTGAAGAAGCAGTCCATTGTCTAGATCTGTAAGAGGCCTGAGCTTGACCACGACCTCTGGAGCATCTATATCTTCCCCTTTGAGGCCTGTCAGACGTGGGAAAGGACCAATTTTTGGAGGGCCAATTCCTGGAAAATCTAGGAGGCTGAACTTTCAAGAAATCTTTTACAGTTTGCATAGATTTTGCCTTTTCTTCCATCTTTTTAATAACCTCCTCAGCTTTAGATTCAAAAAGAACATCGTGTTGAACAGGGGAATCTAATAACTTAGCCTTAACTTGTTCAGGTAAACTTTGTTCACAAAGCCAGGCATGTCTCCTGATAACAGTACCAGAGGCTGCAGCCCTGCAAGAAGCATCCAAGGCATCAAAACCACAATGCAAACTATGTTTGTTCACTTGTTCAGTTGCATGCAATACATCCTGAAGTTCCTTATCCTCTGCACATGCAGGAAGGGAAGCAAGCTTTTGCTTTAAAACAGACAAAAGAAATTGCTGATACTTAAACATATGAAACTGGCAATTTAAAGCCCTTACAGACAGGGTAGCAGAAGTATATACCTTTTTTCCCCACCTGTCTAAAGCACGAGAATCCTTCTCAGAGGGAATAGGATTCTTAGAAGTAGCAACCTTAGCAGCCTTAGAGCCCTGAGAAATAGTTTCAGGATCCAGAAGGGTTCTTAAATAAGAATAAATGAGAGTCAGGAACCCTATAAAATCTATCAGGCTTAGAAGGAGCAGGAGGCATGGAATCAGGATTCAAATTAGCCTCAGAAAAAGCATCATCCACAATGTCAAGAACAGGAGGGATAGCTAAAGGCCTATGTTGAGGAAGAAGAAGGAATTCTCTAAGCCTCTTCTTGGAAGCAGAATACTCCTGACCTTCCCAATGAAATGTTCCCTCATCTCATGCAAGGTTTCCCCAAAAGAGAAATCTTCAGGCGGAGAGGCAGAGGGCAAAGAGTCCTCAGCATCCGAATCCTCATAAGGAGGAAAAGAATACTCCTGATCAGAGGAAGAGACAGAAGATACAGAAGCCTGGTCAGAGGAATCCAGAGGAACATCCTGTCGAGGCCTTTTTTCAGGTGGGGGGTGAGAACCCCTAATCATGGTAAGTAAATCTTCAGCCATCTTTAATAATTGCTTCTGTGTCCTGGGAGTAGATTCAAAAGTAGCTTGGGCAGGAACTTTAGACTTAACAGGAGTCTTTGTTTTTGCCTTTGAAATAGTGATGTGAGTAGGCCTGAAAACCCCCTCAGAAGCCGGTACCTGCACAGCGGTTCTTGACCCATCTGAGGGAGCGACGCCCGAAGGTCCTGCAGCAGTTAAAATAGTATGCCTTGATGGCTCCCCATGGGAGTCCGTATCGGCCATCGATTCAGAAGTGGCGGACGACAGGGGCTGCAAAAGCGCCTCACTGACGACAGCCGAACCGGACGCTGGCTCCAGCTGCAACGAGTCCTGTTTGGACCTCGGAGGCCTGTCTTTGTCTTTGCGCTTCTTTTGAATTCCGGTAGTGTCCGACGACATTCTATAATTGAAGCGGCTGCCAAAATAATTTAGAGCCCAATCGTACCTGTGCTTGATAGTACGAGAATTGAACCTGGCACAGAACCGACAACAAGAAACGTCGTGGTCAGGGCCTAAGCAAGGTAGACAGTAAGAGTGGAAATCTTTATGAGGTATTTGTTTCCCACACGTTATACAATTATTAACTTTTTCTGACATCGGAGGAACAAGAAAAAAATTCCCCAACGGGGTACTTAGCTTTGAGAAGAGAAGTAAGAACTTCGGACCGACAACAACAAAATACGCTGTTCGAAAATCGCCAACCAACGACTTGCGAGCTGCTTTCCACCACACGGCAAGAAAGACTGGAGAAGATGGTGTCAGCTGAGGGCTATGTACCAGAGCGTACTGACGTCAGGGTACTAGCTTGTACAGCCGACGCCGGACCCAGACTTTGGGATTCTGGCCGACCTCGGGCTGCCTGCCGGCAGGAGCACCCTACAGTTATGACTGCAACAGTGAAACACGAAGAACATCCTCTTGATCCTGCACTCCAGAAAAACAAGCTCCTGAGAAGGAGTCAGAAAAGACATTTTAAAGTTTATTGTGAACCACGGGCTTTGCTGATGGGAAATGGCAAAATGAAGATTTTGCAACAAAATCTCTGGAGAGGATGCCTGAAACAGGAGGTTGTCCAAGTTAGGAAATACTTGGATTCCCTAAATCCTGTAAAAAAACAATCACATGAGTGAAGCATTTGCTTAATATCCTTGGGGCAGTAGAAAGGCCTAAGGGCAAAGCAGAGAACTGAAAATTGGAAGCAAAAGAAAAACCAAAACTTCCTGAAAAGGGGGATGGGATTGGGATATGGCGATAAGCATCCTTGTGATACAGACATCATATAAGCCTGGGGAAGCAAGACAGGGAACAAAGTCTAAAGGGGCAACCTTCAGAAAAGGGTTTAGATGAGAAAGGTTAGAATCGGTCTCCAAGTACCCACTTTTCTTGATACCAGAAACATCCTGGAGTAAAACCCCTCCCCCTTGGGGCACAGGCACCTCTTGAATAGTACCCTGAATCAAAAGGTCCCAAAGCACCTTTGGAAAGGAGACTTGTTCCTGAGGGGGCTGAGGAACACCCATAAAAGGGGGAAGGGAGTTCCAAACCATGAAATACCCTTGGCGAATAATGGACAGGACCCAGAAATCCTCAGTAATCTGTAGCTAAACAGAAAGAGGACCACAGTAAAACAAAAAAGGGGAAAGTGCATGGGAAGAAAATGATAGTTAGACAATAAACAAAAAGAATGGAAAAAAGTGCCCAAATACAAACAAATAACCAAAAAATAAGGCATGGGAGGGGTCACCAGGTAGCAAACCAACTTTAATGAACACACAAAAACCAAAAAAACGCCTTAAACTGGACCACAGCGCTTTCATCAGCAACTTCATCAGATGAGCATGCCAGCAAAAAGGAGTCCTTTATATATTTTTACTGATTTACTATTGTTTGCTTTTATCGGTATTTTTTATATGAAAGTTTTTAATGTTTTTAAATGTTTTTAATGTGAATTTACATCCCATACCTAGCTAAAGTATTATTTATTATTTTTACACTTGTAATGAATGGTAGTTCCATTCAGACAGGATTCTGCATGCATTGTTACCTGTGATACCTTTTAAACATTTTAGTTTGTTAATATGTCTTTAATTGTGGATTGGTTACTTATGGACTTATTAAGGACTATATATAAAGGACTCATTTTTGTTGGTATGCTCATCTGAAGTTGCTGACGAAAACGCTGTGGTCCAGTTTAATGCATTTTGTTGTTTTTTCTGTGTTCATCAAAGCTGGTTTGCTACCTGGTGAACCCTCCCAGTGCCTTATTTTTGGTACAGTTAGACAATACCTGGTTTATCTGGAAAAGTAGACTTCTGAAGGCATTGAAGTCTAAGTAACCTTAGCAGGAGGAGCCCAATTACCACCCTTTTTACCCCTGGGGGATGAAATTGCCTGTGAACAAAGGCTGGCATTATTGGGGCAGTTTCTCTACAATTTAAGCCCAGGAGAAACAAAAACACATGATCAAGCTCCTGTAAAGACTTGCCCTTATCCTGAAGGGACTTAAACATAGCAGTAGCAACTTCACCAAAGAAGTGTTTATTATCATGAGTGGCATCCATCAATGTGGCCTTAATATTGTCAGGCAAAGGTTGAAGCCGAAGCCAAGAGTATATCCTCATCACTGATGCAAAAGCAACAGCCCTAGAAGAAGCATCTGCTGCATCATAACTATACTTGATGGAATGACGAGCCACCTGGGAGGAAGTCCCTACACCTGATGGAATGACAGCCACCTGGGAGGAAGTCCCTAAAAGGGAAAGGATAGAAGTTTCACCCTAAGAGTCTGGACGATCAGAAATGACCTGACAGTCCTGAGATAGTAGAGCTAACAAATACCTGGACATATGGATCTGAGAATTATAGCCCTAAAAAAACAAGGTAGCAGAGGTATAAACCTTATTGCCTAGCCTTTCCATGGTTCTGCTATCTTTATCAGAGGGCAGTAACCTGGGAGAAGGAAGCAATTGAAAGGGCTTGTGAAAAGCTACAGACATCACATGTAGGGGTCAGCAGAAAGACACTTGCACAAACATTTACAGTCTTCAGGCACCCTTATAGGATCTACCAGGATTTTGGAAGCAGGGGGTTGACAGTCTGGAGCAACAAAAGTATTGCAAAATGCATCTAACAAGGCAGGCAAAACACGATGAACAGGAAAAGGTTTAGTAGACACTATCTGCAGCAACTCATAACATCTTTTATGTTCCACAGAAACCGGAGCACAATCCCATTTAAAGAACCCCATCATCCTGGAGATTGTGTCCCCAAAAGAAATCTCTTCAAAGGGAGTATCAGGACTGCAAGACTCCTCTTCCTCTCCGACAGTCTAAAGGGAAGATAATCTGAGAAGAGTAAGCAAGGGATACCTCATCCGAATCCAGCTCCTCCTCAGAGAGATCCTGTTCCCTGGGTCTTTTTAGGGGAGTAAAGGACTGGGGTGGGGGTGGGCTGGACCAGAAACTCCCTGAGAAGGTTTCAATCCTATCAAAGCACTAAACAAACCCTGAGTGAAGAAGTGCCATTCAATTTGTGGATCCTTAGCAGCAGGACTAATATGTTTAGTCTCTTGCTTTTTCCTCAATGGGACTTCTGCCTTATAAAAGTTGGAAGGTTCTGACCCAAGATGGCAGTTCAATAATAGTAGCAGAGATTTCTTTTCCGACTAATATTTGAGGAACACACCTAGGCCCCTCAGAGGTAATCAGCCATGGTTCCCCCTGAACGTCTACAGTTTACGTATGCAATACCTCCTTGGATGTGCTTAAAGTCGGATCCCGCTGTCCTGCAACCTGGTAGCAGCAGAGGGATCCAACGATAAAACTGGGCAAACCTCTGGGCATTCACTTACCTTGGGAGAAATGTCTCGCACAGGCTGAAATAGCAGAAGATTCTGCCCTAGGCTTCTTGGCTTTCTTCTCCACTGATGGCTGTCCCTTGCAGTGGGATGTTCCCTCCATCGTGTCCTTCAAAAGTAGCTTAAGACACGTTTTCAAGACAGACCGCCAAAACAGACAGTCTACTACGAACAGTTTTAGGTACAAAGGCCTGACAGATGGAAAAGGATGTATGGTCGTGTGAGGCACCAAGGCAAAACAGACACTGTTCGTGGTGGTCTTTATGGGGACTCTGTCTCCCATACTGTCATTTACCCTTCTTGGATGATATTAAACCCCACAAGCAACAATAAAAAAAAATACAAGTAAAAAAAAACCCCTAACGGGGCATTTATCTGCAACAGCTTGGTGAACCAGCAAAAAAAAACCCCTAACGGGGCATTTATCTGCAACAGCTTGGTGAACCAGCAATGGAACAGGTGTTCAGACAGACAATCAAGTGATGACATTCGGACTGGCAGCACAGAAGTTCTGAGGACGGTATGTTCGGACTTCACCTTCATGCTCTATGCTAAGAAAGGAATATTTATTTATTTTATTTATTTTACATTTGTTAACCGGGGGTGTCTGACTGAGCCGAAAAGGCCCTTTTTCAGCAGAGGCCCGGGGAGAAAAGCTCCACAAAGAAAAATTACAGACACATTTAGTTATTTAGACATAATCAGTATACACACAAATTACAAGAGACATGTTTTTACAGTGGTATGCGGCACAAACAGTTACAGTGGAGAGAGCAATCAAAAAAGATATTAATTTTAAAAATAAAGGTAAGTAATAGATTTGTGGTGTACAGCTGAACTTTGGAATGTAGGTAGAATACATACATAGTACACAGGTACAGTACATACATTGTAGATTAGCCAGTGTTTGTGAGTAAGACTGAAAAACTATTATCAATTGCTCTAGATTTAGTATGCATATGTTATCCGCTTTCACTAGCCTGGGGAGCAATCATGGCACTGCCAACTTTGCTTGAGATGTTGCCTGATGAGGTCTTTAAAGGAGGCTTTGGATGATGTGTTTTGAATGCTAGTAGGGACAGAGTTCCATTTTTTAGCCACCGAACTACTATATAGTGCATCTCCAAAGCTATTGTAGCTGTTGGTGACTTCTAGTAGTAGTTTGCTTGATGATCTAAGAGGCCTTTTGGCTGAGTGATGTTGTACTAGGTTTTGAGGGCAGGACACTTATTGGGGAGGTAATAGATAGAATGACAGAGGCAGAGCTGATTGTAGGTTAGGAGGTTGGGCAGTTCAAGCCAGTGGAGCTGTCTCAAAGCAGTACAGTGATGAGTTCTGTATGAGCAATTTGCAGCAAAGTGGGCAATTCTGTTATAGCAAGCTTCCATTTTGCTTAGTTCAGTTTTGTTGAGATTAGTCAGAATGGGAGATGCATAGAGTAGGGTGGATAGAAGTTGGGAGCGAGCAATGGCTGATCTTGTGTTGTTGGTAAGAAATGGTTTGATACGGTAGAGTGACCTCAGTTTGGCATGTACTTTTTTAATAGTTAAGTTCAGATGACTATCAAATTTTAGGTGGGAGTCTATGGTTATTCCCAATATCTTAGCCTGTGCCACTGGAGCAATTGGAGTAGCATTTGTGGAGTAGATAGTGAATTGACTGTTAGTGTTTTTGTTAGAACTGGTTATAATCATAAGCTGAGTTTTCTTTGGATTGAGGATAAGTTGGGCTTTGGTAAGGTAGTTTTCAACGTCAGAGAATGCTAGTTGAGTTGTTTGCAGGAGGGTGGGAATGTTTTGTGCAGCACAGATTAAGGTAGTGTCATCTGCATACTGAATTATAGATGCATGCTGTGTGGAGGTCATTTGTGAAGACTGTGAATAGTAGTGGTCCTAAGATAGAACCCTGTGGGACTCCTATAGTTATGGGCAGCTGAGGAGAGAGAGAATTTTCCCATTTCACAGCTTGGTACCTGTCAGTTAAGTAGCTTTGGAACCAGGTAAGAGTGGAATTAGATAGATGATATTGGTTTAGTTTGTTTAGCAGGATTTGGTGCGAGACTGTGTCAAATGCTTTGGACATATCCAAAAAGAGTTGACACTTGCAGGCCTTCATTTTTGAGACGGTTTACTGTGTCTGTGAAGCAGAGGAGAGCTGTAGTGGTACTATGGGCAGGTCTGAAACCATGCTGAGTAGGGGACAGGATGTTGCAGTCTAGGAGATAGTTTAGCATCTGGGTATGGATGCATTTTTCTAGGATTTTGGCCAGGGGGGAGAGTAAAGCAATGGGTCTGTAGTTATTAAGTTCAGTGGAGGTCCCACCTTTATGTATGGGTGTAACATAGGATATTTTCCAGAGTTTGGGCACATAGTTTTCAAGAATTGATCTGTTTATGAGAGTGGAGACTGGGATAGCAATAGCATCTGCTGTAAGTTTCAAGAAATAGCTGGGGAGTAGGTTGGCTGCTGTTGATGAGGTTTTTAGTTTGGAGAGCATGCTTTTGATTGAAGTGGTGGAAACTGTTTTGAGGGTAAAGCTTGTATTAGTGTTATTTGTGTTGGGGGGATAGTGAGGAAGGAACTGTCCTGTGATACTAAGGATAGAATTGAGTTCACAAAGTGGGAGTTGAATTGTGTTTCGATGGGAACTTTAGTGTCAGGGTGGTTCGTTTGGGGGTAGCCTTTTGGGCGGATTTTAGTAGCTGGTTTACATTTTGCCAAAATTTTTGCGGGTTGTGTTGGTATTTAGTTTGTAATGTTGTGTAGTAGGATTTTTTGTCCAGCCTAATGCCTTTTTTTGCACGGTTGCGCAGTTCTTGGTACTTAGTTAGGCTTTGTGTTTCTTTGTTTTTTTGATAGTAACGCCAGGCAGTGTCTCTGGACTTGAGGATTTGTTTGGTTTCTTTACTGAGCCATGGGTTTGTAGAGGTTCTAACCTTGATTTTGTGCAATGGAGCAACAGTGTCTAGGTGTTGTAGAAATGTTTTGTTGAAATATGCTACAGCCTGGTCAAGTGGGAGGGTTTTTAGGGGGGTCCAGTCACAGTTACACAGTAAAGTGCTGAGGACCTCAGGAGAGATTTTTTTTGTGTTTCTAGTGGATATATAGTTAGTGGTTTTGCATATGCTTGTTCTACTACGTATAAAGTATATTATGTTGTGGTCACTTAAGGTGTCTGGGAGACTGCCTGTGTGAGGGTACAATGTGGGGTTGCTAGTTAGGACCCAGTCAAGGATGGATTCCCTTTTAGATTTTTATCACACCTAGTTGGAATTTGGACTAGCTGCTGGTAGCCATGGAGATTTATTAGATTACTTGGTGGTTCTGATATACAGGTGAACCAATCTAGGTTGAAGTCCCCCAGAATAAGGGTTTCTTGTGAGTATGTGGAAGAACACCAGGATAAGAAGTCTTCAAGGCTAGCAGGTGTATTACCAGGTGGAATATAGATCACAATTATGGTGATGACCTTTTTAGGGTGAAGTTGAAGTTGTGAGATAAGTATGTCCCAATTATTGGGGGAGGGGTAGGAGTTTGGTAATTGACGGACAGTTAAGTTGGACTTGTAGAGTAAGGCAGTTCCACCCCCTTTATGAAGTGGTCTGTCTTGTCTAATGATATTGTAGCCGGTAGGGAGAACTTCTGAGTTAGCTATGTCTTATTTAGCCAGGTTTCTGTTAAAGCAACTATGTCTGGGGAGTAGTGTGCTATTGTGGCCTGGAGTTCAGGTATTTTATTTTTGATACTTCTAATATTAATATTTAGCATTAAAAGATGGTTGGTTTTGCTGCTGTTGTTGATTTGCCCAGGGATGAAGAAAGTGGGGGTATTATGTTCTGACATTTGTGTTTGAGCAGTTTGTGTTGGACAGGATGGATTTTGGCCTGGGTTGGGGTGGATATCCCCACTTATGGTGAGCCTGGAGTTAAACTGGTTATACAGATGTTGGAGTTTGGTGAGGAGTGTGAGAAAGTATTGTGTTTTTTTGGAGTAGGAATGAGAGCATATGTGTTTAGTTCTGAATTGGTCCGTTATGTAATTCTTGAATAAGTGCGGGCAGATATTATTATAATGTGTGGTGTCTGTGTATGAGAGTGCATAATGCAGTGTTGTGCTACTAAGTTTAGGGATATTGCTAGAGTGATAACTTGTGGTGTTGTAAAGAATTATGAGAAGACAGACTAGATTTAGTTGTGTGATAGTCATAGTTATAAAGTTTATGTTGTTTCTAGGTGGGGGGGTCTGAATAGGAATTATAGGGTTGCACTATATGTGGATGGGGAAGTAATGTGGGTGATGCAAAAAATGCCTAGTGGGAATGAGAGTGATTGGGAGTATTTTGTGTGGAGCAAATTGGTGTGGTTTAATGTGATATGACTTGAGGAGCTGTGATTGGTGGAGGTGATGTGAGGGTGAGCTGTGGGTGTGGCTATGATTACTATAAATGTAGAGGTAGTGGGGGCGGGAGGGAATAGGGGGCAGGGCAGGGGAGCGGAGAGAGCCCGAGCGTTAGCGAGGCTGAGCGGAGGCAGAGCCAGAGCCAACCAAGGCAAGAGAAAACGTAAGTATTACTTTACAAATCTGAACACTTTTAAAACAAATTCCTGAGGTCTAATGGCTTACCGGCTAGCAGAATGTAATTGCTGAAAGCACTTGTGTCCTGGTGAGAGACTAGAAATTTAAAGATGGCTCCATGCTCAGCAGGATTCTAATATAGACTTTGTATTGGGGAGGAGATAGCACAAGGGGTGTAAACCAGGTGGAATGCAAAGAAACCAGAGAGGCAATCAGTGGAAATCAGTGAAGGCCTCAGAGAGGGTAAGTAATAATTCAAACTACCTGTAAAGTGAAGGAGAGAAGAGACAGCAAAGTTTATTAAGGTTGGGAGTGTGTCTTTACATTGACTTGCTGATTAGTAACCAGTTTGTGCACAGATTAGAGTAGGGAGATACATTAGCAATGAAGGGGAATGTATAGAGATGCAAATAAACAGGTGGGCCTCCAAGTGATACAAACTAAGGTAGAAAGCACTGAGAGGGCTGCTTGATGGTTAATTTAATTTAGTCACAGGGATGTGAATTAAATCTATACTGTCTATTGGACAGTTAGGATTACTGTACTATCGGGGGGGGGGGAGACAAGGCTACAACAGTCAGTTTTATTAGCAAGCTGAGAACTACTAAGAAATACCGCTAATGTAATAGCTTCACTCTCATAAAACATACAAGCAGAATGCCTGGGTGGACTGACCCTGCTCTTGAGGCTCAAAATGTATATCCTTGTTTAGTTTGCAATACTGATTCCTTCTTACACTGTATAGATGGAGTGGTAGCCAGACTGCAGATTTGCTTGAGTGTGCTCCTGCTCTTGAGGCTCAAAATGTATATCCTTGTTTAGTTTGCAATACTGATTCCTTCTTACACTGTATAGATGGAGTGGTAGCCGCAGACTGCAGATTTGCTTGAGTGTGCTCCTGCTCTTGAGGCTCAAAATGTATATCCTTGTTTAGTTTGCAATACTGATTCCTTCTTACACTGTATAGATGGAGTGGTAGCCGCAGACTGCAGATTTGCTTGAGTGTGCTCGGCTAGCAGAATGTAATTGCTGAAAGCACTTGTGTCCTGGTGAGAGACTAGAAATTTAAATATATGCTGACTTATGGCGTACCTTAAGGCAACCTAAATGCTTTGGTATACTAGATGGATATCGGGCTGCCCTTGGCAGAGGATTCCTAATGTAATGAATACTGCAATAGTGAAATGGAAGGGCATCCTCTGGTTAACAGCCTTGTACCCTTAGCCCCATCAGAAACTTCATAAACCTGGGACCTATATCCATCTACCTGACAGCAGTGCTCTTCAAAGATACAGTCTGCAGAACCCCATTTGGATAGGCAGGAGTTCATTCCTTCTTTTTTGATCTCTATCTGTGTTATCTTCTAAACGCTCTATCCATCTTGACTACTACACAATCCCTGATCACAGCCACAGACCATAATCCAACCCAAATATCTCCCGATATTCCATATACCAACACATTATCAAAAGGTGCTAGTTATATAGGGACTTTCCCTCAGGGAATGCAGTCTTCTAGTAACTGGAAGGTTCCTCAAATGTGAACCATGCAGGAGCTATGGAAAGTATCGGTGACTGCAGCAAATAAGTTTTATTGCTCAGCCACTGTACAATAAAAAGAAACTACTCCATTTTCACAGAAAATGTGGCTGCGTTGAGGATCAAGTGCTCTGTGTACTTTACTCAGTCACCAACAGCCTGGACTTGTTCCAGAATCTGGCTAACTGATGCTGCATGTGAGAAACCAACTTCTCCACCAAAAGGTCAGGAAAGGCAGGGAAAGGCTTGCTCATCACTTGGGGGACACATTCCTTGAAGATCCTCGTGGTCAATCTTTGGTGGATGCCACAAACAGAAACACTGTCCTTAATGGGGAAGGGTGGAGGAGGATATTGGCTGAAGTAAGTGGATTACTCCAGCACTTCCCCATTGCATGCCTCCCCACCAGATGCGTCAGCACAAGGGGAAACATTAAGACGTATAAGGCCGCCTGGCAGCAATACGATGCTGCACTAAGACGCTTCCGTCCCTTCACTGGCCCAAGCATGAGCTGCAGTAAGTTCGGGGGTGCTACGAGAAGCACAACTCTTAGCCAATGGTCAGCTGCACGGGAGCAGGAAAAAAGCTAGTCCTGTTTGGCAGTTAGTAAATCCTGCAATGCTTTATAATTAAAAAAATGACTTCCTTAACCTAGTAGTGAAATGCAAATTATCAGAAAGACACTTGCCAATCTGCAGTCCAGAACTACTTTATCTGTTTTTTTTTTAAGAAAAGGACCCATACTAAGTTTTCAAAATTACACCAGTTAAAGTCCTCTTCATGTAACGTCTGCTTATTACAAATAAGCTTTTCTCATTGGGGGCAAAGCCCACTGCAACATCCATCAGTGCCGGAGTAGCTGCACAGGAGGGAAAAGGGAAAAAAATACCTTTTCCATAATGGTCTCTTTTGCCGAACTGGACTTTTAATCAGAATAGTCAAATTTCCCTACTCAAAGAAAATGACCGGAATAAACTGACCCATTCTGGCAAGAAATTACATTTCTCTTACAGCAAATAAGTAAAATCAAAATAAAACATGGGCAACTGAGGAGATTCTTTTAGCAATGTGTATGCAAACTGAAGATGATACAAATCTGATTAAAGAAGTACCTTTTAAGGTAGAAAGATGATACAAATCTGATTAAAGAAGTACCTTTTAAGGTAGAAAGAATGCAATAAATTATGAACTGCTGATGGAGATGAGCCTACAAAGACCATCTCCACAAGTTATTCACTGTACACTTTCCTTCCTCCATAATTTTGTGTTAAAGAAAATGGATGAATACATAATCTGGGTCACATTTCATCAGGAATCCATTAAGCTCTACTTTGCTATAGTTCTCATTGCTAAAATTTGACTTTGTAGCCACGGAAATAAGTGATGCCAGACCATTGCACAATGAAATCAAGATGAAATAACTTGGGGAAGGAAGCCATCAAGAGTTACAACTTCTTCATTTTTGCAAAACATTATATTATGTGTAGAAAAGAAATGTACTAAGAGGAAAAGGAAGTTACGTACTTACCATAACGTTTCATCTGTGTTGTCCATTTTCATTCTTCCTCAACCTGTGGGCCTCTGATCTGACCTTCGGATTTGACTAGGTCACTTTCCAAGTGTGAGATTCAAACTCGAGCTCCTCCCATCCTACCCATAATGGCTCATTCTCCCAGACTACCTCAAATAGAGGTTGCTGTAGACCTAGTGAGACATATATATATATATATATATATATATATATACACATACATCTAATCTATCTATATCTAAATCTAGATATATCTATACCTAATCTATGTATATATATATATATATATATATATATATATATATATATATATATATATATATATATATATATATATATATAAATGGAGAGAGAGATTGTGATTGTGTGTGTGTGTGTGTGTGTGTGTGTGTGTGTATATATATATATATATATATATATATATATATATATATATATATATATGTATGGGTCTACTATACATGATCGACATTTCAGATTGTCGAAGACCATATGCCTGAGACCATATGATGACCAGGTAATAAACCACAACAACTTACCTTCACACTGCTAGCAGGGGGGCTCCATCCCCCACACCCCGTAACTTAAATATAACAACGCCTACATCGCACTACAGTGCAGAAGATGGAAATCTTTCAATTCTGCATTGTACGGAGATGCCGGTTCCGCAAGGTCGACATTTTGAATGTCGATCATATTGTCTTGGCCAAATGGTCTTGGACATTCTGAAATGTCGACCATGTATAGGGGACCAATATGTTGTTTGTCTTTTCGGCTTTTCCCGGTTAGGGGTCACCACAGCGGAACTCTGGTCCACTAATGATTGGCAGTAGATTTTTTATGGTGCCGAGTTGCCAGTCCAATGCCCAACCTTCAGCAAAGGCACGCCCATTCACGCATGTCTTTCGGAGGCCACTCGACCACGGGGAGGACATGCAGACTCCACACAGAAGGCACTCCAGCCGTGAATCTTACAGGAGAACCTCTTGCTGTGAGGCAACAACATATATATAAAATATGCACACACACACAAATACACATTACATAGGATCATAGGAAGTTGCTAGGCTATTAGCCCTGAAGGCCTTACAGGCCTCGTCAGGAATTTAGCCCATGTTCCAACAAGTCAACGCCCAATACCACTGTCCAGCAGGGATAGAGGTGGAATCCCAGGGGTGTATTTAATGTTCCCCATCCAGTTATCCAGGTTGCACTTAAAAAGGGTTAATGAGGAACTGTGCTTGACGTGGAGAGGGAGTCTATTCCACAGAAGGGGGAGCCTCTGGCACACAACTCTGTCCCGCCAAAAAGTTCTACTGATGTCACAGACCAGGTTGAAGTTCCGTCTGTGGGTTACTGGAATGGAGCTTGATATGCAGATATGCAGCAGTTCCATCAAGGCAGGGTATGAGATTGCTTTGTATGCCAGACAGAGGTCAACTCTGAGGAGTCTGTACGAGACTGAATAGATGGACAAGGCTTTTATCCTATCTGTTAAGGATAGGTATTTGAGGACCTGGATTCTCCTGGTGTGGAACCTCTATGATCTTTCCAGGTGCTGCATGTGCTTTGTGAGGTACATGCTGAAAGGGGAACTGTCCTCAATAATGGGTCCTATAAAGAAAAAATAAGGGATGTTATGACCTTCTTGTCCCTGGATGAGATACACTTACAAATGAGGTGGGCCATGTAGAAAGCTTTCCGTACAAAGGAGGCAATATGGTGGTCAAAAGTCAGTTTGCTATCAACCTGGGTGCCCGAGTCCCTCACAACTGATTGCATGCTTAGGACCTTGTTATTAATGTGATAATTTGTTCGGATGTCAATCTCCCCAAAGGGGATGAAG
This sequence comes from Protopterus annectens, assembly GCF_019279795.1. NCBI lineage: Eukaryota > Metazoa > Chordata > Ceratodontiformes > Protopteridae > Protopterus > Protopterus annectens. The sequence goes on along the minus strand of NC_056748.1, from coordinate 1,135,858,476 downwards.
GTGCATTTTTTGGCATTGTTTCTGGCACCAGTCATTTGTTTGGGTAAGACTCTCTTGGAGGAAGTCCATATCACTAGAGGAATTGATGACAACACCCAGCTTGCAGTCATCTGCAAACTTGGTCAGCCATAGCTCACTGGTTTTCGTCTGCTCCTCAGAAAAGTATATCCCAAACAACAAAAGCACAAAGACTGATATCTTGTAAAGTAAAGTTAGTTGAAGCATGAACTCTCTTGCCAAACCTGTCCACAGCCCTGGATTCTCTGTTTGGGGGATGGACAGTGGACCTTTTCTGAGCCAGCTCCTTCTTAGCGGCTGCCACAATCACCATGGCATCTACTAGAATCTATCTTGTGCAATGTGTCCTACCTGTGGATGCACTAAGAATTTTGTCGGCCCACTTCGGGATGGACTCCACAGTGTCTGGTTCCTTCCATGCCCTGGTAGATACAATGTCAATAAGAGCATTTGCAGGGTGGGACACCCAGGATGTAGGTGGGCAGGACACAAAAGCCTCCAAAAGCACCGTTTCCTCTGCGGTGGAGTTTTGGATAGACCAACCACCTCTTTGGTAGAGTATCTCTAAGATGTCCGCAAAGGAGACATCATTAGGTGGAGATTTTGAGGACCCCTCCCCTACCTCGAAATCAGTATCAGTAGTGAGTGATGCCTGGGGGAATTCCTGGTGCCTCCATTTACACCATCTCTTCTGAGGAACCTCCTCGGTGGGATGCTCCAAGGACGTGTCAGAAAAAATCTGTGGTTCCACTCTTGGAAAGGGTTGGAGGCTTATTAGGAATGGCTGTCTCTGTGGTAGATGAAAGGCTTCAGACACAGATTCCATGGGGGTGGGAAGTGGTTCTGAAGGAGTAAGAACTGAGGCTCTCCTATGATGGAAGAGAACCCTTCTCCACCACTTCAAAGGAAGAAGGCCTCCAAGCATCTCAGAGACGTCCCTCCAGAGTCAAAGCTATCAGAAAGTACAGTTGTGTACACTTACCATAAATGTAGATGTTAGAGTGTATTCATTGTTGCAGTCCTAAGAAATGGGTTATCCAGCTCCCAGTAGCCCTCGATCGGCCAGAATACCAAAGGTAATTAAAAATTACGTCAGCTGCCGTGGGTTGTAAAGGATGTCAGGGTGTCCGATACAAAAGGAGGCAGCCAACGTCACTTCCTCAGTCTTTCTTGACACAACAATCAGAAGCCCCCAGAAATAAGGCTGAAGCCAAAAGCAACATTGGCAAATAATATCCAAATTAGCCTGTACTTCAGGAAAAACGAATAAGAGAGGACCAAAAAGGGGAAAGGAGGGAGGGAAACCAGGACTGCAACAGTGAATACACTCGAACATCTACATTTATGGTAAGTGTACACAACTGTACTATGTTCATCGTGTTTCACTGTTGCAGTCCTAACAAATGGGTTGATTACCAAAGCCCAGAGAGAAGAGAGGAGGAACCAACAGAATAAAGGGTTGGAGATGATGCCCTGCAACACATCAGTGGCAAACCCTGCTTTAGCTCTGAAAAACAGAGGCAAACTGTAATACGTAGTGAAACTGTAAACAGAAGACGATGTGACAGCCTCCAAAATATCTTTAGCAGGGACACTCCTTAAAAAGGCTGCAGAAGTGGAAGCTGCTCTAGTTGAGTGGGTCCTAACCCCCTGAGGAAGAATCTTGCCACGAAAGGAATAACAAAAGGTGATTCCATGTGCAATCCACTTGGAGATGGTTTGCTTAGAAATAACCTTGCCCGGAGCTCCAGGGGCAAAACTGACCAACAACTGTGCTGATTTCCGAAGGTCTTTAGTCCTGTCCAGGTAAAACCTGAGCTGTCTCTGCACATCAAGAGAATGTAGGATCCTTTTACCTCTATTTCGAGGATTAGGAAAGAAGGTAGGAAGGTGTACGGACTGATTAAGAGTCAGGCTAGAAACCACCATAGGCATAAAGGAGGGATTAGTTCTCAGAGAGACCCTATCTGCATGGAAAATAAGAAAAGGCTCCACGGCCATCAAAGCTTGCAGCTCCGAAACCCTTGTTGCTGAAGTTATAGCCAAGAGGAAGGCGGTCTTCCAAGAGAGAAACTTAAAATCTGCAGAGGCAGCTGGTTCAAAAGGAGGAAGAGTGAGTTTCTCTAGAACAAAATTAAGATCCCAGGCTGGAGTAGGTGCCCTTCTGGGAGGTTTTAAGTTGCAAGCACCACTGAGAAACATTTTCATCAGGGGATGAGAGACAATTGATTGTTCAAAAGAACAATGAGCAGAAATGGCTGAGGCATGGATCTTGACACAGGAAAAAGAAAGACCACCCTGAAGCAAATCAGCCAGGTAATTCCAGGATCAGAGGAAGGGTAGGCTGAGAAGATTCCCCTGTAGCCTGCATCCAAAGAGAGAATATTTCCCATTTGCCAGCATAAGACTTCCTAGTGCTAGGCTTCCTGGCCTCCCTCAGCACGTCAACCACTTGCTGGGAAAAGGAAGAAGAAAGGGATGGAGTTATACAATGAACCAAGCTGCCAAGTGGAGATACTGAAGGAAGAAGAAAAGGATGGAGTCATACAATGAGCCACGCTGCCAAATGGAGAAACTGAACTGGTCACCACTCCCACAAGAGGGGAAAAACATATTGGACCTGATCATCACCAACATGGGGACTCTATGTTCCATAACAGAGGTATACCCCTCATTGGTAAGATCTGACCATAAATTAATCTCACTGGACATCCATACTCCATCCCCACCCCCAGCCACGGAAACCATGGTGAAGAACTTCTCAAAAGCAAACTTCACACTTCTCAAAACCGAGGTGGAATCCTTCAAAGCCCCCGGGCCAGTGGAAAATACAGCCCAAACCACAGAATCCTTTACAAACGCATTCTATGGACACCTACAGGAATGCATGGATCGTGCTATCCCAAATAAAACCAATACTCACTCCTCCAAAGGCAGGAGACCTGTCTGGTGGACCCCAGCCACAAATAAGCTATACAACAGAAGAAGGAAGCTACTGCATGATAGAGCAAAATCCCAAAAAGGGAAGGCATCTCTGATCAGTACTAGCAAGAAACTGCGATCCCTCATAAAATCATCTAAGGCCAGCTTCGAAAGAAAAATTGCACAAGACGTTAAAGATAATCACAAGGCCTTCTTTAGTTATGTCAGGAACCTGGTTGGCAACTCCCAGATATGCTCTGAGTTAGTGCAAAATGACAAAAAATACACTGAACCCACAGACATTGCCAACATCCTGGCAGACAGGTTCAGTGCAAACTTCTCCCCCCCTTCCCCCCAAAAGAGCAAATGTCTATCCCAACAGAGTGTAGCCTCCCTGACATCACAGATGCACTGGTGAGAGCTGCCCTCTCCAAAGCAAAAAACACAGCAGCAATGGGACCAGACGGTGTCCCGGGCTGCGTCTTACACGAGCTCCAAGAAGAACTGAACCCTCACATAAAGTCACTGTTCAATCTCAGCTTTACTACAGGATATATACCCAAGGAATGGCATACAGCAACAGTGGTCCCACTCCACAAAGGTGGTGCCACAACGGACCCTGGAAACTATTGCCCTATAAGCCTGACTAGCCTGGTCTGCAATGCTATGGAGCGTATCATCATGGAACTCATAAACAAAGACATTGGCAACCTCCAAACACTGGATCCTACCTAATTCGGCTTTGTTAAGGGCAGATCTTGCCTCCTGAATCTGGTCGACTTTTTTGAAACAGTAACCAAGGCCATAGATGAAGGGAAGGTAGTCTACACACCCTACCTGGACCTCACAAAAGCCTTCGACACAATACCCCACTCTGGCATTATAAATAAGCTCACCAGCTTAAATATCAACCCCTATGTCACAAAATGGGTTGCAAACTGGCTCAGAGATAGAACCCACATGGTCAGAATTGCAGGTGCCATGTCAGACTCTAAACCAGTTACAAGTGGCGTCCCACAAGGCTCAGTCCTGGGACCTCTCTTGTTCGGTATATATTTCTCTGAGGTACAGGCTAACACGGGATGACTATGGCTGACCAAGTTCGCAGATGACTGCAAACTGGGTGCCATAATAGACTCACCGACTGACACAAGCATCCTCCAAAATGGTCTCACAGAGACGGATAACTGGTGCCAGAGCCATGGCCTAAAGCTAAATGCCAAAAAGTGCATAGTCATCCCCTTTGGGAAAAACAAAGTGCCCACAAATTACCACATAGGTGGTAATCCATTAAGTACGGAAGACGTAATTAGGGATTTGGGGACCCATGTAGATAGCAATCTCTCCTTTGACAATCACGTTGCCAAAGTGGTTAGAAAGACCTTCTATACAGCCCACCTTAGCACGAAAGGGTTCACATCTAGATCAAGAGAGGTCATTGTGCCCCTCTACTCATCAGGCCCATAATTGAATACAATGCCCCATTTGGGATGTACCTTACCAGACACCTGCAGCAACTGGAAAGACCCCAAAAGTACCTCACCAAGAGGATCAAGGGACTCAAACAGATGCCCTACGCAGTTAGGCTAAAGAAACTCCAGCTCTACTCAGTTGCTTACTGCCTACTCAGAGGCGATCTGTGCCTGACGTATAAAAGTCATGTCCAAACCAGAATTAATGGACATGCTCCACCTCAGGAAATCCAAATCCCTTAGAGCTACACGCTCCAGGGACTTAAACCTCAGCACAGAAATAAATAGGACATGCAGGAGGGACAGGTTCATATCTCAGAGGCTCCCCTCACTCTGGAACAAATCCCAATCCATGTTAGGCAGAGCCCCTCAATGACCCTCTTCAAGAGAAATCTTGACGAGTGGATGGGAGATCGTAGGTTTATCCCTGGGATCTCTTCTGTGTCCCTACTAGACAGAGGCACAGTAAACTAACCTTAAAAGGGCCATCTTCTGTGACCAACTATACAGAGGCACAGTCAACTAATCTAAAAGGGTGACGAAAGCCAAACACACTCTGGCTAGGCTTATAAATGCCCTAGGGTAGATAGCCTAGTATCAACCTATGAAGGAATAAGAAAAGGATGGAGTCATACAATGAGCTAAGCTGTCAAATGGAGAGACTGAAGATGGAAGAAAAGGATGGAGTCATACAATGAGCCAAAGCTGCCAAATGGAGAGACTGAAGTTGAGGATGTAGACTGTTTTCCCCCTCCAGAACCAAAAGATCTGGCTTCAGAGGAAGATGCCAAGGAGGGAATAGGGAGAGACTGCAAAGCAGTGGATACCAATGCTATCTGGGCCAGTCCGGAGCTATGAGAATAGTCCTTGGTCGTTCGTCCCTGATCTTCAAGAATACTCTGGGACGAAGAGGAAGAGGAGGGAAGGCATAAACTGACAGTAATGTCGAAGGGAAGGGCAGAGCATCCAGTCTCCAGGCTCTGCTGTGATGCTGTCTGGTGCAAAAAAAAAGAGGTAGAAGATGGTTTTCCGGGGAGGAGAAAAGATCCACCTGAGGCATGCCCCAACACTGAATAATGCTGTTAAAGGCTGCTCTGTTCAGCTGCCACTCATGAGGATCCAGGGTTCACCTGCTCAACTGGTCTGCCAAAAGACTGAGCTCTACTGGAAGAAACTGAGCTAGGAGATGCAGGTCCAGGGATGCTGCCATGGACCAAAGATTCATGCTTTGTCTGCACAGGGGGTAAGAGTGAGTCCCTCCCTGCTTGCTGATGCACCACATGACTGTGGTGTTGTCTGTTCTGACAAGCAGGGTCCCTGGAGAGAGAAGATGCTTGAAAGCTAATAAGGCCTGCCGAACTGCAATCAACTCTTTTAGATTTATGTGCAGGTGCATCTGCGGGCCGTTCCAACATCCCTGTATGCATCTGCCATCCAGGTGTGCTTCCCAGGTGTAGTCCGATGCGTCCGTGGTCAGAACTTGAGTGGCAGGAGGTGGTCGAAAAGGCATGCCTTTGTTTTGTAGACAGGCTGTTGCCCTCCATAAAAACTCCGTCTGCAGAGATGGAAGCAGATGAATCATCATATCCAGGTCGTGTGCGTGTTGATACCAAATGTTCTTGTGGTACCACTGCAATTTCCTCATATGCAGTCTTGCATATGGAATCATGAGAATACAAGATGCCATGAATCCCAGAGCTTGCAGGTATTTCCTTGCAGGGAGCTGGGACAGGCTTGCCAAGTCCTTGAAGTAAGCTGAAAGAATGGTCTGCTTCTCCTGGGTGAGATATATCATCTGGGCAGCTGTGTTCAGAATTGCTCCCAGGAATGTTATCTCCTTGGATGGTACCATTTTTTTTTTCTCGTTGAAAGTGTAACCCAGGAAAGAGAGAAGAGTCTTTATGCATTCCAGATCCTTTAACAGCTGTTCCTAAAAACTTGCTTGAATCGGACAGTTGTCCAAGTATGGATAAATCTGAATTTATTTCTGCCTGCAAAAAGCAATGTCTGGAGCCAGGCACTTTGTGAAGCGTTGTGAAGACTCTGAGAGCAGTAGATAAGCCAAAGGGCAGCACAGAGAATTGATAATGTTGCTTGCCCACTCTGAAACGAAGATACTGCCTGCAACTTTCCCTGAAAGGGATGTGCAGATAAGCCTCTTTGAGATCCAAGGTTACCAGCCTGGAATCCTTTTCTAGCATTGGTAGCAACTGATGCAGAGTGAGCATTTTGAACTATGGAATTACTAGTTCAGAATGGAAAGATCTAGGATAGGACGCCAGGTGCCTTCTTTTTTTGGTACTAGGAAAAGCCTGGAACAAAAGCCCTGGCCTACCTGCTGAGCAGGAACTGATTCTATTGCTCCCAGATGAGATATAGACAAACTTGTTTTTTCTACTTCTGCCCTATGGTTTGGAGGAGCGTCCAGGAATCCCTTGGGAATGGGAAAGGTGCGGAAAGAAAACTTGCGCCCTAGGGACACCGTTCTGAGCACCCATTTGTCATCCGTGATAGTGGCCAAGACATCTGCAAAAAGGGCCAACCTTCCCTGTGAAGAACTCTCCAGGCAAGCAAGAACAGGCAAAAGTTGGAAAAAGTAATTCACAGTGTTTTGACTCAGATGCAGGCTTGGAACTTCCCATCTAGATGAAGGCTTGGAACTTTCCATCTTAGAAGTGGAAGCCTGCCAATGCCTAGACCTTTGTGAGGTAGCCACCTGCCCTCTAGAAGATTTGTAATCTCTAGTCCTGGAACGGTTCTGTCTGCTGGTATCAGGAAAGGTCCAACTCTTGGTAGGGTAATTCCTGCTAAAGCGAGGGGGTTTAACTTGCAGAAAATCCTTAACAGTTTGCATGGACCTGGCCTTATCCTCCATCTTCTTAAGTACCTCTTCTGCTTTGCTGCCAAAAAGACTGTCTTTATGCAAAGGTACATCCAAAAGATTAGACTTGACAGGTTTTGGAAGAGGCTGTTCTCTGAACCAAGCGTGCCTTCTATTAACAGATCCAGTAGCCATAGCCCTGCTGGAACCTTCAAGGATGTCAAAACCACAATGTAAAGAATGCTTATTGACAAGCCTGGCTGAATTCAGTAAATCCTGCATGTTTTTACTCTCTGCCAAAAGAGGTACACTTGCTGTCCTAGACTTAATAGCCTCCAATGTGTGCTGCTGGTACTTCAGCATATGAAAAAGACAATTGGTAGCCTTAATAGCTAGGGTGGCAGAGGTATAAACTTTTTTGCCCCACCTATCTAGGTTCCTAGATTCCCTGTCAGAGGGAACAGGATTCCTTGTAACAGTGGCCTTAACTCCTTTAGGGCCTTGAGAAATAACCTCTTGATCTGCCAACGGGTTCCTGAAAAGAAACAGATGATAATCAGGGACTCTGTAGTACCTGGCAGGTTTCCTGGGAGCAGAAGGAACAGAATTTGGAGTGAAGGAATTTCCCAGAAAAACATCAACAACTTCAACACGAGGGGGAATAGCAAGAGGCTTGTGCTGAGGTAAATCCAGAAACTCCCTAATCCGTTTCTTGGATTGGGGATAATCCTGACTTTCCCATTTAAAATGTTCTCTGAGGATATTTAAAGTATCACCAAAAGAGAAATCCTCTGGAGGAGAGGCAGAAGGGATGGACTCCTCTGCATCTGAATCCTCAAAAGGAGGAGAAGCCTGAAAAAATTCCTCTTCATCAGCAGAAATGCTGGAAGAATCAGAACCCGAACAGGACAAAACCTCAGGAGAAACATCCCTACTCCTTTTAGGGGGAGGAGGCTGAGAACCCCTAATAAGAGTCAACAGATCATTAGCCATTTTAACCATTTGGGACTGAGTGGAACGAGAAGAAGCTGGAGCCGGCCTTTTCACAGGCTTACGAATGGAAGATTTACCTGCAAACCTGAAGGACTCGGGAGGCCTGGCAACCGCCGAAGTTGCAGCAGAGGTTGAAGGAAGAAGTTTGCTGTCAGAATGCAAAACGGAGGCCTCGGACACCGGAGTCAGCTTAGCGGTTCCGGCTCCAGCAGAAGAGGTGGCCAGCGACAGGTCAGAAGGCTAAATGGAGGCCGAAGGCCTAAGGGACTCAGGAACTGACTCAATCAAGGCCTGCGGTTGTAGATCTGTGGACTGCAGTGACTGCAAAGGTGTCTCACTGGCTACCGCCTGACTGACGACCAACTTAACATCATCCGAGGACTTAGCTTTCAGAGGCCTGTCTCGGTCCTTATCCTTATGTTTCTTAGGAATATCCGAAGCCTGAAGACTGGTGGACGCCATAGCAACGAACTTAGGACAAACTCCAAAATGCCTAGCCAAAAGCTTAGCCCAACGACGGATAGTACGTGGATTAAAGGAGGCACAGAGATCACAACTGGGAACGTTGTGGTCAAGGCCTAAACAAATAATGCAATAAGAATGAAAATCTCTATGGGGAATCTGCTTTCCACAGGTAAGGCAATTATTAACTTTTTCTGACATTCGTTAAGGCAAGAAAAGAGGATCCCAACAGGGTACTTAGCTGTGGTGGACTTCAACTTTGTAGTCAGAAACCATCAAAGGTAAACTGCCGATCGGCATTCATGCACGAAAAGCTTCTGCTTTGGGCTCCAAGACAAGGAAGACTGAGGAAGTGACAATGGCTGCCTCCTTTTGTATCAGATGCCCGGACGTCCTTTACAACCGATGACAGCCAACGTAATTTTTACTTACCTTTCGTATTCTGGCCGATCAAGTGCTACCGGGAGCCGGATAACCCATTTGTTAGGACTGCAACAGTGAAACACGATGATCAGACACCACTCAAGAACCCAGAATCCTCCACTCTGAAGAAAGAGTCAGTGCTGAGCTGTCGAACACCGAGGCTCTGAGGGGAAGTGACAGCGCTGAAAACGTCGGAGTCAAGGTCACCCCCCTGGACTTGATGTTGAGGTTGTGGCTCAGAGACACACACGACACTGAGACGGTAGGTGCTGCATGCATCAGGGAGGCAGTTGGAGACGAAGCGATGACAACCATCAGCTCTGTCTCGGTTCTTGGGACCAATATAACCGAAGGTTCCAAAGCTGAAGGTTGGATCCAAGACGGAGCTACATGGTGGAATGGGGAAAGTCTGCCCACAGATCTGGTGGGGGGCGGAGCTGGCAAAACCCCTATCTGAATCGGTGCTTGGAGAAATTGCCTCATCAGCTTATCGTGTCATTCTCAGATAATCTATAGGACCTGGTGGAAGAGGACACTGAGGGTGGTCTGGATGTTCTCCTAGGGAAGATCTCCCAAAGGGGGGGATCTTTGCACCAACATACTCGGCTCTGAGCTGGCTAGTGGAGCACGAGATGGAGGACAATGCAGAGCCGAAAAAGTAATTTCCGAGGACCATGGATCGAGGATTTTGCAGCCTTCCTAGTATGCTTGGAGGCAGAAGACGACCTGTCTGGGGAGCGTTTTCTGGCCTCCCACGTCTCCTTATGCTTCCTGGTGGGGGGTTTAAACCCCTGAAGTGGAGAGAGTAGCAGAAGAGGAAGACGAAGGAAGCAAACCCTTAAGGATGAGTTTGTTCCTCCAATCTGCAAGAGTACGCAGATGGAAGCTCTCACACACTGTACAAAAACTGTTTAAGTGAGCAGGATCTAGACAGTACACACACTCCCTGTGGGCATCAGACAAAGGGATCTTATGCCCACAGGAAGTGCATTTTTTAAACCCTAAAGGCTTTGTCTGATTTAGAATCAGACTTAGAATCAGCTATAACGAACAAGATTTTTTTGTGTGTGTGTAAGGAAAGGAAGAGGGACAGAGAAAGAGTGAGAAGGAAAGTTATGTCAGACAGAAACTCTTAAACTGTAAATAACACAAACTCGCTAAAGTCTCACAAACAGGAGAAGATCAGGGTAGGAAGATAAGAAGATGCAAAAAACTCACCAAACTGACTCAGATTTTGTTGGCTTAAAGTATCCAAAAAACAGCACAGGAGCACTGGAACAATGACACCTCGATGCTTACTTGAGCAGCAAATGAGATTTGATGTACTCTGGGGGAATGAGGCATTATGGGTAGGATGAGAGGAGCACGAGCTTCATATCCCAAGCTTGGAAAGAGGCTGAATCGGATCTGAGACCCACACAGGTTGAGGAATGAATGAAAATGACATCAGATTTAATTTTAAAATGTCCCTTGAACAAGTTAACCAACACAAAGCATGGAAAATTGCAAGCAGAAATAATCTGGCATAGATTTTACAATACATACAGTGTAGAATCTGTAATGTGGTACAAATAAACATATGTATTAATTATACGTGTCAATCATTCAATTATGCAGAACAGTGCGTAAAGCTACTGAGACAAGTTGAACATATCAACAAGCTGTTAACATGTATTCTTACATCCACTGATTCCAAGGACTCTATAATCTGAAATGAATGACTATCTTTGTGGTTTGTGATGTGAAGAATGTAACAGAATATGATAGTAATGCTCAAATATTATTTACAGGTATACTAACCTTTAGAATGGAGAAATGCAGGAGAGCATTGCAGAAAATCTCCAATTTTTTGCAGTGTTGCATCCTTTTTGCAACTGGACTTTAAACTGGATTGTGATAGGCGTTTTCTAGCAGACATATTTCTTTGGATTCCTAATACAGATTTCTGCTAGTTAAAAACAAAAGAAAAATGGTTACAGGCTCTGATAAATAAACTAAGATGTGAAAATCATGTTGGTGACCTCAATAAATATCAAGATATGCGTATATACTAACCAAAATAGTTTAGCAGACTCGGACTGCTAACTAGAGCCAAGTAAAGGCTGCTACAAAAAGCTCTCCGCATGCAGAATATTAATGTTAAATAGCCACAACGATGATCTCCTGGAAGCTTTTCTTCATTTCACATAACAGGGAGAGACTCCTTGGTGAAATCTATCGACACTCGTCCTAAATTCAGAAGAGCAAAGTGCTTTCTGGCCCAACAACAACATGGCAATGTAACTTGGCAATTCCCCATCAGTTTTATAAGTTTACATTAAATATAAGAATTCTGCATTCAGCCTAAACGTTTAGCAGGTCTGTTATGGCAGGTATTAACAATGAGCACTGTCTTGTCTGATCTTTTATTTATTTTACAGTGTGGATCCATTGAGTTTAAGATGCATAAAAAGGTTTTGTTTAAAAAATATCACCACCACAGTGAGGGTAGGTCCACAGTGGTTGCCAGCTGACCTTACACAGGGTGTAGTCTGAAGAAGCGATAGTGTTATCACGAAAGCGCTTACTTTATCACTTCCTTTTATGTTCAATAAATAGGATTTTTGCCTAGCCGTGTTGGTTCGGTACTTGTTTTTCACTTCATGTTAACACAGTTTTCTTGTACCGCACTTTTCACCTGTTCCTGTGGATTTTTACTTTTTGTGGACACTACAAAACAAGATTTCTTGAATGGATTTATGTGGTTTGAATCAACACAGCCTTCAAGATGACAATATTCTAAGGGGGTTCAGTACACCCAGGCAGAAGGAAGCAGCAACTACATATAAAATTTAACTCTGTGAACAAATTAGACAGATACAGTTTCCTACCTCAGCCAAAACTGTGACACCTAATTTACCATTCTTGCAAATATAGTGGTTTTAAATTTGTTCTGTGGTAAATATAGACTGCAGTTTCTCAATAATGCACAAACAACTGGTCCTCTGCAATGACTGTTAAACAGTCCTTTGCTTCAGTTCAGAAGAACAGTCCTTTCTCCAAGTTGCAGTGACCACTAAGTCAGACATAATAAATGGCAAGAATATGTATGGGGGTGGATATGCCTGGTTGTAGGCAATTGTTAGGTTTTTGTATTTGCATCTGGTAACAGAGCACAAGGAACAGTATTTTTGTAGACTTTAACATAATATATACTTTATTTGGAATAGAACAAAGATAGAAAATGCTAAATAAAAAGACATTCTGGGGAATTCAACAAACTCTGTATAAGCTTCGTGTGAAGCCTACAATGGGTTTGTGTGTTTGTGCAGTAAGCAGCACTGCTAATTACATATTCATGCCACACACTCCGTTTAAACATAAAAAAGAAGCTCAGTTTCATGGCTAGCAACAGTGCTGCTGGCCAGGAAATTGTGTACAGTAATAGGGTCATAGGTAGATACTAGGCAATTAGCCCAAGGCCCTAAGTAAGCCTAGCCAACAAGGTTCCCTGGCTTACACCACAAAAGAAAGTTATTTTCTTGTGCCCCTGTCGAGAAGAGCCACAGAAGTGATCCCCAGGGTGAATTTCCTATTTCCCAGCCACTCAAGATTTTTCTTGAAGAGTGCTAATGTGGAGCTTTGTTTGATATAGTTAGCTTGTTCCAGAGTATGGGAAGTTTCTGGGACAGGAATCTATCCTTCCAGCATGTCCTGTTTATTGTGGTGACAAGGTTTAGGTGCCTAGAGCATGCAGCTCGGAGGGATTGGGATTTCTTTAGGTGTAGCATGTCCAACAGCTCTGGGTAGACATAGCTTTATATGTTAGGCAGAGATCACCTGAGAGTAGGCGATATGCTAAGGAGTAAAGCTGGTGTTTTTTGAGACGGTCAATGTAGGGCATCTGTTTGAGGCCAGTAATCCTCTTTGTGAGGTACTTCTGTGGCCTTTCCAACTGCTGAAGATGTCTTGTGAGGTACACTCCAAAAGGGGCGTTGTACTCTATAATGGGTCTAATGAGTGACAAGTAGAGGGGAACAACTGACCTCCCTGGGCCTCTACTGAAAATGGACGTATATCCAGTTAGACTAGCCCGGACAACAAATGTAAAATAATAATAAATAAAATAAATTTTTTCCTGGATGAGAACCCTTTTGTGATGAGGTATGCCACATAGAAGGGTTTCCTGATACTGTCGTGATGTGATTATCAAAGGAGAGACTACTGTCCCAAGGTCTCTTATCACACATTCAGCGTTAAGTAGACTGCCACCTATGTGGTAGTTCATGGGTACAGAGTTTTTACCAAAGGGGATGACAATGCACTTTTTGGCAGTGAGCTTGAGGCCATGGCTCTGACACCAGGCATGTGTCTGAGTGAGGCCCTTCTGTAGGATGTCCACATCATTAGGAGTTTTGATTATGGCTCCTAGTTTGCAGTCATCTGTGAACTTCATTAGCCAAAGGCCTTCTGTGTTAGCCTGTACTTCAGAGAAGTAGATACCAAACAGGAGAGGTCACAGGACTGAACCCTGTGGTACACCACTTTGTCACTGGTTCGAAGTCAGATTTGGAGTCTGCAAATTTTACAGTGTGGGTTCAGCAGACATGTAGACCTGTTTACCTACAAGCAAACTAGATCTGAACTGCGCAGTATGCCATAATGATTACCAGGGTTAAAAATATAGGAATGTATATGGTCCAAACAAATAACAGGACAGTACACAGTGCAAAGTATTGTGAAATCCCATCTCAGACATTCTGTACAACAGTTCTGTAAATGATCTGTAATGGTACATGGACTGCCATTTAAAATACACAGTCAGGGGAAGTGTGGTGTTCAATAGGGACACACAGATGAATTGTCTGAATGAACACAGAGAAAGTGGACAGGTGAAACACCTTAATGTACAGCAGCGGAGGACATGTAAATGATGATAATTATAGCAAGAATACTAATCACATATCGACATGATACAGTACAGACTGCACAGTGAAAATGTATATTATGTGACTGCACACAAGGTGACAACAATGGAGAAGAGGTCTTTGTGACGAGCATTCGAACATGTACAATGGAGCATTCGAACATGTACAATGGAGCATTCGAACATGTACAATGGAGCATTCTAACATGTACAATGGAGCATTCTAACATGTACAACGGAGCATTCGAACATGTACAACGGAGCATTCGAACATGTACAATGGAGAGGACATCCATCAGGGATGTTATATACAACATGGGTTAGCTACATATTGTGAAGCTGTGCAAACACAGTTGTCTGAATATGACTAATATCAGCAGAGGTCTCCACCAAGTGGGACACAGAGTTAAAGGTACACGGACAACAGTAAACAAAAGCACGCAAAGTCATGGACAATATCAGAATAATACCACCAGTAATCCCATGTCCCTGACAAAGAATAGTTGTGCAAAATCTTACCATAACCATAGATGTCCTCAGGCTGTCTTGTACGTCTGGCCAATATACAAAAGTCTGCTGTTACTCCCCTTGCTTTGGATCCAACCTTGCTTTGTGTGTGACTGTGATATGTTACAACCACATAAATCCTTTTTTATAACTGAATATCTTGAATGTGTTTTGTTTCTCTAGTGGGTAATATTGAAATAAAAAAAAAAGTTATGCACTCACAATAACGTTCCATCTGTGTTGTTGATCTTCATTCATTCTTGACCTGTGGGACTCTGTTCTGATCCTTGGAACAAGCTTGGCCATTATACAGCTTGTGCCATCCAAAAAAAACTCTCGAGCTACGACTCTACCTACAGCGCCCCTCTCTCCATTACCTCAGAACCAGTTTGCAGCCAATGAGTATGACAGAAGAAAGTACAGTTGTGTACCTACCATAAATGTAGATGTCCGAGTGTATTCACTGTTGCAGTCATTACTCTTGGGTTATCCTGCTGGCAGGCTACCTGCAGTTGGCCTGAATTCCAAAGTCCTGGTCCGGCGTCGGTTGCTGTCACCTCTTCCCTGATGTCAGTGCACCAGGGGTATAAAAGATGCAGCCGATGCCATTTTCTTCAGTTTTTCTTGCCCCAGATGTCAGGTGCCCCCAAAAGGGTAGGCTAAATATATTATCCCAATAAACATGCATGCAGTAAAGAAACATTTCCTTCATCTACAAGCAAATGCACCACATAGGTTGTATAGAATAGAAAAGTACAGATAAACCCCAGCAAAAGAAAGGGGGACGGTGGGAGGGTAACCTGGACTGCAACAGTGAATACACTCGAACATCTACATTTATGGTAGGTACACAACTGTACTATGTTCATAGTGTTTCACTGTTGCAGTCATTACTCTTGGGTTGAATCCCAAAGATGAGGATGGGTGGCTGCGCTAAATAGGATTAGGAGAGGCTATGAGGCCCTGCAGAACTGCAGTGGCAAAGCCTGCTCTGTATTTAGAGTAAAGAGGTAAGTGGTAGTGCTTTGTAAAAGTGTGCACTGAACTCCAAGTTGCAGCCTCTAAGATGTCTTTGGTTGGTACTCCTCTGAGGAAGGCTGCTGAAGTGGCTGCTGCTCTGGTAGAATGAGGCCTAATGCCCTTGGGCACTGATTTGCCATGCTGAGAATAGCAGAAACGGATGCGATGGCCTATCCATTTAGAAATAGTCTGTTTTGAGATAGACTTTCCTTGTGATCCTGCAGCATATGACACTAAAAGTTGCTCAGTCTTTCTGAAAGTTTTAGTTCTGTCCAAGTAGGAGAGTAGCTGCCTGTGTATGTCCAAAGAATGCAGAATTTTCTCACCCTTGTTCTGTGGGTTTGGATAAAAGGTAAGCAAGTGAATGATTTGGTTTCGGGCCACACTGGACACCACCTTAGGCATAAATGTTGGGTTTGTCCTCAGAGAAACCCTGTCTGGATGAAAAATGATAAAAGGTTCCACAGCCATGAGTGCTTGTAACTCTGAGACTCGTCTTGCAGAGGTTATTGCTAGGAGCAGAGCTGTTTTCCACGATAAGAATTTCATATCCGCTGTTGAGGCTGGCTCAAAAGGAGGCAGTGTGAGTTTTTCCAAGACATAATTGAGGTCCCATGCCGGAATTGGTGCTCTCCTTGGAGGCCTGATGTTTCTGGCCCCTCTGAGGTACTGCCTTATTAAAGGATGTGAAAAGATAGGTGGTTCCATATAGTAATGGGCTGAAATGGCAGAGGCATGAATCTTAATTGATGAAAAGGAAAGGCCTTCGTCCAGCATGTCTGTTAGGTATTGTAAAATCTGAGGGATATTTGGTACATACGTGTCAATGCCTTGTTCCTGTTTCCAAGCACAGAATATCTTCCATTTTTCTGCATAAGATTTTCTGGTACTGGGCCTCCTGGCCTCCAAGATAACATCCAAAACAGCTTTTGAAAGAGGAGTGTTCTGAATGGCTACATTATCCGCCATGCTGCCAGATTTAAGGTCCTGAGTTGGCTGTGCAGGATCTGATTGTTTTTTTTGGGTCAGCAAGTGAGAAGTTTGAGGCAATATCCATGCTGGACCTTGAGACAATCTCTTTAGGATTGGGTACCAGTGCTGGGGTGGCCAGTCTGGTGCAATCAGTATCATTTTTGGCTTCTCTTGTCTGACCTTTAGGAGTACCCTGGGAAGGAGAGGCAGTGGAGGAAAAGCATATACTGTTAGATTTTTCCAGCTGAAGTATAGGGCATCCACTCTCCAAGCTTGTTTGTGATAAATCCTTGTGCAAAATCTCTGTAATTGGCAGTTGTGAGGGGAGGCAAATAGATCTATGTCTGGGTATCCCCATTTCCTTGTTATCATGCTGAAGACTTGTGGATCCAGTTTCCACTCGTGGGGATCCATGAGGTTTCTGCTTAGTTCGTCTGCCAGAGTATTTGTTTTTCCTGGCAGGAATTGTGCTTGCAGGTGAACTTGATAAGTCAATGCTGTGTCCCATAAGGTCATTGCTTGTCTGCAGAGGGGGTAGGAATGTCTACCTCCCTGCTTGTTTATGTATCACATGACCGTAGTATTGTCTGTCTTTATCAGTAGCTGTCCTGGTTGAAGTAGATCCTTGAAAGCTGTCAGGGCATTCTGAACAGCTAGCATCTCTTTTTGATTGATGTGAAGATGCATCTGGCTTGCAGGCCATGTGCCCTGAATACATTTTCCTGCCATATGGGCCCCCCCAGGCGTAATCTGATGCATCCGTTGCCAGTATCTGTCTGGCTGTGGGTAAAGTGAATGGCAGACCCTTGTTGTGGTGACAGGCCTGTGCCCACCATCGAAACTCCTGTTGCAGGCAGGGAATGACGGTAATTACTGTCTCCAGGCTGTGGCAATGCTGAGTCCAAACACTTGTTAGATACCACTGTAGTTTCCTCATATGCAGTCTGGCATATGGAATTAGTAGAATGCAGGATGCCATGAAACCCAAGGCCTGCAGGATTTTCCTTGCAGATAACTGGGTTTTTGCTGCCAACTTTTTGAAGTAAGAAGTCAGTTGCTTTTGTTTGTCTGGCGTGAGATAAGCCATCTGGGCAGTTGCATTTAAGCTTGCACCCAGGAATATTATCTCGAGAGGGTACTAGTTTTAATTTCTTTTCGTTTACTGTGTACCCCAGGCAAATTAGTAATCTTTTTACAAACGCCAGATGCTTTAGAAGAATGTCTTTGTTCTCTGCTTGAATAAGGCAGTCGTCCAAGTAGGGATATATCTGAATTCCTCTTTGTCTGCAAAATGCAATTACTGGCGCCAGGCATTTTGTGAAGACCCTGGGCGCAGCAGATAAGCCAAAGGGCAGTGCAGAGAATTGGTAGAGCATTGAGCCAGCTATGAATCTGAGGTATCTTCTGCAAGATTGTCTGATTGGGACATGGAGGTATGCCTCTTTTAGGTCCAAAGTTACGAGCCAAGCCTTCTTGCCCAGCATGGGTAGTAGCTGCTGTAGAGTCAACATCTTGAATTTTGGAACCTCCAGAAACGTGTTTAGTATAGACAGGTCCAGTATTGGTCGCCAGGCTTTTTCCTTTCTGGGCACTAAGAAAAGTGTGGAGTAAAATCCTTGCCTCTGCTCTTGTTGTGGTACTTGCTGAATGGCCCTCATGTCCATGAGGGCTGTAATTTGTTTTTGTGCCTCTGCCCAATGGTTGTGTGGCAGGTCTGGCATACCTTTTGCCCTTGGTAGGGTGTGGAAATGGAACCAGTAGCCTTGGGACACTATGTTCAAGACCCACTTGTCTTGGGTAATCTTTTGCCAATTTAATGAAAAAGTGCTAGTTTTCCTCCTAAGGGGGCTGCCAAAAGAAAAAGGCTTGGATCTGGCAGAGGAAAGTCATTGGGACTGTTTCCTGTAAGGTTGTGATTTGTCTTCTCCGCTTTTGGGGCTGAGATCTGCCTCTGGGACGTCTGTATCTGCCTCTTTGTGATCTGTCTGACACTGGAAATGACCAATTTTTAGAAGGCCAGTTCCTGCTAAATCTGAGTGGCTGTACCTGTAAGAAATCCTTAACTGTATGCATGGATTTCGCTTTATCCTCCATTTTCCTTAACACCTCTTCTGCTTTAGCACCAAACAAAGTATCATGCTGTAATGGGGCATCTAATAAGTTTGCTTTAACATGATCAGGCAGATTCTGTTCCTTTAACCAAGCATGCCTTCTAATAACAAAACCTGTAACAGTGGCCCTGCAAGAGGCCTCCAGTGAATCATAACCACAGTGCAAAGTATGCTTTCCCACTTGTTCAGTTGCATACAATAAATCCTGCATTTCCTTGTTCTCTGAACATTCTGAATTTGTCAACATTTTCTGTTTAAGCAGTGACATTAAGTATTGCTGATATTTAAGCATATGAAACTGACAAATTAAAGCCCTTACAGCCAAGGCAGCAGAAGTGTAAACTTTTATCCCCCATCTGTCCAGTGCCCTAGAACCCCTATCAGAGGGGTCAGGGTTTTTTGCAGTGGAAGCTTTGACCCCATTGGGATCCTGCGATATAGTTTCTGGGTCAGCAGCGGGGTTTTTATATAGGAATTTATGAGAATCCGGGACCCTGTAGTATCTCTTTCTGGCTTAGCAGGTGCACGGGGTAAAGAGTCAGGGGATAGGCCGGACTCTGAAAATACATCATCTACAATGTCTAGAACAGGTGGAATAGCAAGGGGTCTGTGCTGAGGAAGTAGCAGAAAGTCTCTGAGCCTTTTTTTAGATTCAGAATAATCTTGGCTCTCGCAGTGGAAATGCTCCCTCATGGTATGCAGGGTTTCCCCAAAAGAATAATCCTCAGGAGGAGAGGCTGAAGGAATGGATTCTTCAGCATCAGAGACCTCATAGGGAGGAATAGCATAATCCTGTTCAGAAGAGGAATCAGAGGAAATAGAAACCTGATCAGAAGAATCATATTCTGTCTCTTGCCTAGGCCTCTTATCAGGAGGGGGATGGGAACCCCTGATCAATGTAATTAGGTCTTCGGCCATTTTAAGCATCTGTTTTTTAGGCATGGAAGTCTGAGTAGGAGAATGCTGTACTTGTTTCTTTGTCTTTAGAGCTGCTTTAGTCTTTGAAGCTGAAGATGGTTTAACATAACTGTGTAGGTCTGTAGACACCCTCAGAAGCCGATGCCTGCTCAGCGGCTCCGGACCCATCTGAGGGAATGATTTCCGAGTGTCCAATACTTTGAGTGTCCAGAGGCCCAGTCGGCTCCACGTGGGAGTCGGAAGTGGCCTGTGGCTCTGAGGTAGCGGGCGCCAGGGGCTGCAAAAGCACCTCACTGAGAACCGGCGACTGGCCTAACGGAGGCCTCGTCGTCAGTTTTGGACCTCGGATGCCTATCCTTTTCCTTGTGTTTTTTGTAAACTCCGGTCGTCGGCTGTTCCGACAGCATTATATAATTAAATCTTCGGCCAAAGTAATGAAATGCAAAATAGAACCGCCGCTTAATAGTGCGTTGGTTAAATCTAGCACAAAACCGACAGCTAGCAACGTTATGGTCAAGGCCTAGGCAAGGAATACAGTAAGAGTGAAAATCCTTATGAGGTATTTGCTTCCCACAAAAAATAACAATTGTTAACTTTTTCTGACATCGGTCTGGAGCAAGAAAAAAGTTTCCCCAACGCGGTACTTAGCTTTAATGAAAATTTCAGTTCTGAAATTTGGATTTGAAAATCTCAGGAGTCGGCCGACCGGCACTTGCGAACTGCTTTTGCTTTGGGCACTGCGCGGCAAGAAAGACGGAAGAAAATGGCGTCGGCTGCATCTTTTATACCTCTGGCGCACCGACGTCAGGGAAGAGGCGATAGCAACTGACGCCAGACCAGGACTTTGGAATTCAGGGTGACTGCGGGTAGCCTGCCAGCAGGATAACCCAAGAGTAATGACTGCAACACTATGATCATATAAACAAAGGTGGAAGCCATTTCCAAGGTTAAACCTACAGGTTCCCAGAACAAGTGTTCAATCCTCCAGGAACTCTATAGAAGGGGGAAAGAGGGTGGGATGTCAAGAATGAATGAAGATTAACACCACAGATGGAATTTTATGTTAAGTACATAACTTCTTTATGTGATGTTGTCAATCTTCATTCATTCTTGACCAGTGAAACAGAGTCCCCAGCTACTTTAGGTCCTGGGTGGACTAACGGAAGGATATCCCTGATAACCACAGAGCCAAAGGATGCTCTTCCCCTGCAGACCATATCCAATTTGTAATGAGTGATAAAGGTATGTGGAGTAGTCCATGTCGCGGCTGCACATATTTCATCCATGGAAGCCTTGGAGTGGAAAACAGCTGACGTGGCTATTGATCTAGTGCAGGGGTGTACAACCTTTTGGATTGCCGGGGCCACATTGAGTGAAGAGAAATTGTCTTGGGGCCGCATATAAAATATATCATATAATTAACTCTTTTGCTGCTGTGGGTGACCAAAGTCGACCTCTTGGCTGTACTGTAGGTGCATTCGAACAATGAATACATGTAATAAATGCCTAATATTTGCCTTAAAATTGTAATTCTAATTCTCTAATCTAACAGATAACGCTAACATCTTAGTGTGTATATATATATATATATATATATATATTTTTTTTTTATATTTACACAAATAAACAGATATTCACTACAGCACTAGCATTTCTCACTGGGAAAACCATTCCAGCGGTCCAACTACGTAAAATGTCAACATTAGCAGTCCTACAATACTATAATCCACAAAAATAAGCCAACACATTTGCAATAAAGTAAAGAATTCACATTACTGACTTCATAAAACAATTCTGAATAAGCTAGAAGAGGGTCTCACCCAAACAAATGACTGGTGCCAGAAATATGGCCTCAAGCTAAATGCCAAAAAATGCATCATCCCCTTTCGGTAGAGTGATGTCCCCACAAATTATCACATTAATAACAATGTTGCAAGCACGCAATCAGTCGTGAGGTGCTTGGGCACCAAGGTTGACAGAAATCTGACTTTTGACCACCATGCTGTCTCTGTTGTAAGGAAAGCTTTTTACATGGCCCACCTCATAATAAGGGTATCTCATCCAGTGACAAGGAGGGCATAACATCCCTGTATTCTTCCTTTATAAGAGCCATTACAGTGCATGCGCCTCAGCAAAACACCCTGCCAAAAGGAAGACTACAACCATTTCGGACAAAAAAGGTCAAAGGACTACGTTCACTTAGTTATCCAAACAGACTAAAAAGCTTCTTGCTTTCCTCTGTCTCTCACTGGCCCCTATAAATTTAATCACTGGCTTGCTTTTCAGGCTAAGAAAGATCATGCCTTAAGAGAATTCCTCCACCTCAGAAATACTGGTTATACTCAAAACGCTCATTACAAAGACCACAGCCTTCAGTGCAACATAAACAAGCCACTCTGTATGGTCAGGTTCTTGATACAAAAACTTCAACTTCTATAAAAAGCTCCTCTCATTATCAAACAATGTAGTTCAGCAACACAACAACTGGATGGATAGCCATAAATGTACTCCTTCAGTAAGCAGCATAGCCTTCATAACACCAGATGGAAAATCCACATACTACACTTGCCTAGCTGGATGGCTAAGATCTAATGCTGGTTACTCAGGTCTACTTGCCCAAGAAGAGGGGCCTATTTACCTAAGAATTCCATTTGCAAAAATATATTCAGTATACATATTTAATCACACACACACACTCACACTCTCACAAAAGGACCTCCTACTTGTAAAATAGGCAACCTCAGTAATCACATGACACACACTCAGTGAATGAAAATGTCTGGAAGACAAAATATCTGAAAAAAATAAAATCATACTAGAGATGGACTCGTCCATGCAATTTCCCACCACCAAAAGGACCATCAATAAATTAACAAACTGCTCAGCAAAATGTAAATCAATTAGAAATCCATAAACTCTCTAAGATCGTACTACATACTGGAGTAAACATATAACTCCCCTCCATTCTAAACTCATTTAACATTTAGACATTTTAATTTGTGCAGAAGTTATTCACAGACTGACAGTTTACTGTACTGTCAACATTAGCACTCTTATGCTTACGTCCGAACCAATGAAGCATACCTGTCAATTCCAAAAGAATTCAAGTAGCTTAATAAGGTTATTTGCAAGGTTACATGGCAGTTTATGTTGGAAATAAGCAGAGATATTAAAAAGGCTCTGTTTCACGTAATTATGCTGAAAAGTCTTCCAAGGTAAATACAGCCTTCTGATTTAGTATGAAAAGTACAGTTGTGTACACTTATCATAAATGTAGATGTTAGAGTGTACTCACTGTTGCAGTCCTAACCATTGGGTTATCCGGCTCCCGGTAGCACTCAATCGGCCAGAATACCAAAGGTAAGTAAAAATGACATCGGCTGCCATCAGTTGTAAAGGACATCGGGGTGTCCGATACAAAAGGAGGCAGCCAACATCACTTCCTCAGTCTTTCTTGCCATAACAGTCAGAAGCCCCGAGAAATAAGGCTTAAACCAAAAGCAATTTTGGCAAACAACATCCAATTCAGCCTGTAACCTCAGGATAAGAGAATAGGAAAGGACCAAAAAAGGGGGAAGGAGGGAGGGAAACCAGGACTGCAACAGTGAATACACTCGAACATCTACATTTATGGTAAGTGTACACAACTGTACTATGTTCATCGTGTTTCACTGTTGCAATCCTAACCAAAGGGTTGATTACCAAAGCCCAGAGAAAAGGGAGGAGGAACCAACAGAATCAAGGGTTGGAGATAATGCCCTGCAACACAGCAGTGGCAAACCCTGCCCTGACTCTGGAAAACAGAGGCAAATTATAATGTTTTGTGAAAGTGTGAACAGAAGACCATGTGGCAGCCTCCAAAATATCTTTAGTAGGGAAAACCCTTAAAAAGGCTGCAGAAGTGGAAGCTGCTCTAGTTGAGTGGGTCTTAACCCCTTGAGGAGGAACCTTGCCATGAAAGGAATAACAAAAGGTGATACAATGTGCAATCCACTTGGAAATGGTTTGCTTAGAAACAGCCTTGCCCTGTGCTCCAGGGGCAAAACTGACCAATAACTGTGCTGATTTCCGAAGGTCCTTAGTCCTGTCCAGGTAAAACCTGAGCTGTCTGTACACATCAAGAGAATGTAGGATCCTTTCACTTCTATAACGAGGATTAAGAAAGAAAGTAGGAAGGTGTATGGACTGATTAAGGGTCAAGCTAGAAACCACCTTAGGCATAAAGGAGGGACTGGTTCTCAAAGAGACCCTATCTGCATGGAAAATAAGAAAAGGCTTCACAGCCATCAAAGCTTGCAGCTATACAAGCCTAGCCATAACAATTCCCTGGCTATTTCTTCCCACATTATTTACTTTCCTGTACCCCTGTCTAGCAGGGCGACTGACGTGATCCCTGGGGTGAATTTCCTTTCTCCCATACAATCGTCAAGGTTCCTCTTGAAGAGGTCCAAAGAGGCACTCTGCTTGACATGTATGGGCAATCTATTCCAGAGTCTGGGGAGTCTCTGGGTCAGGAACCTATCCCTCCAGCATGTTTTGTTTATTGTGATGACAAGGTTTAGATCCCTGGAGCGTGTAGCTCTGAGAGATTGGGATTTCTTTAAGTGTAGCATGTCCAACAGCTCTGGGTTTGACATGGCCTTGTATGTTAAGCAGAGATCGCCTCTGAGCAGACGATATGCGACAGAGAACAGCTGGAGTTTTTTAAGGCGGTCAGCGTAGGGCATCAGCTTTAGGCCTGTGATTCTTTTAGTGAGGTATTTCTGAGGCCTTTCCAGTTGTTGCAGATGTCTTGAGAGGTACATACCAAATGGGGCGTTGTATTCTATAATGGGTCTAATGAGGGATGAGTACAGTGGGACAATGACCTCCTTTTTTCTGGATGAAAAGCCCTTTGTGATGAGGTGTGCCACATAGAAGGATTTCCTGACTCTTGTGGCGATGTGGTTATCGAAGGTGAGACCACTGTCCACCTGTGTCCCTAAGTCTCTTATCACACTTTCTGTGTTTAGTGTACTGCCACCTATATGGTAATTCATGGATACATGTTTTTCCCAAAGGGGATAACAATACATTTCTTGGCATTGAGCTTGAGCCCATGGCTCTGGCACCAAGCATCTGTTTCTGTAAGGCCCTTTTGTACAGTATCCACATCATTTGGGATTCAATAATGGCTCCCAGTTTGCAGTCATCTGCAAACTTTGTTAGCCAGAGTCCCTTAGTGTTGACCTGTACTTCAGAGAAGTAGATGCCAAACAAGAGTGGCCCCAGGACTGAACCCTGAGGTACTCCACTTGTCACTTGTCTGGAACTGGATTTGGAGTCGGCTACTTTTACAGTGTGGGTTCTATCAGTAAGCCATTTAGCAACCCATTGGGTGACATAGGGATTAATGCCCAACTTAGTAAGTTTATCTATGATTCCAGAGTGGGGGATGGTGTCAAAGGCCTTGGCAAGGTCTAGATAGGCTGTGTGGACCACCTTACTCTTGTCCATGGCTCTGGAGACTGATTCAAAGAAGTCAATCAGGTTCAGGAGACAAGATCGGCCCTTCACAAACCCAAACTGGGTGGGGTCCAGTGTTTGAAGGTTGCCAATGTCTTTGTTTATAAGTTCCATGATAATACGCTCCATGGCCTTGCAGATAAGGCTTGTCAGACTGATGGGACGGTAGTTTCCGGGATCCAAGGTGGATCCCCCCCTTGTGGATTGGGATAACTGTAGCTCTATGCCACTCAGTGGGCACGAAACCTGAAGTGAGACTATGATTAAACATGACACTTAGGTGAGGAGCCAGTTCATATTGTAGTTCATGTAGTACACAGCCCGGGATGTCATCTGGTCCCATGGATGCTGTATTCTTGGCTTTAGAGAGTGCGTTTTGTACCTGTGTGGCCATTACTGGAATATGGCAATCTTCCGGTATTGAGATGGGCCATTTAGGGGGTGAGAGGGGGGTGAAGTTGGCACTGAATCGATCTGCCAGGATATTGGCAATATCCTTCGGATCAGTATATTTAATGCCATTCTGTTTTAGCTCAGAGCAGATCTGAGCATTGCCATTTAGATTCTTGACATAGTTATAGAATGCTTTGTGGTTGTCTTTGGAATCTTTGGCAATTTTATTTTCGTAACTAGCTTTGGAGGATTTTATGAGGCATCTCAGTTTCTTACTGAGGCTAGTAAGGGAGTTTTTGCATCCTGGGATTTTCCTCTTTCTGCAAAAGTTTCTTCCTTTTGTTGTAAAGTTTGTTTATGGCAGGGGACCACCAGATTGGCTTCCTTTTTTTGGATGAGAGCATTTTGGTTCTATTTGGGATGGCACGATTCATGCATGAGTGGATGTGCTCATACAGTGCCTTAGTGTAGGATTCAGCAGTTTAACTTTCAGTTCCCGCCTGCATGGGTGTCATGAAGTTTGTCACTTCTGACTTGAGTAGCATGAAGTTGGCTTTGTAGAAGTTTTATGGTGGTTTCTTTACTGGGGGTGGGGTGGGATGTGGATGTTAAGGGTGATTAGCTTATGGTCAGACCTGACTAACGAGGGGGTGACCATAGGTATGGAGCATTGATTTCCCATGTTGGTAATGACCAGGTCTGGGATATTGGAGCCCCTGGTGGGACTATGGATTAGTTGATCCAGGGCGTTGGAATTTATGAATTCCAAGAACCGTTGCGCAAAGGTGTTGGGACATGAGTAGTTTTCCCAGTTAATGGCAGGGTAGTTAAAATCACCCAGTATTAGGGTGTTGGGTTCTATCTTAATATTTTCCAGTATGTTTACAAAGGTGTAGTGAGAATCTTGGGGTATGGTGGGGGATCTGTAGCAAGCTACAATTTGGATTGCAGTCTTACCTAGTGTTAGTTGCACTTGGAGAATTTCAGACACATTGTGTTGGCCAACTAGCCTGGTGGTGTGAATATCCTTGGTGAATATTGACACTCCTCCACCTTTAGTGTTTCGGTCCTGGTTTGGTGGCCGAAAAGTGTGGTAAGAGTTGTAGCCTGGTATTGCAGGGGTGCTCTCTGGAGCCTTGAACCAGGTCTCAGTTACTGCACAGATATCGATGTTCTCCATTTTTAGGAGTGCCTCGAGAGAGTGCATTTTGAGGTTTAGACTTCTAGCATTGAGTAGCATTACCTTCAGATTTTGCATGCTTGTACCTGTTACGGTGGTGGTTTTGTCCTTTGAAGTTTGCCTAAAAAGGCACTATAGGGGTGGCAAGAGCCCTAGCCAGTAACCTGAATCCCAGGGCGACAGGTGCAGACCATCTCTGGCAAAGCATCGTGGTCTGTCAATCATGTCATCCCAGGCAGACAGATACTGGATCCCCTTTGAATGACACCATAAGCTTAGCCAATTGTTGAAGTCAATCATTTTATCCTTATATTGTGGTATCATTCTGGGCGAAGGCAGGATGCTACTCAGGGCTAGGGTCATACCTGCCTGGGCCACATGATCCGAGAGCTTTTCCATGTCTCTTTTCATGTAGTCCAGGGAGGTACGTCTCAAGTCATTCACTCCAACATGGACAATGACAGAGTCATATTTGTACTTGTTGTGGAGTGACTTGAGTGCATGCGTTATGTGGCGGATCCTAGCACCCGACAGGCAGCTGACTGTAATTTTCTCCTTATTCAACCTGGTGAGAGGGACATCAGTGTGCCGGACTATAGAGTCACCTATGACTAAAGTGTTAGGTACATTGTCTTGCCTTAGGGGCTGTTGCTGGGTGGCACACTGGTGTTGTGAACTATGTGACACATTGGTTGTGATTGGTGTTTGTTTGCGCTTCAGCTTCAGAGGTCTTTGTTGCTTGGGCAGGTTACAGTTAAGGGCCTCTGCATATGTGGATTTAGTGTTGCGGGTTTAGAAGGGCTATGTGTTGCTTGAGGTGTAGTGTGGGTGTTAACCTTCTCCTCTTGACTGTTTAGCACAATCTTGGGTGGAGAGAGCTTTGCTTCCATTTTGGCTATGTAAGTGCATCTCTCACAGGTTGTAGTGTTGGGTGGTAGGAGGAGAGGGTTGTCTGTGTACATGAGGCAATTGCTGCATTGCCCCAGTATGCCCAGATTCACCAGGTGGACAGGAGAAATCACCGGAAGCTGACCCTTGGACATGCCTGGTTTGGGGCTTTTTTTTTTCTTTGTAAAGTATAGGAGCTGTTTCCTTAGCAAGGTACTTTGCAATTATAAGCTGCTTAGTGCCTACTATTAATTTCTCCTTGTTAACAAGGAGAGTTCAGTGTTTGTATGAGTTTAAGGCTTCCTAGTGCTTTCCAGCAGGTATTAGAGAAAGTGCTAGTCACAGGGATGCTTAAAGGTAAGATTGAAAAGAATGCACTCTGCAGTGTGCACTAGAGAAGTTAGATGTGAAAGTACGTAACTTGGGTTTTACCTGTTTAAAAAGTTAAGGTTTAGTGGAGAGTTACTATTTTTAAAACAGCAAGATGGATTGAAAGGGGTGGTCACTTTTGTATTTTGGTACTATGAAATACTGTAGGATGGCCAATAAATTTAAATAATTGAAGGGGTGGGATTTCAAAAACGATGATTTTGTGATTACTCACATAAGCCAGTGAAAGTAGAGAGAAATGAGATATATGGTCAGATTAACATAAGAGGCGGGCAACTAGAAAGACAGTGGTATTTAACAAGACAACTGAAATGGGTGGGATGGGTGGGAGGGCAGGAAAAAATTCTGAAATTCTGCCCGACTCAGAACAGAGAGAGCTGTGGTCTCTTTTGAAGTTTTAATATGCTGTTAAAACAGAATGCAAGCAAAACACAAGGTAAAGAAAACAAACTACAGTATTCAAAATATAGAAAGGCAATACAGTAATACAAAAAAAAACAGCAAACTAACCTTTCCTTCACAGCAAAGTGTAGCAGAGTCTGGATGAGCTTTTCTGGCTGAAGTTATAGCCAAGAGGAAAGCAGTCTTCCAAGAAAGAAACTTTAAATCTGCAGTGGCAGCTGGCTCAAAAGGAGGAAGAGAGAGTTTCTCTAGATCAATATTAAGAGCCCAGGCTGGAGGAGGTGCCCTTCTGGGAGGTTTTAAGTTGCAAGCACCTAAGAGAAACATTTCTATCAGGGGATAAGAGAAAATAGGTTGTTCAAAAGAAAAATGAGCAGAAATGGTAGATGCATGGAGCTTGATAGAGGAAAAAGAAAGACCACCCTGAAGCAATTCAGCTAGGTATTCCAGGATCAGAGGAAGGGTAGACTGAGAAGAAGATTCCTCTCTAGCCTGCATCCAGTGAGAGAACCTTTCCCATTTGCCAGCGTAGGACTTCCTAGTGCTAGGCCTCCTGTCCTCCCTCAGCACGTCAACAACCTGCTGGGAAAGGGAAGAAGATAAGGAAGGAGTCATACGATGAGCCATGTTGCCAAATGGAGGCACTGAAAATGAGGATGTAGAATGATTCCCCTTTTCTGAACCAAAAGATTTGGCTTCAGAGGAAGATGCCAGGGAGGAAATTGGGAGAGACTGCGAAGACTGTAGAAGATGGTTGTTTGGGGAGGAGAAAAGATCCATCTGAGGTGTGCCCCAACGTTGAATGATGCTGTAAAAGACTGCTCTGTTCAACTGCCACTCGTGAGGATCCAAGGTTCACCTGCTCAGCTGGTCTGCCAAAACATTGAGCCTTCCTGGAAGAAACTTGTGCTAGGAGATGCAGGTCCAGGAATGCTGCTATGGACCAAAGATTCATGCTTTGTCTGCACAGGAGCTAAGAGCGAGTCCCTCCCTGCTTGTTGATGTACCACATGACTGTGGTGGTGTCTGTTCTGACAAGCAGGGTCCCTGGAGAAAGAAGATGCTTGAAAGCTAGCAAGGCCTGCTGAACTGCAATCAACTCTCTTAGATATATGTGCAGGTGCATCTGCTGGGCTTTCCAACGTCCCTGTATGCATCTGCCATCCAGGTGTGCTCCCCAGGCGTAGTTCGATGTGTCTGTAGCCAGAACTTGAGTGGCAGGAGGTGGTCAAAAAGGCACTATTTTGTTTTATAGACAGGCTGTTGCCCACCATAGAAACTCTGTCTGCAGAGATGGAAGCAGATGAATCATCATATCCTGGTCCTGTGTGTGTTGACACCAAATGTTCTTGAGGTACCACTGCAATTTCCTCATATGCAGTCTTGCATATGGGATCATGAGAATACAAGATGTCATGAATCCCAGAGCTTGCAGGTATTTCCTTGCAGGGAGCTGGGACAGACTTGCCAAGTCCTTGAAGTAAACTGAAAGAGTTGTCTGCTTCTCTTGGGTGAGATATATCATCTGGGCGGTTGTGTTCAGACTCGCTCCCAGGAATGTTATCTCCTTGGATGGTACCATTTTTGATTTTTCCTCGTTGAGAGTGTAACCCAGGGAAGAGAGAAGAGTCTTTACGAACTCCAGATCCTTTAACAGCAGTTCCTGAGAACTTCCTTGAATCAGACAGTCGTCCAAGTATGGGTAAATCTGAATTTCCTTCTGCCTGCAAAAAGCAATGACTGGGGCCAGGCACTTTGTGAAGACTGGGAGCAGTAGATAAGCCAAAGGGCAGCACAGAGATTTGATAATGTTGCTTGCCCACTCTGAAATGAAGATAGTGCCTGCAATTTCCCTGATAGGGATGTGCAGATAAGCCTCTTTGAGATCCAAGGTTACCAGCCAGGATTCCTTTTCTAGCATTTGTAGCAAATGATGCAGAGTGAACATTTTGAACTTTGGGATTACTTGAAAAGAGTTCAGAATGGAAAGATCTAGGATAGGATGCAAGGTGCCTTCTTTTCTTGGTACTAGGAAAAGCCTGGAATAAAAGCCCTGGCTTATCTACTGAGCAGGAACTGATTCTATTGCTCCCAGATGAGACAAAGACAACATTTATTTTTCTACTTCTGCCCTTTGGTTTGGAGGAATGTCCGGGAATCTCTTGGGAGCTGGAAAGGTGCAGAAAGAAAACTTGTGCCCTAGGGACACCGTTCTGAGCACCCATTTGTCATCTGTGTTAGTGGCACAGACATCTGAAAAAAGGGCCAACCTTCCCCCTAAAGGACTCTCCAGGCAAGAAAGAACAGGCAGAAGTTGTAAAAAGTCATTGAGAGTGTTTTGATTGAGATGCTAGATTCTGCCCTTCTGAGCTGGGAATTTCTGGTTAAAGGCTTATTGTGCCTGCTTATTTGAACTGCTTATTTCTGAAATTGGTATGCCTTGTTTGCTGTAGCACAGACTAGATTCAGACCTGTTGAATCTAGATTTATTTGTATAACTTGAGCACTAATCCAGGCCATCTTTTTTTGGAGAAGGTTCCCCTGCACCCTAGTGGCAGGAGTGTGCAGTTAGAACTTGACTCGAAGACTCCTGGAACGAGGCTCAGTTTTTAGCTTTTATTGGTTAATTACTTAATTTGTTTGCTCGTTTCCCGCCTTTCCTAGCTAGTATAGTCCAGATCCTAGGATTTGCTGGTTTCAGGACTTTATTTTCTGGGTTCAGAGCTATCCAGAGCTTGCTGTGGTAAAGGGAAGTCCTACTGCTTACCAGTGGGAGTGTTTAGCATTGTACTGCCTATCTAACACTAGAGGAGTGGTTTCCAGCTCTGAAATTGTAATTTTATTAGCCTTTTTGGGCTGATTTCTATCCCTTTCAACTTTCTGGCTTAAAAATGTGTGTTTTTCTGCATTTTTTGTGTTGTGCAGCACAGCGGGGCTACAGTTAAACTATTCCAGGTGCCAGAAAGTCTGCTCTTCAAATTTTCCCTTAGCACTAGCTGGTTTCTCAGTAGCAGCACTAAAATCTGAGCCGCTGTGACTAGCACTTGCTCTAGAACCTGTTGGAAAGCACTAGGAAGCCTTAAACTGACACAAGCACTCAACTCTCCTTCTTTCGGCTTTTCCCAGTTAGGGGTCGCCACAGCAGAACTCTGGTCCGCTAAAGACTGGCAGCAGATTTTTACGGTGCCGAGGTGCCACATTGATGCCCAACCTTCAACGAAGGCACACGCAACTCTCCTTGTTAAGGAGAAATTAATCGTAGGCACTAAACAGCCTATAACTGCAAAGTACCTTGCAAAGGTAAGGGAAAACAGCTCTTGTACTTTACAAAAAAAAGCACCTAAACAGGCATGTCCAAGGGTCAGCTTCCGGTGATTTCTACTGTCCACCTGGTGAATCTGGGCATACTGGGGCAATGCAGCAAATGTCTCTTATACACAGACAACCCTCGCCTCCTACCACCCAACACTGCAACCTGTGAGAGATGCACTTACATAGCCAAACTGGAAGCAAAGCTCTCTCCAGCCAAAATTGTGCTAGACAGTCAAGAGGAGAAGGTTAAAACATGCACCACACCTCTAGCAACACATAGCCCTTCTAAACCCACACCACCAACATCCACACACAGCAACACTAAACCCGCATATGCGGAAGCCCTTAACATTAACTTGCCCAAGCAACAAGGACCTCCGAAGCTGCAACGCAAACACCAGTCACAACCAAAGTGACAGATAGCTGACAACACCAGTGTGCTACTCAACAACAGCCCCTAAGGTGAGACAACATACCTAACACTTTAGTCATAGGTGACTCTACAGTCAGGCACACTGATGTCCCACTCACCAGGTTGAACAAGGAGAATATTACAGTCAGCTGCCCGTCGGGTGCCAGGATCTGCCACATAAAGCACGCACTCAAGTCACTCCACAAAAAGTACAAATATGACTCTGTCATTGTCCATGTTGGAGTGAATAATTTGAGACTGAACCTCAATGGTGGAAGCAGAAGCTCCTTGATCAAAAAAGGAAGCTTAAAAATTCCATGATTTTTTTCAACAGATGCTGAAAGGGGGTCTAGATTATTCTTATAGCCCCAAATTGAAAATCCCTTCCATTTACTAAGATATACTTTCCTGGTGGATGGTTTATGAGAAGCCAGAAGATTTTTTTGGTACTGGGGAAGCTATATTATTCTGCCTGGTGACTAATGGAATTGAAGGAACCAAGCTGTCAGCTTCAGACTGTGAAGGTTGGGGTGCAGCAGTCCCTGCAGTTGAGACAGCAGGTCTGGAACTGGGTCTAGAATCCATGGACGGTGAATCAGGTAAGCCCAAAGAAAGGAGAACCAAACTTGTCGGGGTCAAAGGGGTGCAATGAGGATCACTTTGCTTCTCAACCTTTGAGCGTTCTTCAAGAAAAGGAGAATTAGGGGAAAGGCATAGAGAAGACCCGAGGGCCAATCAAGAAGGAGAGCATCTCTCGGGGACTCTGCCCGAGAGGGCATTAGGGAAAAATAGCTGCTGCATTTGTTGTTCATTAGGGAAGCAGAGAGTTCGCAGCAAGACTGGCCCCATCGACGAAAAATTTCCATCGCCACTTTGGGATTGAGAGACCACTCAGGAGGTAGGAGAATACATCTGCTCAGTCTGTCCACTATCACATTGGAGCTCCCCAGGATATGCATTGCAACTACAAAGTGGTTGGAAGATATTGCCCTTTCCCATATTCTGAAAGCTTCCCGGCACAAGGCGTAAGATCTGGTTCCATCCTGTTTGTTGATGTACCAAACCACTGACATGTTGTCTGACTGAATTGCAACTGTCTCCGGAGGGAGGAGAGACTGAAAGGCTCGCAACACTGACAGCACTGCCCTCAGTTCCAGGATACTAATGTGCAAACTGGCCTCTTATGGAGACCAAGAGCCTTGGACTCTTCTTCCAAGATAATGCCCCCCACCTGATCTGGGAAGCATCCATGGTCACTTTAGCCTTGGGCTGAGAGGGAGGAAATGGACAGGCCAGAAGAATTTCATCTGACTGCATCCACCAAGATAGATCCTTTTTGCAGCGACTTGTTATTATAATGGGATACTAAGTTAATGGTCACTGCCATGGATCCTAAAGCTTGGAGGACAAGAAGAGTGGGAACTTTGTCTATGGATATGATACATTGCACTTCAAACCTTATCTTCTGTAGTCTGTGAAGGGGGAGAGAAACTACACAAGAGATTGTATTGAAGGGAGCTCCTATAAACTCTAGGTCTTGTGTTGGAGTTAGCTGGAATTTTTCCTCTGTTGACTGTGATGGCCAATGAATTGAAAAGGTGAAGACTGAAGTTTGTAGCTTGCAACAGTAGATGCCTGGTGGGGCCGGTGAGCAGCCAGCCATCTAAGTAAGGAAACACCCAGAATCCGTGTAGTCTCAAGTAAGCCATGACTGCTGCCATACATTTGGTGAACACGCTGGGGGCTGTGGTGAGACCAAAGGGCAGCACTCTGAACTGGAAATGATGGGTTCCTAGCCGAAAGCGGAGAAACCTTCTGGAGCGTTTCCATTTTTATGTGGTAATACACGTCTTGAAGGTCTATAGAGCACATCCAATCATTTCCCTCTAGAAAGGGAAGTATAGACTGAACCGTGACCATCCAGAATTTTGTTTGCTGAACAAACCTGTTCAGAAGGCTGAGGTCGAAGAATGGTCTCCAGTCCCGTCGTTTTTGGCAGTAAAAAGAACCTAGAGTAAAATCCGGATCCTCCCTGTTCTGGAGGGACTTCTTGGATGACCGTTTTTTCTAAAAGCTTTTGAATCTCCAAGGCTGCTTGGTCCCTCTGATTGGGTGAAACACTGAGGATTCTTCTTTGTGATCTTGGGAAAAGAATAAAGGGGATACGGTAACCTTTGGTAATGAGCTTCTGCACCCAAGTATCGGAAGTTATTTGTTTCCAAGCTGTTGAGTGCAGTGAAAGTCTTTCCGAGACTGCTTCCAGAGGTAACAGCAGTAACCCCACAAAAGCACCAACCTTTTTCCAATAAACTGTTTGCTGTTTTACATATCCTCTGGACATTTATTTGGCTGGACCGTGGTGGTTTGACTCGCTTATACTTATTTCTGGATTTGCTAATTATTATCACAGGTGATCCTGACAGTGGAAATGTAGGACTTTTATCATTTGATATCAGAGTATCGCCAGACTCTGATGGTGATGGTGGGCAAACAGAGGCACTGTCAGGGGGTGCAGAGGTTGAATCTGACACAGAGGCTGACATTCAGCCATTCCCTGTAATTCCATCAGACATAGGCAGCAGACCTACACCAACCCATTCTAGTGAGCACTCGCACATTGGCTAGGTGGAGGGTGAGACACTCTATCATGGTAGTGTGGTTAACACAGCTAGAGTGCCTGTTGACTCTGGCCATAGCCAAAGTGTCAGCAAGGTGTCATGCAGGAAGGCTGTTAGGGGTTTTCGGAGTAGGCCTGCTGTCCATCCTCCACCTGACCAAGTTGTTTCTTTCTGTGCCACTCGACATATATTTAGGGCTGAAATGGAGGTGCAGGAATGTTCCAATAGGGCCTCTGAGGAAATGCTTAGGGTTGCAGATGTGGTACAGGCAGACATGCATGACTGCCTCCACCATGAATGACACAATGGAATGGGCGATGTCTGTGATGGAACATCTGCTGGGAGGGGGACGGCATCCACATCATCTGATGTTAGCCAACATGGCCTTGCCCCATCATGCTCCCATAGTGGCACTATTTCCACTGCTCCATCAGTGGTTGAGGTGTCCACACCCAGACATGGCAGGCCATGGGTTTGTGGTCCTGGGCGTAACTGTGAGGAGAGCTCGTCCAGCAGACTTCGGCCACGTTCAGGTAGCCTCAGTGCATCTGACTGTGGGCGTGGACATACCAGTGCAACTCCTGGCAGAGCCAGTTTTTGCATTCAGTTACGATGACAATGACTGCCACCTCTACCATGCATGGCTCACACCTGTCTGACATACCAAGACGCAGAGCTTGACTGTGTTCTTGCAGGCACTCACACATCAGTTTCACCTGGAGTGCCCATAAAGATACACACACAACACTTACATGGTTCCGTGGTGAGGCTTAAAGTTCATTCTGTCTCAGTGGCCATTTGATACTTTACCCAAATGTCTGCCCGTTTCTCTTTCCTACTCACACAAACACAGCACCCTGTGCAAGTGATAACTCTGGCATATCCTTGATTTCTATCTTATGGATTCAGGGAAACACAAGTTTTGTGTATGATGCTCAGGGTGCAGAGTTGATTTAGTGCTTAGTGTATCTTTGTGATGCTGTTTCACTAATTAAACTGCTTTCTAACAAGTTTTTGTAATGTATAGATGTCTCCCTCATTCTTACAGCAACAAAGCTGGACCAAGTGTGACAAAGGCTGAAAAATACGGAGACTTTTTAAATATTCTGCTCTTACAAAGTTAGACAGCTGATCGAATCAAACAGTTTTTGCATAAGTATTTTTAAGATTCTTATGATGGTTATGAAGTCTGAAACTGAAATGTGTCTCATTAATTTTGAATTTCCCCCTCTAAAGATTTGCTAGTGCAAAAGTATGAGGCCAAACTGAGGACATTCAGTGATCATCAGTACTACTGAGAGGTATGAATGTGTGAAACCATAAGTGGAGTTAAGTAAATTTTTATCTGCACTTTTATCAAATAATACACGATTTAAAGTAATTTGTTTATGTTGCATTGAGCAATATCTAGCTGGAAGTTGTGACTGTTTTTTCAGTAGGTCTTATACAAGTGGTATTTTCAGTTAAGGCTTGTTAAAAAACCTGCACAGCCAGTGATAAGTGGGGGTAGTTTACTTCATTGTTATTCAGTTTTTGTCTTATACAAGTGGTACAGTGAATTATTTTCTGTTTAAACTGAGAGCTTTGGCCAGCTAAGACCTGCATACAATCAAGTGAACGCATAAGTGGAGTTAAGTAAATTTTTATCTGCACTTTTATCAAATAATACACGGTTTAAAGTAATTTGTTTGTGTTGCATTGAGCAATATCTAGCTGGAAGTTGTGACTGTTTTTTCAGTAGGTCTCCACCCACCCTCCCTGTTTTTGTCTTGGTGTTAATCTTGGTGGCTTTTAAACTGCCCGCCCCTCTTGTAAATTTGCACTTGGATACTCCTCCCGGGCCCATCTCATTTGCTCACTCAAAAAAAAAAAAAAAAAAAAAAAAAAAAGAACTTTTATCTGCTTTTACTGTATTCGTGTTTCTTCCTACTTTATTTTGCTTTTGCGTCATGTTAAAAGTACTCAGTTGTATTTATTACTGCTTGGTGTAACTCATTCTAAGTCTTTTAATTTAAGCACTTGGACTTCAGACCAGTTGTTTTACATTAAGAAGGTTTGTGGTCTGCACTGTTGTGGCAGGACAGGTAGCTTACATCCTTCTAAGTTGGGAACTGCTGATTGAGGGCTCAGTGTCTGTTATTCTAAAAGTGTATTAATTCTGGTTTAAGCACTTGGGCTTCAGGCTAGTTATTTTACATTAAGAGGGTTCGTGGTCTGCACTCTTGCGGGAGGAGAGGCTGGACTCTGCCCTTCTGAGCTGGGAATTTCTGGTTAAAGGCTTATAGTGCCTGCATATCTGAACTGCTTCTTACTGAAATTGGTACACCTTGTTTGCTGTAGCATAGACTAAATCCAGGCCTGCTGAATCTAGCTTTGTTTGTATAACTTGAGCACTAATCCAGGCATTCTTTAAAGCATTCAATTGTATTTATTACTGCTTGGTAGTAACTTGATTAAAGTGTAGCTATCATTCTAAGTCTTTTGGATTAAGCACTTGGGCTTCAGACCAGTTGTTTTACATTAGGAAGGTTTGTGGCCTGCACTGTGGTGGCAGGACAGGTAGCTTACATCCTTCTAAGTTGGGAACTGCTGATTGAGGGCTCAGTGTCTGTTATTCTAAAGTGTATTAGTTCTGGTTTAAGCACTTGGGCTTCAGGCCAGTTATTTTACATTAAGAAGGTTCGTGGTCTGCACTCTTGTGGGAGGAGAGGCTGGACTCTGCCCTTCTGAGCTGGGAATTTCTGGTTAAAGGCTTATAGTGCCTGCATATTTGAACTGCTTCTTACTGAAATTGGTACACCTTGTTCGCTGTAGCATAGACTAGATCGAGGCCTGCTGAATCTAGTTTTGTTTGTATGCTTGTTGTTTGTTTGCTTGCTTGTTATTTCCCTGAAACGCTAATTCCACCTAAAACGCGGCTTTTCAGTGCTTCTGTGGATCCCTAGTGATATCTATATTGCTTACTTTATTTTTTTCCTTGTTTCACTTGAAAGAAAGTTACTGTTTGTCGTTTTTGCATTTAAGTTACCTGTAACACATTGCACTTAAGTTACCTGGCACTTGCTCACTAAAGCAATTATATAAGTCAGCACTAAAAATTAAAAGCACTACACCCTCACTCCCTACTGGCCCTGGTTTTCAATTATTAAGGAATTCCCAATACTATTCTAGCATGTCCAAAGGTCAGTTGTCAATCTCCTCTCCGGTCCAGCTGGTGAATCTGGGAATCTTGAGGCAATGTTACAACTGCCTCATGTACACAGACAACCCTCTCCTCCTCCCAACAAATTCCAAAACATGTGAGAGATGCAACCATATAGCCAAACTGGAGGCTAAGCTCTCTCAACTCAGTACTGGCGCAACCAGTCAGGAGGAGAAGGAAACCACACTCACTACAATTCCAGTCTCACATAGACCTACCACGACAGCAAACCAAACACATAAACACACAAAA
Source organism: Protopterus annectens (assembly GCF_019279795.1). NCBI lineage: Eukaryota > Metazoa > Chordata > Ceratodontiformes > Protopteridae > Protopterus > Protopterus annectens. Next base: position 1,135,820,377 of record NC_056748.1, on the reverse strand, counting down.
ACATACCCGGAGGCTCTAAATAAAAATCTGCCTAAGCAGCAGAGACCTCCAAAGCAGAAACCCAAGCAACCGCTACCCCAAAACAAAACACGTGCAACATATAGCTCACAAAGCCAGTGTGCCGAACAGTCACAGCCCTTAAGGCTAAACAACACACCTGATACACTTGTAATAGGTGACTCTATCGTCAGGCACACTGACGTCCCGCTCACCAGGCTGAACAAGGAGAAGGTCACGGTGAGCTGCCTGTCGGGCGCTAGGATCCACCACATAACACAAACACTCAGGTCACTCCAAGGCAAGTACAAATATGACTCCGTCATTGTCCATGCTGGTGTGAATGACCTGAGACATATCTCCCTGGACTACATGAAAAGAGACATAGAGGAGCTCTCTGAGCAAGTAGCCCAGGCCGGTATGACCCTAACCTTGAGTAGCATCTTACCCTCACCAAGAATGATGTCACAATATGAAGACAAGATGATTAATTTCAACAATTGGCTTAAGTATTGGTGTCATTCAAAGGGGATCCAATGCCTGTCAGCCTGGGATGACATGCTCGACAAGCCACGATGCTTTGCTAAGGACGGCTTGCACCTATCACCCCTGGGCTTTAGGATATTGGCAAAGGCTCTTGCTACCCCCATAGTGCCTTTTTTAGGAAAGGCTCAAAAGACAAATTCACCTCCATAGGTATCACAAGGGATAAGAAACTAAAAGTAATGCTACTCAACGCCAGAAGTCTAAACCTCAAGATGCACGCACTCGAAACTCTCCTTAGCATGGAGAACATCGATATCTGTGCAGTAACAGAAACCTGGTTCAAGGCTCCCGAGAGCACCCCAGCACTACCAGTTTATACCTCATACCATGCTTTTCGGCCCCAAAACTTGGACCGAACCAGAAAAGGAGGGGGAGTATCAATATTCGTCAAAGATACCCACATCTCCAGGTTGGTGGCACAGCACGAAGCATCTGAGACTGTCCATGTGCAACTAACAGTGGGTAAAACTGCCTTCCAGTTTATAGCCTGCTACAGACCACCCTCCCAAACCCAGGAACCCCACTCGGCCTTTCTGAGAACACTGGAAAATATGAAGGTCTCTCCAAACACCATTATATTGAGCGACTTCAACTACCCAAACATAGACTGGGAGCATTACTCTAGCTCCAACACCCTAGCCCAAAGGTTCCTAGAATTTATAAACTCAAATGCTATGGAACAACTTGTTACCACTCCCACAAGAGGGAAAACATACTGGACCTGATCATCACCAACATGGGGACTCTATGCTCCAGACCAGTAGTGTATCCCTCACTGGTAAGATCAGACCATAAACTAATCTCACTGGATATTCACATCCCGACCCCACCCCCTGCCCAGAAAACCACAGTGAAAAACTTCTCTAAAGCAAATTTCACACTCCTCAAAACCGAGGTGGAATCCTTCAAAGCCCCCGGGCCTGTGGAAAATACGGCCCAGACCGCAGAATTCTTTATAAACGCATTCTATGAACACCTTCAGGAATGCATGGATCATGCAATCCCAAATAAAACCAAGACCCAATCCTCCAAAGGCAGACGTACTGTCTGGTGGACCCCAGCCATAAACAAACTATACAATAGAAGGAGGAAGCTACTACATGATAGAGCAAAATCCCAAAAAGGGAAGGCATCTCTGATCAGTATTAGCAAAAATCTACGGGCACTCATTAAATCGGCTAAGGCCAGCTTCGAGAGAAAAACTGCACAGGACACTAAGGATAATCACAAGGCTTTCTTTAGTTATGTTAGGAACCTGGGTGGGAATTCCCAGATATGCTCAGAATTAGTCCAAAATGACAAAAAATACACCGAACCCACAGACATTGCCAACATCCTAGCTGACAGGTTCAGTGCAACCCCCCCCTCCCCACCAAAAGGGAAATATCTATCCCAGCAGAGTGCTGCCCCCCTGACATCTCAGATGCTCAGGTAAGAGCCGCCCTCTCCAAAGCAAAAAACACAGCATCAATGGGACCAGACAGTGTCCTGGGCTGCGTCCTACATGAACTCTAAGAACAGCTAAACCCAAACATAAAACTACTGTTCAATCTCAGCCTTACTACAGGATATGTACCCAAAGAGTGGCGTACAGCAACAGTAGTCCCTCTCCACAAATGTGGTGCCTCAACGGATCCTGGAAACTATCGCCTCATAAGCCTGACTAGTTTGGTCTGCAAAGCTATGGAAAAGATCATCATGGACCTCATAAATAAAGATATTGGGGACCTACAGACACTGGATCCTACCCAGTTCGGCTTTGTTAAGGGCAGATCCTGCCTCTTAAACCTGGTCGATTTCTTTGAAACAGTCACCAAGCCCATTGACGAGGGGAAGGTGGTCCACACAGCCTACCTGGACCTTGCAAAAGCCTTTGATACAATACCCCACTCGGGCATTATAGATAAGCTCACCAGCTTTAATATAAACTCCTATGTCACTAGATGGGTTGCAAACTGGCTCAAGGACAGAACCCACATTGTTAGAATTGTTGGAGCCATGTCAGACTCCAAACCAGTTACAAGTGGCGTCCCACAAGGCTCACTCCTGGGACCTCTCTTGTTCAGTATATATTTCTCGGAGGTACAGGCCAACACGGAAGGACTGTGGCTGACCAAGTTCGCAGATGACTGCAAACTGGGCGCCATAATTGACTCTCCAGCCGACACAAGCATCCTCCAAAAGGACCTCATAGAAACAGGCAACTGGTGCCCGAGCCATGGCCTCATGCTAAACGCCAAAAAGTGTATAGTCATGTCCTTTGGCAAAAACAAAGTGCCCACAAATTACCACATAGGTGGTAATCCATTAAATACAGAAGAAGTAATTAGGGACCTGGGGACCCAAGTTGATAACAATCTCTCATTTGACAACCACGTGGCCAAAGTGGTTAGAAAAACATTTTATATAGCCCACCTAATCATGAAGGGATTCACATCTAGATCAGGGGAGGTCATCGTGCCTCTTTACTCATCCCTCATCAGGCCCATAATTGAGTACAATGCCCCTTTTGGGATGTACCTTACCAGACACCTGCAGCAACTGGAAAGACCCCAAAAGTACCTCACCAAGAGGATCAAAGGGCTCAAACAGATGCCATATGCTGCCCGGTTAAAGAAACTCCAGCTCTACTCAGTGGCATACCACCTGCTCAGAGGCAATCTGTGCCTGACGTATAAAGCCATGTCCAACCCAGAATTAATGGACATGCTGCACCTCAGAAAATCCAAATCCCATCGAGCTACGTGCTCGAGAGACTTGAACCTCAGCAGTGAAATAAATAGGACATGCTGGAGGGACAGATTCATAACCCAGAGGCTCCCTTCACTCTGGAATAAAATCCCAGTCCAGGTTAGGCAGAGTCCCTCATTGACTCTCTTCAAGAGGAATCTTGATGAGTGGATGGGGGAATCGTAGGTTTACCCCGGGTATCACTTCTGTGTCACTGTTAGACAGAGGCTCAGTATACTAACCTCGAAAAAGGGCATAGCAAAATAAATTTAAAATGGGTGGCGAAAGCCAAACACACTCTGGCTAGGCTTATAAATGCCCTAGGGCAGATAGCCTAGTATGAACCTATGAACTTGATACAGGACACATGTATTCACATAAGTCACTGCTGTCACATGTTCAACTCATTGCTGTACAAATCACCCACGTTTTACTTACATTACCAAGTAACAGTATGCAAGGATATGACATTCATTCATATTATTACACATTTTTTTAATGCTCCAAGTTCAATACTTACCTTGTAAATCTGGCAGTTGCTACAGTTTTAGCTCAGGGCTGGGTCTCTGTTATGCTAGGAGTACACAGCCATTTCATTACTTATGTTACATTTGTTTACCAGGAAAGTCCAACTGGGCACATGTCTTTTGTCAGCGGAGGCCCAGGGAGAAAAGCTCTGGCAATACAATTACAAAAGCTGACAAACATGCATAATTAATAAAACACAGTAAAACTTTTTCTTTTGACAAAAGAATAAACTGGTAATACATATGATTTACAAAGATCTAGATACACTTATCTAATGATGATTCATGTAAAGTTTTCTTTGGGAATGCACATTATCAAAGTTAAACAGATATATACAATATCAGTACAGACTCTGTACCCCGTATACATTCAGATGAGAGGAGTGGGAGACTAATAAGGTGTAGGGTCTGATCTTATGAGTACTGATACTAGCCAGGAGTGGTGCAAGAATAGAGCAAAGTGTTAGTTAAGTGAGCTTTTAAAAGTTTTTTGAATTGTACTAAACAGTTGGAGGTTATTGGGGCTGGCAGTTTATTCCACATTTTGGAAACAAAGATTAAGACGAGTGATTTCCCAGCTGAGGTGTTTGATTTGGAGAATTCAAGAAGTAGTTTGTTACTGGAACGGACCGAACGATTGTTGGTATATGGCTGTATAAGATTTTGGAGAGCAAGGGTTTCATCTGGTTGATGCAGGATTTTATGGGCAAAGATTAATTGATTAAAGAGTAGTAGTTCAGGTAGTTCTAGCCAGTTAAGTAGTTTCAGGGGTGTGCAATGATGTGTCCTATATGGGTAGTCTGGTGAACCTGGCAGTTTTATTATAACAGGATTCTAGTTTAGCTAGGTCAGTTTTTTTTTTTAGGTTTTTAAGGGTTTTCTTTTGGTCAGTTGGTTAGAATTGGAGAGGCATAAAGGAGTGTTGCTAAGAGGTGTGTGCGAGTGATGGCAGCTTTTGTGTTTATGGTTAGAAATTGTTTCTGTAGAGAACTATTTTTTTGTTAACTTTCTTAATGGTTTGAGAGATGTGAACAGCAAATTTCAAATTATTGTCGATTTCGACACATAGAAGTTTGGTGTAGATTACTAGTTAGATAGTGGTTTTGTTTTTGGATGTGAAGTTGAATGACAGGCATGATGGATGAAATTTTGTGGGACAGAAAAGGAGGAGTTTGGTTTTGTTAGGATTTAGAATGTTTCAACAGACACAAAAGAGTCTTGAGTTGTGCACTGGAGGTCCTGAAGGGAGGAGGCTGTGCATATTAATGTAGTCTTGTATGAGTATTGCATAGCTGTGGTGTGAGGAGTAGAAGTGTGGAGTTTGTTGGTGAAAAAAAAGAGAATAGTAGAGGTTCAAGGATGGAGCCTTGGGGAACCCCTAAAGTAACTGGAAGAAGGGGGGAGAGCTCATGTCGCCATTGAACAGCCTGTTGGCTGTAGCTTTTAAACCAGGTAACAGAGGAAGTACTGAGGTTTAGGGAGGTAAGAACATTGATAAGTTTGTTGTGATTTACCACATCGAAGGCTTTAGAAAGGTCCGAAAAGAAGGCAGATACAAATTTTCCATTATTTCTATATTGGTTCAATGCATTAGTGAAGGACATTAGGGCTGTGGTGGTACTATGGTAGGGTCGAAAGCCATATTGGGTGTGTGACAGTAATTTCTGTGTGTGAAGATAAACCATCAATTGTGTATGAATGACTCTCTCTAGGATTTTAGATACGGGTGTCAAAATGGCAACTGGATAATAATTGGTCAGTTCGGAAGACCCACCTCCTTTGTGAGGAGGTAGGATGTGGGAGATTTTCCAGATGTCAGGTCCCAGGTTTTCCAAGACTGATCTGCTTATTAGTATGGCTACTGGATAAGCTATTGTGTCAGCTGCAATAGGCAAAAAGTCTGCAGGGAATTTATCTGCTGCTAGTGTGGTTGGCTTTAGTTTTTTTAAGCAATTTTTTATGGTGTCAATGGAGACTGGTTGCAGTGTAAAGGAGTTGGGGTTGTTCTGTAAGATAAAAGGCTCAAGGGTGGTTAGAGTGTTCTGGGTACTGGACAGTGTTAGCATGGTTTCTGTGAAGTATTTGTTGAATTGGGTTGCTATGTTTTTAGAGTTACTGGTTGTTGTTCGAGTAGGTGTAGTTGATTTGTCTGGTAACAGAATATTACCGATGTCTGCCCAGAACATTTGAGGGTAATTATGGTGCTTTTTTTGAATATTATGGTAATAGTTGATTTTGTCAAGTTTAACTAATTCCTTTGCTTTGTTTCTCAATTGCAGAAATGATAGTTTTGAGGCTTGGAATTTGTCTTTATGAAACTGGTCCCAAGCTTTATCTCTAGCTTTAAGTAGGGATCTGCATTCCTTACTTAGCCAAGGTGTATGGTTGGCTTTTACTCTGATATTTCTAGTGGGTGCATGGTAGTTCAGTATGTCTACAAAAGTGATGTTGAAAGATTTAACTGTCTCTTCCAGGGGGTTGTTGCCTAACAGGTTCCCAGTTACAGCTCTTTAGTGCAGAGATAAAGTTGCTAGGGTTGAATAATAAGAAGTTATGTACTCACCATAACGTTCCATCTGAGTAGGTGGCTTCATTTGTCTGCAACCTGTGGGTCTTGGATCCGATATCGGATCCGAGCCGGCAACTTGTAGCATAGCTATGGATCCGAGCTCCTAGCTCCTCCCCTCACCCATAATCCCCTGCCAACCCCCAATGACCTCAGATCAAGTTTGCCCCTCTATGGATACCTGAAAAGGTGTTCCAACAAGAATAACAAATAGAACAATATAACAGGACCAAGTTCTGAAGGCTAGGGGGAAGGAGGGGGGGATGGTTGCAGACAAATGAAGCCACCTACTCAGATGGAACGTTATGGTGAGTACATAACTTCTTAATCTGGAGTAGGGACTTCATTTGTCAGCAACCTGTGAGACAGAATCCCCAGCTACCTGAATCTTGGGCGGCCATCATGGAAGGATGTTCCGGAGCACTGCGGAGCCAAAGGATGCTCTCCCTCTAGAAATTATGTCCAGTTTGTAGTGGTTGATAAAGGTATGAGATGAGGCCCAAGTAGCTGCCGGACAAATATCATCCAATGGCACTCTAGATTTAAAGGCAGCAGAAGTAGAGATGGAGCGAGTGGAATGTGCACGGACTCCCTCAGGTGCGGGCCTCCCAGAAGCTTGGTAAGCCAGAAGGATACATTGAGAAATCCAGCGTGACAAAGTGACCTTTCAAACAGCTTTACCTAAACTGAATTTGGCAAAGGAGACAAACAGCTGATCGGATTGTCTGTGACCAGCTGTCCTATGAATATAGAAACGTAGCTGCCTGTGTACATCCAATTAATGCAGCTTCTACTCTCGCCTTTATTCTGATACTTGGGGAAGAAACCCGGTAGGTTGATGGACTGATTGATATTGATTTCTGATGCCACCTTGGGGAGAAAGGAGGGATTGGTCCTGAGATGCACTCTGTCCGGATGGAAGACCAAGTAAGGAGGCTTCACGGAAAGGGCTTGGAGTTCCGAAACTCTCTCGGCTGAAGTGATGGCTACCAGGAATGCTGTTTTCCAGGACAAATATTTGAGATCGACCGATGCGGCTGGCTCAAAGGGAGAAGCGGTCAAGGCTTGAAGGACTAGAGAAAGATCACAAGGGGGTACGGCTTCTTTGATAGGGGGCCTGAGTAGAAAGGTGCCCTTGAGGAAAGCTTTGCACAATTTAGCTGACATCAAAGGACCTGTCTCATGTCCCACATGGTAATGGGAGATGGCTGCCAACTGTACCCTGACTGTCGAACAACTAGCTCCTTGCTGAAAGAGTCCGGTTAGAAAATCCAGTATGGACGGTAGAGGGGCAGTGAAGGGATCCAGATTATGAAGTTCTGCCCAGATGGAAAAGCATTTCCATTTACTGAGGTATATTTTCCTGGTGGAAGGCTTATGCGCTGCCACCAGGATGGCTTTGACTGGTGAAGAGATGCCGGGAGTCCTGACTAAGAGTGGAACTGGAGCAACCAAGCTGTCAGCTTCAGGTTGACCAGATTCGGGGTCGGTAAGTCCGATGGATGGGAGATTAGATCTGGAGTGGGATCCAGAATCCAAGGAGGATTCACTAGGTGAGACCACAGGTAAGGGAACCAAGTTTGCCAAGGCCAGAATGGGGCAATGAGGATCATTCTGCTCCCCAACCGCGAGGCTTTCTGTAAGAGCTTTAGCATCAGGGGTAAAGGAGGGTAGGCATAGAGTAGACCGGGCGGCCAAACATGCACCAGAGCGTCTCTCGGGGCTTCCCCTGGTGGGGGAATCAGAGCGAAGAAGCGGTCGCATTTCGTATTTGAGGGAGAGGCAAAGAGATCGCAGCAGGGTTGCCCCCATTTTGCGCATATCTGCTTCGCTACCAGTGGGTTGAGAGACCACTCGTAAGGGGAAAGAATGGTGCGGCTGAGTTTGTCCGCCAGAATGTTGGCCCGCCCCAGAATGTGCGTTGCGATCAGAAAGCGGTTGGTGGAAATCGCCCATTCTCACACTCTCATGGCTTCTCGGCATAAGGGGTAGGACCTGGTTCCCCCCTGTTTGTTGATGTACCAAACAACAGACATGTTTTCCGACTGAATTGCAATCGTTCCTGCGGGGAGGAGATTCTGGAGTGCCTGCAACGCTAACAGCACCGCTCTCATCTCCAGAACGTTGATATGCAAGGAGGTCTCTGTCTCGTTCCACGTGCGTTGGACTGTCCTGCCCGAGCAATGCCCCCCCCCACCCGAGACAAGAGGCGTCCGTGGTCACCGTGGCGAGAGGGAGAGGAGTGCAGAAGGGCCGGCCAATATGGAGGTCCGGTGATTGGACCCACCATAACAGGGCCCTCCTGCAAACCCTGCTGATAGAGATAGGATGGCAGAGAGGAAGAGATTGGAAGGACCATTGCACTTGAAGGGTCCACTGTAGTACCCTCATATTTTAGGCGAGCGCATGGAAGAAGCGTTATCGCTGCCGCCATGGAGCCTAGCGCCCTCAGGACCAATTCCGCCGGTGGAGCTTCTGATTGAAGGATGGCCCGCACATGAAGTCTCAGATTCTGTAGTCGTTCCGAAGTCAGGAAGGCTCGTAGATCCCTGGTATCTAATCTGGCCCCTATAAACTCTATGACTTGTGTCGGAGCAAGGGAAGATTTGTCCGCATTGATTATGATGCCTAACTGGGGGGCTATGCGGAGAAAGTAATCCCTGGCTGAGCAGAGTAGATGCCTTGTTGGGGCGGTGAGAAGCCAGTCGTCCAGGTACGGAAAGACCTGTTTTCCCTGGAGTCTCAGGTGGGCCGCTATCACTGCTAAAACTTTGGTGAACACCCTGGGGGCTGTGGTGAGGCCAAAGGGAAGGACCCTGAACTGATAATGAGTGGCTCCCAGCCGGAAGCGGACAAACCTCCTGGATCGTCTGTCCATTAGAATGTGGTAGTACGCATCCTTGAGGTCTACAGAGCACATCCAATCGCTCTCCCGTAAGAGGGGGAGAATGGATTGTAGAGTGACCATTCGGAATTTTTCCTTGGTTACCGACAGGTTCAAGAGGGAAAGATCTAGGATTGGTCTCAAGTCCCCCGTCTTTTTTGGCACCAGAAAGAACCTGGAGTAGAACCCTAATCCGAGCTGGTCTTGGGGGAACGGGCTGGATGGCTCTTTTTCTTAGCTGCTGGATTTCTGCGGCTGCAGCCTCCCTCTGATCGGGTGGAACATCGGGGAGGTTCCTGAGTTTGGGGACATGATACATTGGAATTTTGTAGCCTCTGGATATGATTCGAAGCACCCAGCAGTCTGATGTGATGGACTCCCATGCCGCCAGATGCCTCGAGAAGTGCCCCCCCCCTGACTGCCTCCAGAGTAGAGCAGTCGGGTAACCCTTCAGGGCTGTTGTGTGGGCCGGTCAGAGAAGGATTCTCTGGACCCAAAGTTCTTCGGGGCCCCTCTGCCCATAGGGCGGCATCCTCCCTGTCGTCCTCTGCCACAGAAGGACTGGTTGTCCGGAGCAGGTTGGGAATATTGCGATTTCCGGAACCACATCTTCTTCTGTCCCTTTTGGTTCTTCGAGAAGGACCTCTGGGGAGCAGAGAAGCGGACTCCGACGGCAGACAATGTCTTCCCGTCCTTCTCACTCTGGATCAGTGTTTCGCGAACAGTCTTGCCAAACAAGGCAGAACCATCAAAAGGGGCGCTCGCAAAGGACGCCTTACAGGGCTCCGCGAAGTCACAATGCCGGAGCCAGGCCTGACGTCTCATGACTAGGCCCGCTCCGCTAGCTCTAGCAGCTCCCTCAGTAGCGTGTGACAATAGCCGCATAGAGGTATTGGAAATAGATCTTAGAGTGGCCATTCGAGTGGAGTACAGTTGCTTGTCCTCCGCCGACATGGACTCAGGGGGGGAAGCAGTGTATTCTTTGATAAGATCCCGCTGCATCCTAATGACATGTGCCATGTAGTTCAGAGACCTTACCGAGAAGGTTACTGAACTAAAAACCCGCTTCCCAAGGCGATCCATCGAGCGGGACTCCTTGCTCGGTGGATGGACCGAGGGGCTCTCCTGAGCTAGTTCCCTCTTCGTGGCTGCTGCCATCAACATGGCATCTACGGCGGGACCCTTGCTCCAGTGGGACCGGTCTGCGGGGGGGCTGAGTATCTTGTCCGGGCGCTTAGGGACTGGCTCCACAGTGTCCGGCTCCTTCCATGCCCTGGTGGTAATAATGTCCACCAGGGGGTCGGCCGGAGGGGACACCCAAGAGCTTGACGGACCTGCTTCGAATGCCTCCAGGAACACGGACTCGTCAGAGGAAGCCTTGGGGGCAGACCACCCACCTCTGATCCTAAGCATTTCCATGATGTCTCCAAAGGAGACATCCTCCGGGGGTGACCTTGGGGAGCCTTTCCCTTCATACAAGTCCGTGTCCTCTGTTAAGGACTCGGGGGAGTCCACGTGCCTCCTCTTACACTTGTGCTTGCGAGGCACTTCCTCGGGGGGGCTGTCCGAGGAAGTCTCGCCAGCAACATCTTGTTCCAATGGAACAATCTGGGACATCGAAGCAGGCTGTCCCTGTGGCCGGGTGATGGAAGCCTGACCCAGCAGAGACGGAGTGCAGGGTGGAGCCGAGGCAAGGGCTGGGGGTCTGGATGCTCTCGACAGAGCCCTCTCCACTGCATCGAAGGCCGAGGGGAGCCGCTCTCCCTGGGCTCCAAAAGCCGGCTCCCACTCGGATCTGATGCAGGGATCGGAGCCGGCGCCGAGACAGTCGGATCCGAGGGTCTAGTGTGCTCCGACCTGCAAGGAGCCGAACGCACACTGAATCCCTCGGATCCGAAGCTCAGCCCACGGCTCCGGGAGGTTGGATCCGACGATGGACCCGACAGACTCGAGGGCAGGGTCGGATCCGAAGTACCCAGTACTGTCGGCGCCGACCCACCACCGGCTCCGACGTTGCCCGGCTCTGAACGCTCCGAACCCGGGAAGCGGGTCGGAGAAGGAGCAATTGGAGCAAAGAAAGGGGTCGAGCTCCCCCCTGAAAGGGGGGGGGGGACAAGAGCACTCCCATCTGCAGCTGGACCTAGATGAACCTTCGCATCATCCGGTCCAAGTCTGCATTTGACAGGCTGTACGTAGATCTCGAAGAGGCCACCGAGGCAGGCCTGGAGTGCTGCCTCGATGACCTCGACGGAGATCGGGTCTCCTCCTCGGGTCCCGGGGAGAAGCAAGGAGATCGGAGCCGAGGAGGAGGAGACCTAGAAGCCGTGGAGGGAGCCGAGGAGGAGGAGACCTAGAAGCCATGGAGGGAGAAGCCCGCTTAGCCGGGGGCCCGAAGCGGAGGCCTCGGCCCGCCGCTTGTGGTGCTTCTTCCTCCGTTTCTCCCTCCTGGCCTCCCTATCCTCCGGCGCTTTAGTGGGAGTTTGAATCCCGGCCGGGGGAAGGGGGGCAGGAGTGGCCACCACCACAGGCTGAGGAGGTGCCACGGGAGGAGCGGAGGCCGAAGCCGAATCCGGAGGCAAAAGTCCCGCCAGGATAAGCTTCGACCTCCGCTCTTTCAGTGCCCTGGGGTTGAACGCTGCACAAATGGTACATCCTGAAGAGAGGTGTTCAACCCCAAGGCACCGAACACACAGAGTGTGGCCATCAGCCGGGGAGAGCTTATGGCCACACTTGGTGCATTTAGAAAAAATAGGTTTTGGGGCCTCTGCCATACCCAAAACTAAACTACACAATACAATCACACCAGGCCCCAAACACAATCACACACAGACACACTCTAACGACCAGCGAGGGGAGGGTGAGAACCAAAAAAAATTAAACTAGATAGGAAACCTAAACATTCACACCAACTACAATTACAAAGGCTGACGAAAAAAAAAAGAAATTCACTTATCTGACAAGAAACGCTAGGAGCTCTAAAAATCCAGCTACACACTCAAGCGCGGCAAACTAGATCTGAGGTCATTGGGGGTTGGCAGGGGATTATGGGTGAGGGGAGGAGCTAGGAGCTCAGATCCATAGCTATGCTACAAGTTGCTGGCTCGGATCTGATATCGGATCCAAGACCCACAGGTTGCTGACAAATGAAGTCCCTACTCCAGATTTTTTGTTTCTGATTATACGATAGTTGGTTGTTTTTTTTTGGATGGTATGGGTCCTGAGACGAAAGGTTGGTTGCTGATCACTAAGGGCATCAGGCAGACAACCGGATTGAGAGCACAGGGTGGGGGGTGTTTATTAGAATCCAGTCAAAGATGGACAGACGTTTGGAAGCTTTGTCAGTCCTCGATGAAGATGTGATAATTTGGGCGAACTCGTGAAGGTTAATATGGGTTACTGGATTCTGATAAACACCCACTGGGTAGAGAAAGGTTGCGAGCATTGCCTGGCATCAAGGTTACTGCATGTATGTGCGTAGGACAAAGGTTTTAAGTCTGAAGATCTGTTTGTACTGCAATAAAGAATGAAAGCTGTTGCTTACCACACATCTTGTTCTCTGTAGTTATTCACTGCTTTTTCTTGAACTGCTCCTGACCAAGCATTTCTTCAGAGTTCATTAATTTGCTTCCTGCCGGAGTCGCTGGATTTTTGTTTAATATCAGCAGTGGAATCGGGATGAAAAGGGGATAAAATAACATTGCATGCTTATATAATATCTCAGAATAGATTTTCTCCTGTGATATTAGCATATAATACCTCTGAATAGATTTTCTTTTGTGATATTAGCATACAGGTACATTTCTAAACTTTACTCATCTGCATTCTTCTGAGGTACCTGGGCTTCCCAAACATAATCAGCACTGGATAACACCTGGGGCTAGGAGAATGAGTTCAGCACCTGTGCTTCTCACCTTTAACCCTGTCCACTAACTGAGCACAACCTGCTAGAAAGAGATTTATGCTGAGTCACCAACAGCAATATATATGAATATTTAACAGAATAACGTTTGCTGAAAACCACATGTATCACACCAGAAACAAAGTGATTTTCTTCAAGAAGACAATCCATGTTCATGTATGGAAAGTGCGAAGTCCAGTTCAATGAATGTGATGTTCATTATACTTCAGTCAATTAAATTGGGTTTATACATACTACCATCAATAGGCTTTCATGTTCTCTCCCCTCCCTCCAAAAAAGTGGTGTGGGAGGTATGCATTCACCACAGCAGATAAACTATGAAGGAGTCTTCCTTGGTAGGTTTGTGACTGAGGTACGTCCCAGCATTACCTTTAACTTGACTATTTTCCCTGTTCAGTTGCTGCACCTGGGATGTGCACACTTCCAGCTGCACATGATGATGATGTCACAAAAGGAACAAAAGCAAAAACCAAACCAACAACGTCAAAGGTTAAAATGTTTAATACACTTCAAACACAGAGCTTTCGGGTACAATCACCCTTCTTCAGTGTGTGATCAAACACTTGTACCTGAAAACTCTGTGTTTGAAGTGCATTATTAAACAATTTAACCTTCGACGTTGCTGGTTTGGTTTTTGCTTTTGCATTTACACGAATTGCTTCCTTTTCTTGTGTGATGTCACAAAATGAGTCAGGAATGCACATGTAGACACTGCATTTAGCAGTTCACCCTTATACACTGAATAAGCAAAATCTGAAAGACGGAAAACAAACAAACAAAAAAAAACAACAGTAACAGAAAGGCAGCTTCTGTATGAAGAGTACTTTCAAACACAGCAGGGTAGTAAGCTCCCACATAGAAGCACCTCATGAAATACCAAATGAAATGTTAAATCTTGTAGTGATTGTACTGACAGCCCTACTTGGTGGGTGCATAACTTGGAAAAATTCCAAGCAAGGTAAAAACTTCCTGAGACATACAGCATGAGAAGGGCTTAAAGGGTCTCCAAATGCTGACTCCTGTAACAACTCCAAATGCTGACTCCTGTAACAATCAATTGCCAAAGGACACCACCTGCAATCGCTGTTCAAGCAATAATGCTTGGAGAAGACGTGAACTGGTAACTGCCACAACAGCATGTCAGCAAAGGAGACTTTCTTGAAATAAACAGGAAGCACTCATGTCCCTGAAGTTGTCTTTGGTAGTAGCATTTTCCAGTTGGTGGTGTGCCACCAAAGAGCAAAAGACAATGTAGATGGCAGTCCACCTAAAAGTGGTTTGTTCAGCAAAGAATACCAAAAGAAAGAAAGAAAGAAAAAAAATCCCCATCACTGTGGTGCAAAGGGATAAACCCTGACTGTGACCCGATCACCCAAATTTGAAATGCAGCTCAAGTGCTAAGAGCCAGGCAGGGGAGGATGGGGGTGACCAGTGTTTGCTGTCTCATCCATTTCCATTTTGAGGGGATGGTTCTCTTCAGGCCAAACTGCTGCCGTGCAAATGGAGACTTCTACCTTACCAGTGGCCGCAAAACTAGAAGACTTGCACCTGGTAAATCCAAGCTGGTAATAGTAGTCCTCATGGGCATGGATGTCTGCATGCGCACACACATAGGGTGAAACATATAACACCCCAATGCGATGGCAGTGCATACCTTAGCCATCAAGGGCAAGGCTAATATCAAAATAAGTGCCTTAGATGTTGGCAAAGGCACATAAGATGCCATGACTGCCTGTATGGCCCATTCCCTTTCTGCCTGCTCTTGCTGACCCTGGGAAGTAGGGACATGACTTCATGTAGAATCTGACATAGTAGTGCATGTCTAGAGACAGAGCTGATCAACCTAGAGCTTCTGTTCTAGGAAAGAAAACATGGAGTAACTTTGAAACCACTTTGGGGAGGAAAAATAAGTTAGTCCTAAGAAACACAATCTTTTCTTTTTTTTATAAAAACAAATATGGCTTCCCATAATTAAAGGTCAGAAAAGTACAGTTTTGTACCTACCATAAATGTAGGTGTTCGAGTGTATACACTGCTGCAGTCATTACACTTGGGTTATCCTACCGTCAGGTGGTTCCCCAGTCGGCCTGAGTTCCAAAGTCTTGGTCCGGCGTCGGTTGCTGTCGCCTCCTCCCCGACGTCAGTGCGACAGGGGTATATAAGATGCAGCCGACGCCATTTTCTTCAGTTTTTCTTGCCCCAGATGTCAGGTGCCTCTAAATAGGTAGGCAATTTCAATTGCTAATAAAACATACATAAGAAAAGCAAACAACAACTTACAGCTAACAACAAATACTCCCCATAGGTAGTAAAGGGTAGAAGACATAGGTACGTACCAGCCAGTAAGAGGGGAAGGAGCGAGGGTAACCTGGACTGCAGCAGTGTATACACTCGAACATCTACATTTATGGTAGGTACAAAACTGCACTATATTCGTGTTACACTGCTGCAGTCATTACACTTGGGCAGAATCCCAAAGCTGAGGTAGGGTGGCTGGTTCTATAAGGCATTAGGGGTGGCTATAAGGCCCTGCAGCACTGCAGTGGCGAAGCCAGCTCTGGATTTAGAGTATAGAGGCAGATGGTAATGCTTGGTGAAGGTATGTACAGAACTCCAAGTTGCTGCTTCCAAAATATCCTTGGTAGGCACTCCTCTGAGGTAGGCAGTTGAAGTGGCTTTTGCTCTGGTGGAGTGAGATCTAATGCTGCTAGGTACAGGTTTTCCATGGTATGTGTAGCAGAAACGTATACAATGTCCTATCCATTTTGAAATAGTCTGTTTTAAAATGGCCTTTCCCTGTGCTCCTGCAGCATATGCTACCAATAATTGCTCAGATTTTCTGAAAGCTTTGGTTTTGTCCAAGTAGAAGCGTAACTGCCTGTGAATGTCCAAAGAATGCAGTAGTCTCTCCCCTTTATTCTGTGGTTTAGGATAAAAAGTTGGCAGGTGAATAGTTTGGTTTAGAGCCACACTGGATACCACCTTTGGCATAAACGTAGGGTTAGTTCTTAGATACCCTGTCCTGGTGGAAAATGAGGAAAGGTTTAACTGCCATTAGTGCCTGTAATTCTGAAACTCTTCGTGCTGATGTTATTGCCAGTAGCAGAGCAGTTTTCCAAGAGATATATTTTAATTCTGCTGTGTTAGCTGGCTCAAAAGGAGGTAAAGTTAATTTTTCCAAAACAAAATTGAGGTCCCAAGTTGGAGTAGGTGCTCTTCGGGGCGGTCTTATGTTTTTAGCCCCTCTGAGGTACTGTTTTAACAGAGGATTAGAGAAAATTGGTGGATCCGTGTTGTAATGAGCAGAGATGGCAGAGGCGTGGATCTTGATGGATGAGAAGGAGAGGCCTTTGTCCAGCATCTCAGTTAAGTATTGTAGTATCTGAGGAATGTTTGGGACAAGAGGGTCAAGGCTGTGAGCTTGGTTCCAGGCACAGAATCTCTTCCATTTATCCGAATAGGCTTTCCTGGTACTAGGCCTTCTGGCCTCCAGAATGACATCCATAACAGCTTTGGAGAGAGGCACTGCTTGCTTGACTAAGGAATCTTCCATGCAGCTAGGTTTACGGTCTTTAGCTGACTGTGTAGTATTTGATTGTTGTGCTGAGTCAGCAGATGTGGGATTTGAGGCAAAATCCAGGGTGGTTCTTGTGCTAACCTCCTTAAGATTGGGTACCAGTGCTGGCGTGGCCAGTCTGGTGCAAACAGGATCATCTTTGGCTCTTCTTGCCTGGCTTTTATGAGTACCTTTGGCAGGAGAGGTAGTGGTGGGAAAGCGTACACTTGTAGGTTCTCCCAACTGAATGAGAGGACATCCACTTTCCATGCTTGTGGATGGTAACTCCTTGTGCAGAATTTTTGTAGCTGGCAGTTCATTGGGGATGCAAACAGATCTATGTCCGGGCTCCACCATTTCTGTGTTATCATTCTGAATATTTGTGGATTCAATTCCCATTCGTGGGGATCCATGATGTTTCTGCTTAAGTCGTCTGCCAGTGTGTCCGTTGTTGGCTTACCAGACAGGATTTCCACACTTTTAGCAGGAAGGATTCTGGTACTTGTAGGAAACCTGAAATGTAACTATACCTTTTGTCCATTAACAGCCAGCAAGGGAAAACTTTGGACTTCCTATGAAGTTAAAATCAGATGCAGAATTGAGTAAAGGCATAAGGCAGAAATACATCTTCCCTGTAATGACAGTAAGAATGTGTCCACAAGGTCCTCTTGCCCTTCCTCAAATACAGGACAGCAATATCTGGGCAGGATCATGTTCTCCAGTGTTGTGAACAGGCTGATCTTTCAGGTGGCCCACTCCCCAAAAAGCTAACCACACGAAACTCCTGAATTCTCTCCTCCAGGAAGAGACTGGATCAACAGCTCAGGGAGACCACCCAGCATGTCTACTTCTCCCAGGATGTGAAGAGCTGAGTGCGCAATACCTCTCTGTCTATGGTCCAGCCAGGATGTGAAGAGATGAGTGCGTGATACCTCTCTATAGTCCAGTACAAGATCCAAGTTTATTAAGGTGCTTTATAAGCAAAGCAGCATTACAATTTAAAATAAAACAAAGTAAACAACAAAAGCAACTGTAGCATCAACTGTAATCATAATATGGCAAATCAATTAAGTTTAACGCATGCTTAAACCAGGAAGTGTGGGGCAATCCTGAAGCCATGGAGGTAGTGAATTCCATAAATAAGGAGCCTGGTAATAAAATGAATGGAAGACAATGGTTTGTATGTTCACCTGTGAACCCACCAGCAGCCTGCTCAGGAGGATCAATGTAATACCCCTACCCCGTGTAGGGCAGTATGATTCAATGAGCTCCTTCGAGCAGCAGGGACCCAGGTTGTGGATGGCCAAATATTCTAACACCAGGATCCTGCCAACAATTCTTTAATGGACTGGAAAGCCAATGAAGGTTGTATAGAACTTGCGTGATGTGACTGTAACCTAAGTTAACCATCAGTAGCCTTGCTGCAGAATTCTGTACCATTACTAGGTAGTCGGATATATAGGGCATTACAGTAGTCCAGTCTAGAGATCAGACTGAGGTATAATGTGTTTAATCTTGGATACATTCTTCAGATGGAAGTAGGAAGACTTCATTACAGATGACACCTGGTCCTAGAATGTCAGTCAGGAGGCAATAATTATCCCCAGGGTATACACCTTTTGAGAAAACACAAGCTCACAAGGTTATCTCCTCTTTACAGTATATATTTAGGTAAATGGGAAACAGAAGAATCTCTGAAGGTTACATGAACTGCAATGGCCTCAGTCTTTGCAGTATTCAATTTTAAGTGATTTGAATTAAGCCATGTATGTATGGCATTTTTGCACATCATCTTATTTTGGGGGAAAGGGAAATAAATCTGGGTGTCATCTGCATAACTATGGTACGCTAAGCCTCTTTCCCTCAATAGGTCTCCAAATGGAAGCATAGTAATAGTAAGGTCCAGAGTAGAATCTTGTGGAATCCTGTAGTCAAGATGGTAGGATAATGACTGATTTAGTATAGAACAGACCCCGTGAGTATGGTTTGACAAGCAAGTCAATAACAATCTCTGAAATTCCACAATAAGACTGCAAACAGTCTACCAGGATGCCATGATCCATCATGTCAAAAGCTGAAGACAGATCCAGGAAGACCAGTATTACATAGTGCATCTGGTCTCTAGTCATAAGGAAATGATTAACTACTCCAATTAGACCCTTTGCAGTACTATGGGTAGCACAAAAACCTGACGGAAAGGGATCTATGAGTCCACTAGAATGGAGATGAGTGTCCAGTTGATTACAAACTTTATTGGTAATCTTACCTGAAAATGGAAGATTAGAGATTCAGTAGTAGTAATTTAAATTATTTGGATTGAAAGATAGTTTCTTGAGGGTTGGGATAACCAAAGCCACTTTCAAGGGAGAAGGAAATATACCTCCCCTCAAAGATAACACCAGGATCCTATGAATTACTGGGCCCAGTAAATCAAAGCTGGTCACTACCAGTCTAGAAGGACAAGGCTATAATCTGCAAGTTGTTGGTTGCAAGCTGTTAACAGTGACTGTGAACTCAACAAAATCTGCAAACAACAACACTAACCAAGACACTTAAGGACTGTGCCACCCATTGGGGGGGTTCAGCTGGGGGGAGGAGCAGACCTAATCTACATTGACTCTAGGCACTGGAAATAAAAAGGTATGTGTGTGTTTTGTATACTATTTTATATATAAATATTATATATGTATAAAACACACAGAGCTATCTATATCTATTTATAGCTAGATTCAGAGAGGCTCTGGTTTCAGCTATCCCTCCAGAATTTTCGTGGCAAGAAACCCTATTAAGTTCATTTGGAATTTACATTCCTCACGTGTTGGGGGGGGGGGGGGGCACTTCCTCTGCATCATAGAGAGGCCTAAATGTGTTCCCACCCCAGCAATACAGCATTTGTCTTTAATTCTGGATGGATATGGCCATAGGCAAAGGCCCACTTAAGGCTTGTGGAGGGACTAGCAACAACAGTCTGACACAAGGAGATCTAAGAGCATATGGTCAGTCACAGCAGCCACTAACATCTGATGTTAACCACCACCAACCATGTCCTCAGGCATGCAAAAGACAAAATGAAGGGCAGTACTGCATCAAGCTCAGAAGGTAGAGGAAGTTCTAAGCTGTACTCTCCCCACTGCGTCCTCACCGATAAAGCCACATACGTACATTACTTGGTCCTCTGTGCAGGCCAAATAAGCTAATAATGCGTGTCTAACTGTGCCTCTTATCTGGGTTCAGTCCAGGCTTGTCCCAGGTGATTGAACCACCTGGGATCTGAAACCATTGGAGTGCCAAAGCAAGCAACACCACCAGGGAGTCCTTTGATTGCAGCACCAGAACAATGCATGAAGGTCCTTTGCCACCAAGACCCCTAGCATAACAACTAGCACTGTAGTAAATACTATGGATACAGAATAGTAAAACACTATACTGAAAGTGGTGCCTACCCAGAGCAAATCATGGGAACCTCGTATGTGGACCACAGAAAATAATAAAACAGAGGGTCTCCATCATGTATAGTCATACCACCCCCAGATGTCCCACAGCATAAGCATAGCATCCTGGGGATTTGCCATCTGGTATTCGATGCATTGCATGTGACAGCAATCACTGAGGTCCAAGATGACAAAGTCGTCTCCACTCTTGTTTGGAATGAAAAACAGGAGAAAGTAAATCCTATGGATTCATTCTTAATGAAATGCAGCCTCTATGGAATTTTGAAGAACAGTGTGCATGCCTGTTCTAAAAGTCAAGTTGTCATTTGAGTAGAGCTGTTCCTGGGGCAGCCCTAGGCAATGACAAACATGGTCATCCAGGACCATGATAAAGACTCATTGTGCCCTTGTAATAGTTCTGCAATCCAGGGCAAACTTTGGGAATCTCCAAAGTCACTTCTAAACACTAGTGAGGACTGACCAAGCTGAACTGTTGAGGGACTCCTTCATGGTAACCAAACCTTGGCACTGTCCAGATTTTCATAGAATATCTAGATTTTTGCCTCATATTTATGCTCTGTTTCTCATAAAATTTTTGGTTTCTAGCAAATCACTTGTGACTGAAGTCAATAAATAACGATATACATTTGAGTTTCAGACGTCATAGCCTTCAGAAAATGTATATAAACACAAATCCTGTTATTCCAGAAACTTTCTAAGTTTATAAGACCAACATTTAAAACGTCTCCCTACTTTTGGGCCATCTCCCATTACTCATAGGTTCATAGGTGTGTACTAGGCTAATGGCCCTGGAGCCTTTACAAGCCTAGCCCATATGAGATTACCCTGGCATCGTGCCACCTGACCTTAGTTCCCAGTGCCTCTTTTGAGTAAAGCCACTGGAGTGATCTCCGGGGTGAATTTTCTATTTCTCATCCACTCATCAAGATTTCTCTTGAAGAAGGCCAGTGAGGTGTTCTGCTTGACTTGTGTGGAATGTCTATTCCATGGCATGGGCAGTCTCTGGGTTATGAACTTGTCCCTCCAGCATGTTCTGTTGATCGTGGTAATGAGGTTTAGATCTCTGGAGCATGTGGTGTGGAGGGATTGGGATTTCTTTAGATGTAGCATTTCTAACAGAGCTGGGTCAGACATGGCTTTTTAAGTCAAGCATGGATCGCCTCTAAGTAGGCGATATGAGACAGAATAGTTAGAGTTTTTTGAGTCTGACCATATAGGACAAGTGTTTAAGTCCTAGGATCCTCTTTGTGAGGTACTTTTGCGGCCTCTCCAGTTGTTGCAGGTGTTTAGTGAGGTACATGCCAAATGGGGCATTGTACTCAATGATTGGCCTAATTTGGGAAGAGTAGAGGGAGACAATGACCTCTTTCTTCCTGGATGCAAAAGCCCCAGTAATGAAGTATGCCACACAGGACTTTCTGACCACAGTGGCAATGTGGTGGTCAAAAGAGAGGTTGCTGTCAACCTGTGCTCCCACATCTCTTGTAACGCCTTGTGTGTTCAGTGGACTACCATTGATGTGGTAATTCATGGGAACTGTTTTTTTCCCAAAGGGGAAGATGACATTTTTTGGCACTGAGCTTAAGGCCATGGTTCTGACACCAGTCGTTGGTTCTCAGTGAGGCCTTTCTGTAGGATGTCAACATCACTTGGGGAGTTAATAGCTCCCAACTTACAATTGTCTGCGAACTTTGTCAGCCAGAGTCCCTTCGTGTTGGCCTGGACTTCAGAGAAGTAGATACCAAACAGGAGAGGACACAGGACCGAACCCTGTGGGACTCCACTCGTGACTGGTCATCAGTCTGACTTGGAGTCAGCTACTTTCACACTGTCGGTTCTACCTGTGAGCCAGTTTGCAACCCACCTAGTGACATAGTGGTTGATGCCTAGCTTAGTGAGTTTTTCTATGATTTCTGAGTGGGGAATGTATCAAAAGCCTTGGCCAGATCAAGGTAGGCCGTATGAACCACCTTGCCTTCATTCACAGCTCTGGTGACTGACTCAAACAAGTTGAGCAAGCATGATCTACCTTTCACAAAACCAAATTGCGTGGGATCCAGAGTTTGGAGAGTCCCTATATCCTTCTTTATTACGTCCATGATGATGCGTTCCATAGCGTTGCATATCAGACTCATCCGGGTAATGGGGCGATAGTTCCCAGGGTCTGTAGTCGCTCCTCCTTTGTGAAGATGGATGACTGTAGCAGTGCACCATTCGGTAGGGATAAAGCCTGAGGTGAGGCTGTGATTGAACAGCGCACACAGGTGAGGTGCCAGTTCACTCTGTAGTTCATGTAAAACACAGCCAGGGATATTGTCAGGTCCCATAGAAGCTGTATTCTTGGCCTTGGACAGTGCTGTTTTAACCTGAGCAGCAGTAATACTGGGTTGCCTGGCAATCTACTGGTATTGTGACTGGTCCTTTGTGTGTGTGTGTGTGTGTGTGTGTGGGGGGGGTAAAGTTGGCACTGAATCTGTTGGCCAGTATATTGGCAATATCTGTTAGCTTGGTATAGGAGGTACCATTTTGCAGTAGCTCAGAGCAAATCTGGGTATTGCCGTGGAGATTCTTTACATAACTAAAGAAGGCCTTGTGGTTTTGTCTTTACTATCTGCTGCAATTCTGTTTTCACAGCTAGCTTTAGAGGATTTGATGAGGGATCTCAACTTTTTATTGAGGCTGATAAGGGAGTTTTTCCAGTCTTGGGACTTCACCTTATTCCGCATAAGTTTCCTCCTTCTGTTGTAGAGTTTATTTATGGCAGGGGACTACCAGATTGTCTTTCTTTTTTTTAGGCTTTGTCCAGATTTCTTGTACTAAGAGGTTGACGGGTACGAAGGTGACTAAGCAGGGACAGCCAGGACAGAAGAAAGACTGCATTGTTTGTCTTTTCGGCTTTTCCCAGTTAGGGGTTGCCACAGCAGAACTCCGGTCTGCTAATGATTGGCAGTTGATTTTTTTATCATGCCGAGTTGCCAGCCCGACGCCCAACTGGAGGCCACTCAACCGTGGGGAGGACATGTAGACTCCACACAGAAGGCACTCCAGCCAGGAATCGAACAGGAGAACCTCTTTCTGTGAGGCAACACTACCGCTGTACCACCGTGGCTTGAAAAAGAAAGACTGCGTGATGGCTGGAAATCCTCTTCATTCTATGAAGCTCCTCCTTCCTGGAAAACAGAGCTGGTCAGTGAGAACAGCTTGGGCTAGGTATATCACAGAGATCTTCAACAATGGTTAGCTCCCGTTTTGTCTTCTGAAGTCCTAGACGGATCCTGGAAGGCCTGCCTAAACTCGACTTTCCAAGGGCAATAAGAAGAGCCTGAATTCAGACTAAATAAGGACTGCATAAGCAATGACATCCTTTAAGCACAAATGTCTGAATCTTGTGCCTTAGCCACACTGTTGACACAATCAAAATTACACCAGGCTACATACAAGTCCATTTTAGAACAGCTAGCTGCTTGTGGGTTCATTCCTGCCCCCAGGTTCAGAATGTTTTGTCAGCTATTCCAGTGCTGCATCCATTAGGAAGGAAAAGTGCTTGAAAAGGTGAGACAGAGAGACAACAGATTCAAGTCTCACACAGTAGACCACACCACATTATTTTTTAAGCACCACAAATCAAAGCCTCAGCCTTTGAAAATTTGCTCTGTTCTCTGGGACCTGAGTTAGTCTGATGAGATCATGATGGAGTCTGTCAGAAGATGCTTTAGTCAGGGGCTCACTCTGCTGGCAGCTTGTAGAGGGTAGCTGCCTCCCTGGCAAGAGAATCCAAATACTTCTACACTGCAAAAAAACAGCCCATTTACAGATATGCTGGGTGGCTTGACCACGGGTTTGTTTACTTATTTATGTATGCATGCTAGTGTACTGAGCCACAAAGATCCATCTGCAGCCACACTACAAAGAGAAGACTGAAAATAGAAATGTGCAATACAATTGTTGGGGAATTATAATTATAGGCAATTAAGCAGATTTTGTAAATATTAATTAATGCTATGGGAAATAATTACATATGGGGTTACTGAGCATTTCCATTCATTAATACAGGGAAGAAGTACAACCAGTTAGGAACAACATCTCGGAATGACTATTATTTGCAAGTTGAGCAGTAAAAGCAGGATATTAGCAAATTATTTTATATTGCTATAATAGAACAAAGCTTCTGTTAGGCCTTCCTTCTTTCTTCTCCTCTAGACACTCACTGAGGTGTTTCTGAGGAGGAGGTCAGGAGCTACAGGTCACACACACACCACAGATGATTTCATGAGCCTGAGGGTTTCTATAAAGGTGAGGCTATTTTGGGATTACCTATAACAAGGGAAAGTTGTTTTGCCCTTGGAGAAAGAGGTCTTGGGAAGTTCCAATGCGTTTTCCCAGCACCTCCCAGAACATGCACAGAGACATAAGAGCAAATATAAAATAAAAAGTGAAAAATCTGCAGCACATGGGCCACATTCTAACAAAGGGTCTGAAAATGGATACAGTAAAAATCTGAGTTATTCTGCAAATGCCAATGCTAAAAGACAAACAAGAATTAAACACATTTCTAGGAAATGTTTAGCATCTTGTAAAATTTACAGCTAATACGTATGAGATGACTATTGTCACTATAAAAACTGCAGCACAAGGTAGCTTGGGAAAGGCGCTATAACTAGATGCATTTTGAGATGCTCAGAGAATTAACTATGATGTGAACAAGCTAGTTATGCTATAAGCATGCATGTCAATCAGAATGGTACAGGAACTGTTACCTAATATATGCATATGGGCCAACAGCATTTACAGATCCAAAAAAATATATATATATGCTCAATAGTCAACAGGTGAGATAAACTCCAATAATATGCTTATGGTAAAGAAGTTGAAAAGGAAACAGATCACCAAAACAATCTAAGTAAGAAAAGGAAATATATTCACCTGCTGACTGCGTGTATGTGGCAGAGAGGGTACAGATTTATTTCAGTTAAAAAGCAGCAGCTGTACCAAGCTCCAGGATAGTTTGTGGGGAAGAGCTGTATCGAAGATATTACAGCCATCTGTGTCAAGCAAATACATGCAAGTCAAAGACAGAGAAACAGAAGAGCAGCCAGAAATGTCACAACTCGTTCTGCAGTATGGTAACAGAGATTGATTGAATTATGACACTGAAGTCATGTTTTCAGGTGAAGCTACAGTTCAAGGAGAACTGTTATCCAAAAGACCAGATGTCCAGTGTTAACAGTCCTGAGAAACATTCTGGATAAGGAAAAACACTACAGAAACTAGACAGATTGGATTGTTTCAGATCTGATTTTTTTCTAAAGCCTTGAAGTGTCTGTATTGAAAATATTTTGCTAATATGTTCAAAGTATTGGTTTGATGTAAATAATTAATGACAAGCAAATTGCACAGATGAGATGAATTTTTAACTAATCGGTGTTGTAACATATGCTTCCACATATACACATCTTTAAATATTTTTTAGAAGTTTAAAATAAGGAAATGTTTATAAAAAGGATGTACAGCTTTAATCTAAAAAAGCTAGCTAGAACAACTTGCACATGAAGTAGTACACTTCAGCTCTCAGTCTGTCACATTACTGAGATTACAGTACACATTATGAGCATCTGCCTTATTCATGCAGAAGCTAAACATCACAACGGGCAGTACTACTGCTGGCACCAAGTGCATTACCTAAGGGTGCCCTCTAACACTCACGAGGTCAGGTCTTACCAGACGTCAAAAAGTAGGTGTGACACCCACTGCCTTAGCCTGTCCTCAGTATAGGAAGACACACACAAACTGTCTCTCTGAAACTTGCTAAACCTAGGCAGAATCCTGGAAAGTACAATCCTCAACACTGAATGCTACCATCAAGATTGCACTAGAAGAACCCAAAGGAATTTTTTTCAGATGCAGCAAGACTGTATTTTTTATATATTTAAACCACTTGGCCAGTACAGTGTCAGTATGGACATCCCAGGACACACTATTCCACGGTGGCTGCCAGGGTGCACCTCTCACAGGCCACTCATCACTGGCAATGTCAGGGGCATCCAACTAGTTAAAGATAGACTTTTAGCATGTATAGCCCACAAAGTTGCCTTAATGACAGACATACCTTGAGGAGGGTGTGACCAATACATAACCTTCTGCTCAACTACTCTCTTCTGATGCTTTGGCACTAGCTTGACCTGGGATCACACATGGGACATTCCTAATGGTTGAATGCACTCTTACATCCTTTTATAAGTTAAACAAAATCAACATTTATTTGATTTTTTAATTTGGCATGTGGTTTGCATTTCTGGTCAACAGACTAGCTGGCATAATCATTAGGATCTTCACTTCCCATGCACAAGGAACAAGGTTTGATCTTTACCTCCGGACAATGCCTGTTTCGAGTTTGCATGTCCTCCCTGTGGGGGTCCTCCCACTTCCGAAAAACATGTTGAGTGTTTCTGTCTCAAACTCACCAATGAATGGAGCTGTAGGCAGCAGCACAGACTCCACATGGTGCCCTACAGGGGGAAGAGTTGTATGGACTAACCACTGTGGTGTGTAGTATCCTCAAGACAGGAGACCACAGATCACAGACTGCACACTGAGGCAAGGCTAGCCACTTGGTGTAAAATACGACTCTAGGTGATTTGGCATTGTTCACTAATATCAACAAATGGGTGTGGGTATTTGTCTGCGATAAGCGGGGTTGAGGATCTGGCCTATGCGGGGACCCATACTACTGATGGGAGGGGTGTATCTGCCTCTATTGGCCAGTGTGTGCCTGCCATAAAGCCCAGCAGCAATGGTTCAATAAGCTACTGGCTGGCCGATGTCTAGTTGCCCAGCCTGGGTTATCTGGGATAGCTCTGATGAATGAAAGCTGGAAGTAAAACCAATCAACCTGACAAAATAAACTGAGAATTGCTGCACAATGTAGGTACACTGACAGGACTCAGCTTGAAAGTGGATGACATGATGATATGGACGATGCTGGCCATCCTATGTATCCAAGGGACAAGATGGAAGGGGCACTGTGACAAAGCCATTTGGCTTGGGATCCAGAGTCTACTACTCAGGAGGAGGACATGGAAGAAATGGTGTGGGAATTGTAGTGAGAGGCAGGCTTCAGAAAGCAGTGAGGGATATAACCAGAATTACTGACAGACTCATGGCAAGCAGGCTCCAGTGTAATGATTGGGCAGTATTCATAATGGCAGCCTATGACAGGGCAGTATTCATAATGGCAGCCTATGACAGGGCAGTATTCATAATCTCAGCCTATGCCCCACAGCAGGGTTGCAATAGTGAGGAAAAGAGTGCATTTGGACAGCAGTTGCAGGACCTACTAGATAAAACAGGACAGCACGATTCATATGAGGTCACAGCAGATATGATAAAGATGCTGGGTGAGATGGGGGATAAATGGCTCCTGAGGGCACTCATAGCAGTGTGGCAGATGACTGGAGAATAAGCATACTCGTGCCATTGTACAAGAACAAAGGGGGACATTCACAACTGTGGGCAGTACAGAGGCATCAAACTCCTATCACATTGCATGGGGTTGGGAGGTCGGCCTAATGGTTAAGGTGTTTGCCTTACAAACACAAGGTGCAGGGTTTGAGTTTCACAAGGGATAATTGGCTAGGCTTAAAATGGCCCACAAGGGCAGTTAGTCTAGTACTAATCTATGAACCTATGAAAGTTCTGGAGAGGGTGATTTGAGAAACGGATACACAGAGTAGTAGAATGTAAGATGGGAGATGAGCAGTTTGGATTCAGATCAGGATGTAGCACAATTGACCCAATGTTTGCAGTGAGACAGATAGTTGAGAAGAAGAGAGAAAGATGAGGAAAAAGTTCAACTGGGTATCCCTAGACTTGAAGAAAACATATGACAAGGTTTCAAGAAAGCTGATTTGGACAGTTCTGAGGTGGTTCGAAGTCCCATAAGGATTGGTAGAATTAGTGCAGGCTATGTACAAGAATCCAGTGATAAGTACAAACAGTGTTCAGTCTCACAGAGGGATTCTCAGTGGGAGTGGCTGTACACCAGGTTTCAGCTCTAAGCCACTGCTGTTCATACTGGTGATGGACTACATAAGCAAACAGGACAGGTCAACAAAGCTGCTGTATGCAGATGATGTGGCAGTACAGGGAGACTCTGAACAACAACTTCAGCAAAGGCTAGGGGAATGCAATGCAAAACTGAAGGCACACAGGATGAAACGAAGCACAGATAATATAGTAGCAATGGCAGCAAATTGTGGAAAACAGAAAAACCTGAGAATTGAGATAGAAAAGAACATAGTAGAACAGGTTAAGAGCTTCAAGTATCTGGTTGAGGAGAAGGGAAGCCTGAATGAAGAGGTCAAAGCTAGAATCAGAGGGGCTGCAGCCAAGTGGCATAGAATTCTCAGGTGTAGTGTATGCAGAAGAATGCCAAAGAAGCTGAAAAGTAAGGTGTATAAGTCAGTGGTGTGACCAGCACTACTATATGGTACAGAAACCTGGGCAGTAAAGGCAGAGCAGATAAGGAAGTTACAGATGACAGAAATGGATTGTCTGAGAAGGGTGGCACAATGCACACTGTGGGACAGATGAAGAAATTAGAACATATGGGAAGCGAAAGTACCTCCGACTGCACAGAAACCCAGAGAGAACAGATTACGGTAGTATGGACATGTGCAGAAAAGCAGAAGACAATTTGGTGAAGATGATTTGGGACAGATAGGAAGAAGGTAAGAGAAAATGAGAACATCCAGCAAAGAGGTGGATGGATTGTGTGAGAGAAGATCTGAGACAGTCAGGCAAGAGTGTCGAAGACGGCAGGAGTGTGGCATTGAATTGAGAGAGATGGCAATAGTTAACATGATACCCGAACCCCATGCAGAAACTGGGAAAAAGGGGGTTGAGGATTTATTTTTTCCCCCATACAGATATCTTTGCTAGGTACCCTCAACAGATGCCATACTAAGTAAACGTATTTTGGCTAGATTGAAATGCTAATACCTACAGCAGATTTCCTGGCATTGTGCTCCTTGATGTCATAAAGAAGGTGCTGGTGGGTCTACCATGTGATATGTCAGTAACAAAACATTAGCAAGACTTCCATCTTTTTAGACATTGAGAACAGAAACTCTTCCATGGAAAATGAAAGGGTTGATATTTAAACTGTGCAAGACACAGAAAAGAAATGAATAACATAAAAGTGAGGAATGTTCTCCTAGTCAAGAGAATATGCGCTATAGAGAGTGGGAACAAACAAGGAAAAATACATATGATGAGGACATCAGAGGAAGAACTCCCAGTACCTACCCAATCCACAGGAACCTCAATGTCAGATCTCATGATGCGATTGTGCTAGAAGGTAAAGACACCAATGTTTGCCTGATCCCAACCTTTGCAAGATCTAAGAAGAGTTTGCCACTGTTCTCACCTGACATGGAATGCAGATGATATAAAGCAAAATCCTTGTGAATAAAGCCTGTCCCAGTCCCTTATCTCTGATTCTACCCCAGGCTTAGGATAACTCATTCCCAGAAATCCCATGAAATCTTCTCTGCACTTGGTCACTCCCCCACTCTAAACTGCACAATGGCAACACCAATTTCAGTTAATGGTGATTCATTTGGACATCCCCAACTCTTCCTGCATCATTAAGGACCACATTCAAAACCTTTATTAAATTTTAGCAAATTCTGCTGAAACCCTTATGGACAAAGAGCTTAGTCACCTCCCATTGCCTTCTATATACTGACTCTAAGGCACTTGCAGCCTGCTTCTGGAAAATTCACAGCACCCATGAATATAACTACCTGTCCTCAATCATCCTTCATTCTCTGTCAAAGCAACAATCCTCATCCTTTACATGTCAGGAGCTGATGAGGTGTACTGACCCTCAACAATCCGTCAGCCCTTAAAAGAGCTGTGGTTCTCCGAGCTGTTTGTATGTTTGATATCCTTTGTTTGTATATTTGATATCCTTTGTTTGTATGTTTGATATCCTTTGTTTGTATGTTTGATATCCTTTGTTTGTATGTTTGATATCCTTTCTTATGTCGACTGCAATTTCCTCTCCAATCTTCCCTTCCATCATTCCTAAAACAATACTTACAAGCTTGAAATGACCGTCTCCCATCCCACTCCCTTCAGTGGCATATTTTTCTGTGATAAAAAGTAATGTTCATCTTTCCACTCTATAGTACGGTTTCTAACTTCTCCACCTTCTTTCCTCAAAGTCCCTGCACTGCATAGCAACCTGCCAGGCCATGCTATTAATCATGGATGTCTATTCCTATGCTATGCTCCATACCTGCTTTCTCACCTTGCCTAGAGATTCCTACCTTCTCTTTCCTGTTTGTGACACTCCCTCTCTCATCTTACCTTAAGCAAACTTCTGTGCAGATATACTTTTCTAACCAAGCTTTGAAAACCACTACTCCTTATTGACTCAGATCATTTCCATGATATAGAATTGGCCTGTCCGCCAGCAGTCCCTCGATCCTCCCTATCAGTTCCATCTCACTCCTCGTTTCTCTACTGCTGCAGCCACTTGTATTCGACCTCTTAAGCCTCTGTCTCTACATGTTTGCTGTTGACAGAGCGAACACTTGCGCAGCAACATATGGATCTCTCTCTATCGCCAGCTGCACCTGTCACCCCCTGCAGATCTTTGCTCATATCTTATTCAGTTTCTCTCTCCACCTCCTACCTTCTCTCAGTCCTAACGTTTCCTGACTACCCTCTGTATGTTGCCTCACTTGCTGCTACTCATGATTATGGAGCAAGTGCAATTAAAATACTGCCAGGCTATGGAAGAGTTATTTTTTAACAAGTTACTGCCATGTTAGGTTTTCCCTCAATCTTTCTGCAAAATGTTACAAAGCCGCTACCTGACTTAGTCTGAAAGAGGCCCTAAACCGGAGATGAAATGACAGAGTAATAATCAAGACAATAATGCTTGGTGAATGCAAATGTTTGCAAAGGGCACATTCTTAAATGATGCACTAGAAGTAAATGTGCCTTCAGTGAGTGGCCCTTGACAATATGATTTTATGAAAGGAAGTTTACTGCATGATGGAAATATCATGCAGCTGGAAAACTACTCGAAAAGGGTTTATATGGTAACTAAAAGCCACTCCACCCACAGAGAAAGACAGAAATAAGCTGTTCTGTTGTCTTAAACTCATGCACCTACTTATCTGCCAGTTGGAAAATAGTGTTAAGTCTGTTAGCTGTACTTTCTATGGTACAGGGTTTCACTTCAGCCCTCATTTCTCTACAGTGTGACTTTGAGCAAGACTTTCAACCAGATAGTGTTCAGGAGCAACTGGGAATTTGAGCTAGGCTCCTCAATTGACCCCTGGATTGCAAGCCTAGTAACTACCTAGAAATCTATGGTAAAGACAGCTAATGGCACAGATTCAGGGTATGAAGCACTCCCTCACTTATTGCCACCCTGATGAATTAAAAAAAAGGGGGAAAAGAATTTACTGGTTTAAGAATTCTGAAGTTATTATAAAGAGGAAAAGAAGGTCTGCCTTAAGGATGTCACAGCTTCAAGATCCTGCAAAAACAGGCAATGTACTCCACAAGGACATTGCCAACATTAACAGTATAAAAATAGAGAGTTTGAAAAGGGATGGATTAGGTCAGTCTGTTGTGACATTCTGAAATCATGAAATGGAGCTTTTTATCAAAAGTGACTGGAGATACAAAATCCATTTAAGAAGCTGCATGACCAGCCAGTAAAAGGTCACAATCCTGCCCTCTACAAGATTATGGTTGGTAGTAATACCCGATGCATGCAACTTGGCTATGGAATAATGGGAAAACTGAGGCCTAACTCACAAGAGAGGAGAGTATGAGATACATCAGAATCACCTGCAAATTAACTCAGTGGAGTGATGTCAGGTACAACTCAAGTCTAAATGGGGAATTTATTCAATTTGGCAGAGTAGGACTGACAAGAGAATGGTTTCCTGGCAGCTTCAATTATTTTTGACATGCGGCATGAAAAGGTCTACATAGAAAGTTGCATCTTGAGATGAAGCCACTTGTTACCCCAAATGTGGGGTTCACCATGGCGATAACTGGGAAAATTTCCTGTATTGCCAGAGACTGGAGAGCTTGACACGTGTTTCTCTTTCTTTGCAGAATTATGTGAGTAGCAGTAGAATCAAAGAATGGAGTGCATAAAGAAATCTCTTTTACTATAAGATGAAAAACAAATCCACTGCAAACTCCTTCCACTCCTGTTAGATTTACAAAAAGAGGGGAGGAGAACTTTCTTCCTGGTAGCAAACAGGCTGCTGAATTTCAGCACCAGCAGAAGCCTGTAGTAATGGCTCATAAAATCCAACAGCACCTTCACTTCACCCAGGAAGTGAACTGTTGAAAAACTGATGGTTTCCTCGATGGTGCTCTGCTAAATGTACATCACCTCTCTACACAGGGGTAGCAAGTGCATGTCCCCTTGATGGTTTAGATACCACACTACACAATGGATGCCATGCTCAGTTAACAAGGGCTCCAGAAGGAGCTTTTCTTCTAAAGTCTTTAGAGCCTAAGGACTGCATGTAGATCCAACATCTGGGCGGCGAGTTCCCTTCTTATACAGAATCAACTTCTTGTATAATGGAGGAGCTGAATTCAGCACTCCATAATGTCAAAGAAGCATCTGCTGCCAGCACCAATAGGTACCTACTGTAGGAAATGGAAGTAGGTTCAAAAGTGGTTGTGGATTGACTCCAGTCCACGGTTTGAAGACAAGGGTCTGGTACCAGAAAAATGAACATGACTGTCTAGTCAATCTGCAGCCAATGCCCCCTGATATTGGGGTACATCTACATATTCAGTTGTACAAAGAGCACAATGAACATTTAGGCCGCCATCAAGCCCAAAAAATCCTGAAAGCTTCAAATTTTGTTTCTCCCTGCATCTTTAGACAGGGCTACAGGTGTCATAGCCTTCCTGGCCCTCTGTAAAAGCACAGCTAAGAGGAAGTGAAAAATGTCCAACTCTGTGCAACTGAAAGTAAATCTTCTGAGACAGGATCAAAGAGGACTTTTCACATTTTATGGTCACACTCCCCCCCAAAAAAGGCAGACATGGGAACATTCGCAACAGGGACGCCACCAAAAATTCCTTTAATGGAGACACCATGAGGCAGCAGTCAGGGTAAGAGAACACATGAAGCTTCTTCTCCTGTAAGGTTTAGGAGACCATGATCACCACTTTAGAGCACAGGAAAGTACATAGTAGAATTCATATTGAAAGTGGTGCCCACCCGCAGCAAATCACAGAAATATCCTACGCAGAACTCAGAAAATTATGTGCTAGAAGACATCCATGATGTCCAATGACATCATGCAGCTGTTCAATAACCGTAGGCACATGACCCTTGCAGAAGGCATCCATGATGTCCAGTGACATCATGCAGTTGTTCTATAACAGTAGGCACATTACCCTTGGACAGTCACCATCTAGGACTTGATATACGGGGTGAGTGTGCTTGATGAAGTCAATGGGGACATCATGATGGACTGAAGCCTTTTAAACTCCTTTCTAATAAAGAAGTGGTTTTGGCCACCTTCTCAGTGAAGAAAACACCTGTTTGAATGCAGCCTAGTGCTCTCAAAACTCTTAAGAGACAGCTTTGTTTCTGAGCACATCTCTTTCTGGAGGAGGAGCTGAGTGCCCTGAGAGGTGGTTACTTATGACTTGTCTAGAGTTCAAAGATCCTTGGTGATGGCCTAGCAAAAGAGTTAGTCTTGGAGAACGGGTCTAATATTACTTCAGAGAAAACCCCTTTACGCGAACACAAATACGTTGAACCGTATCGCGCGAAGTACGTAAATCTGGAACGCCCAAAACAGCGAATTCCGAAATGTCGATTTGTTTTGGTTGGCCCATCTGCGGTATAGCTCCGTAAGGTAAGTGTGCGATAGGACTTTAGGGTTAGGATTTGGGTTAAGGTAAGTGCATAGATTTTTAAGTGTATGTATGCGTGTTATTTATTTTGTTTGGGTGTATGTCTGTAGGGGAAGTGTGCGGTAGTTACGGACCTTAGGGTTAGGGAGGGGTTAAGTATAGTGCATAGATAGTTGTGTATGTGGGGTTTAGTGTAGTGTTGGAAATGGGGTTTTGTTAAATGTATGTATGTGGTTTATTTATTTTGTTTGGGTAGGTACTAAGTAGCGGGTGGTGGGGTTGGCCGACTATGGCAGTTCGATATTTTATTTTTCGCAGTTTAGTGCGTTTGGGAATTTCGCAGTTTGAGGTATGGGGGTCGATGTATGGGTGTTCAGGTAATGGGGTTTTCGCTGAAGTGATATAGACCCTTGAACAACTAAGTGGCAGTCAGAAATGTGCTGTGCCACCAGCTTTGATATGTTCAGTAATCTTTCTGGTACCAGAAAGTAGTGTGTAAAGCTCGAGTGCCTTCCTTGCTATATCCAAAGGTGCACTCTTCTTACGGGGCTATACCTAGAAGAAAATAAGGTAGAGATGCTAAGGAGGGCTCAAAGTGGTAGGATAAAGTGGAAATTTAAGTATCAAGAGGTCATCCACCAAGTCCTCAAAAATTGTAAAAATAAAACATCCCATGACAAAAAAATGTCCAGGACAGACTGCCTCAGCTTCTCATTAAAGGAGGACAGCCACAACCAGGTAAGGCTGTTTAGGCACATGCTTAAGTCTGCTGTCATTGTTACTGCATTACCACAATAAAAGCTACAGTGGGACAAATTACACTCTACTCTAGAAGTTGGAGGCAGCGCCTTGAAAGAATCCCTCCTTCAGTTAACTCATTACATCGGAGTGATGCCTCTAGGTGCATCTGCGGTTAACTCCTACTGATGCCTCTAGGCGTCAAATATTGCTTGTTCATATTTGCATCAATAATTCCAAAACCATGCTATGTACAAGGTTTTAAAATATGTCATCTTAAAGCTTACACAATGACAAACTCAACTGCATTAATATTTGACCTCTGTTTAGTGCAGGTAAACAGATATTAACTGTTGTTCTTATGATATTCATTTATATACATATAAATTTTCACATTTTTCTAAATATCTCACCAAGTAACAGAACTCCTTAGCCTCGTATGAAAGCTCTCATTTAGATGAATAAAATGCTGCTAACTGTACGTGTGTAACTTGAGTTGCTGCTGACATATCGTACGTTTACAAAATATTACAAATGTAATAATTATTGTGTTTACTGTGACTTATAAAATTTACTTTAAGATCTAGAACCTAAAGAATACTACCACTATAAAAATAGTTTGTGCTGAAGAGTTTGCTATTTATACTTCTTTCATAACCCCAATAGTTCCAGAGATATGAACATTTGTTTGAAATGCTGAGGACATAATTTGATTCTGTCAAAAGGCTTAGGCTCCACCCATTGGAAGTTACAGTGCAAACTTCCTGAGCTCCAGTGGAGTGAATGAGTTAAGATTAAAGAAAGTGAGAAAGCTTTTCCAGCATCCAATTCACTAGGGAAGACTGTAACCTGGGTAGGTGAGATGAACGGCTGTGGGATCTAAGCCCTAGTATGGCAGAAAAGATGACTCATATCCATGTAACAGCAAGGTGGCAAAATGTTGTGGTTTCTGGGTCCTGTTCTGGACAAAATAGACCACAAAGGAATCCAACTAGGAATTCCTATTCAGGACCTTCCTCAAATCAGCAAGGCAATTTTATAAAGCATCTGTCCTCTTCGAAGCCTTAAGAGCAGAAAATGGGTGCCTTCAGGTTACCTATATGACAAAAATGATGACAGGCTCCAAGAGGAATGATAGTACAGTTGTGTAAATTGAAATTACCATAACAGTAGATGTTCGAATGATCTCTGTTGCAGTAGCCTTAGCTAAATGGGTTATATTTATCCTATCCTAATCAAAACACAGCTGTTGCATAAATAATTCTTTTGTCTCCATGTACTAACTAAACATTAATTTTTTATTCTTGTAAATATCTTAAAAATGCTGTACTTAGTTATTACTTTTGAATGTTTTTATAATATTGTCTTTCTGTCTGGAGCTTTTCTCCTTGGGCCTCCATTGAAAATGGGCTACTTTGGCCCAATGAACTTTCCTGGTTAACGAACTGCAGCAAATAAAATATAAAAATAAATATTCTACCAAGGATATAACAGCTGGGACGCTTATAAAGTTTCAGGGCACCTTTCATGGGCACAAACTCTCAAGCAGCTAAAAGTGAGCTGACTATAAGACAATTCTGTCCTGTCAACAGACAAGAGGAAGGCTGAGCCATTTAAAGGGCAATGATAGGAACAAAAAAATAAATGTCCACAGCCTGCATAAAAGCAAGTGGGATAGAGGAAGAGAGAGCTACTGTAGTAGTGATCATTCGAACATCTACTGTCAAGGTAAGTTCAACTTACACAACTGTACCACATACATCATACTGACCACTACTGCAGTAGCCTTAGCTATATGGGTAGATTACCTTGGCTAACTACATTTGGGAGGTAGAAGAGTCCAGGAGCCCCTGGAGAATGGTCCCAGCAAAGTTTGATGTGAACCTGCAGATGGACTCCAGCTTAAAAAGTGATTTGTAAAAGTATGTACAGAGAAACATGTAGCAGATTCTAGAATCCAACTCTTTCTCAAAAGCCATAGGTGAAACCAAGGCCCTGGTAGAGTGGACCCAGACCATGCTTGGAATAGTTTTGTTATGGTGAGTATAACAAAAGTTAACAGCCTTAGAAAAACATTTAGAAACAATCTGTTTTGACAGAGATTGTCCCTTCTTACCTTCACAAGAAATGAATTGATCTGAAAGATTTAGTTCTGTCAAGATAATACCAGTTGTCTGTGGACAGCAATGCATGAGATGTCCTTTCTCTTTCATTTTAGGTTCAGGAAAGAAAATGGAGAGATGGATAGTTTGGCTTAAAGTAAACTTGGACACCACTGTAGGCATAAAAGGAGGATTTACTTCTCAAAGAAACCCTGTCCCTATGGAAAATGAGATAGAGTTGACACACCATAAGACCTCGCAACTCAGATAACCTTCTTGTACAAGGCAAAGATAAGTAAAACTGTTTTCCATGATAAGAATCTCAAGCCAGCCAGACTAGCTGGTTCAAATGGAGCAAGTATTAGGTCCTCTAACAAAAAAATTAAGATCCCAAACAGGGGCCACCGGTTTTCTTGGAGGCCTCTTATAAAAAACCCTTTCAAGAACATTTTGACATGAGACTGCATTGAAAGAGGAGGATCCTTGGGCAGGCATGCTGAAATGGCAGACGAACCCTGACAGAAGAATAAGAAAGGCCATAGGATAGCAACTCACACAAATATTGTACTTATGAGGACATGATAAAATGAATTATTTAAGAGTATGGGTTAAAAAGGATACTGTTATGGCAGCTAAGGATATGTGGGAAGACACTAAACAAAAGTTAATAAAAAATGAGAAACTGGAACCTCTAATTTATGGATATGGATAGCAAGATACAAGCAGTGAAAATGTTTTTAGTCCTTTTACTTTGATAAAAATATGCCTGACTTGTATTTAACCAGAGAAGTTGTAGATAGTAATTAATATAGAGCTGAAGGATTTTATCTGACAGGTGAAGAGGGCAACGGTCAAGTGGGATACTTTGATCCTTGCAATAGAACAAGGTGGTTTAGGATTATCTGATTTGAAGGGAAATTTTAAAGACACTTCAAGGCTCATATACATTACACAAGCAGAAACCTATAATTCCAAGTGCAAATGGATGATGATGATGATGGTGATGAAGGGGAAAATTCAAGAAATAAAAACAGAGGGGAATTGTGGATGCACATCCTTAGGTAGAACACCCACCATATAGAATATTATAGTTATAAAGTAGTAAAAAGTATTCTAAGGACTAAGCCAACACTAGAAGAAAGGAGATTATGCAGATTGGGATGACTGCAATTATGGGTACAGAGAATAGGTAAAAGGGACTATAATTCACTAGAGAAAACTAGCAAAGGAATCATGGTATTGGGAGCAAATAACTAGAGAGAGGAAAAGGTAATAAAGCAGGAAGAGGCCAAGAAGACATTTGGACTGCCTTCCCTGTCAGGGATAGGGATTCCTAAGTGAAGGACTTGCTCTGGTAGTGTTTTTAGCTGAATCTGGAATAGAAGCTGCCCTTAAAAAAATGGGTAATTAATAGGGCATATAAAATATTGCACAATAACTATAGGAATCAATCAGACCAGGTAAGAAACCATTAGGAAGACAGACTGGATAAGCAATTTACAAGGAAACAATGGAAAGACATGTATGGCTCCCAAGTATGCAACAAAGTCTAGAAGATTTTTGCTTGTGTTTGCAAGGTATTTTGTAACCCAAGCAGAATCCGAAGAAATTTTCCTCAGGCAGATGGCAAATGTTGGAGATGAGGTGGGGATGAAAGAGGAAACCGGGAAAAGAAGTTATGAACTTACCATAATGTTCCATCTGTGCTATCATCATCATTCTTCCCCAGCTGACGGGTTGGATCTGATCCAGCTCAGCAGTTACTAAACCTCTTGGTAACCAAAAGCTCGAGCTTCTCCACTAAATCTCGTGGTAACCAAAAGCTCGAGCTCACCACTAAATCTCGTGGTAACCAAGAGCTCGAGCTTTTTCACTAAAACCCGTGGTAACCAAAAGCTCGAGCTTCTCCACTAAATCTCGTGGTAACCAAAAGCTCGAGCTTCCACTAAATCTCGCGGTAACCAAAAGCTCGAGCTTCTCCATTACCCATAATGCACCAGCCCTGTTACCTCAGATCTTGTTTCCTGATTTTTTAGAAGAAAGGAAATATTTAACATGCGTAAATATAGGAGATGTAGAACTGCATGCACTCAATACAGAAAGAAACTACATCTGGAGCTCAGTGTAAGGACAGTGATGTCCCTCTAAGAGCTCATTCTTCCAGAATGAAATAGAAAGGATGGGGGTTGGTGAAAGGGAAGTTCAGGAAGATGAAAATGGACAACACACATGGAACATTATGCTAAGTACATAACTTCTTTATCTGATGTTGTCAATTTTCATTCTACCCTCAACTGATGGGACAGAGTTCCCAGCTACCTATAATCTCGGGTGGACTCTAAGTAAGGATATTCCTAAGCACAGTTGAACCAAATGATGCTCTACCCCTGGAGACCAGATCCAGTTTGTAATGAGAAATAAAAGTATGGGGAGTAGCCCAAGTTGCTAATATATATATGTTGTCCATGGAAGCTCTGGAAAGAAAAACTGAAGAAGTTGCCATGGACCTAGGTGAATGAGCTCTTACCTGTAGTGGTAAGGTAATACCCAATTTGCTATAGACAGATGAAATACAATCAGTTAGCCATCTGACTAAAGTTTCCTTTGAGACTGGTTTGCCTAATTTCAATTCTGCACAGGAAACAAACAGGTCTGTTTTCCTGATGTCTTTTGTTCTATGCAGGTAAAAAGATAATTGACTGTGAACACCTAATAAATGTTACATGTACTCACCTTTGTTTGCAAAATTATGAAAGAATACTGGCAAATTAATGGTTTGATTGATACTAGATTCTGACACCACCTTGGGAAGGAAGGAGGTATTAGTTCGTAGTGTCATACTATCCTTGTGAAAGATCAAGTATGCAGGTGTTGAAGACCAGGCTTGAATCTCTGATATTGGTCTAGCAGAGGTAATGGCTAGTCGAAAAATAGTTTTCCAAGTAAGATAACTTGGGTCACATTCAGCTGTGGTTCAAAGAGGGAATGTATTAGTGCCTGCAGTACCAGACAAAGATCAAATGGGGAAGTAGGATCCTTAAACGGAGGTCTCAAAAGTAGAGTGCCTTGGAAAAAGCTTTGCACAATTTGTGAGAGGCAACTGAAGAATCTTCAAATCCAATGTGAAAATTTGATATTGCTGTTAACTGATCTTTAACAGTTGAGGAAATAGCTCCTTCTTTAAAAATTAAGGCTAAAAACTTGAGTATGTTGTGTATCAGAGCTATAAATGGCTCAATATGATTTTGTGGTGCCCAGTAAAAAAATCTTTTCCATTTACTTGTATAAAGTTTTTTTTTGTTTAAGATTTAATGGAAGATAAAAGAACATGTTGGACATAGGAAGAGAGCGTCTGGCTATTAATGGAATTGGAGAAACCAGGCAGTCAGGCTGAGATTTGAGATGTTGGGATGGATCATGCCCACTGGGTGAGACAGGAGGTCTGGAGTTAGAGCCAGGATCCAAGGTTGGTGAAATAAGTGAGGAAAAAGGAAACTAAATCCATCAAGGCCAGTATGATGAAATGAGGATGATTTTGCTCTTCAACCTGACAACCTTCTGTAGAAATTTTGGAATTAATGGGACTAGGGGGTGGTGCAATCGTGAAGTAGAGCATCCCTCAGTGATCCCCCCCACAGAGGGGAGGGTAGGGCAAAGTAGCTGCTGCACTTGCTGTTTAGGGGAGAAGCAAAAAGATCACAGCAAGGCTGGCCCCTGTGATGAAAAATCCTTCCTTGTCACGATCTTGTTGAGAGATCACTTGTGAGGTAGAAGAATGTACCTCCTCAATTTGTATGCTATCACACTGGACTTCCCTAGAATGTACGCTGCTACAAGAAAAAGGTTGGATAAAATTGCCCATTGCCACACTCTGAGAGCTTCTTGACACAAGGGGTATGATCTGGTCCCTCCTTGATTGTTGATGTACCAAACTACTTACACGTTTGTCCATTTGAACTGCAATCATCCCCTAAGGGAAAGCCATCTTGGAAGGCCTGCAATGCTAAAAGCACTGCTTTCACCTCTAGGACATTGATATGCAAATTGGCCTCTCTGGAGAAACAAGCACCTTGGACTGTGCTTCCCATAAAATGCCCCACCCCCCACCCCAACTGGGAAGCATCCATGGTCACTATGGCCTTGGGCTGAGAAGGAATGAATGGATGGCCTTGTAGAACCTGATCTGACTGAATCCACCACCTGAGATCACTCTTGCAGGTTTCAGTAATTCGAATCAGAGTTGACATTTACTTTATTTTACATTTCTTGACCGGGATGGTCCGACTGGGCAGAAGAGCCCTTTTTCAGCAGAGGCCCTGGGAGAAAAGCTCCAACATATTATACAATTTTCATTACAAATTAGCATTAAACAGCAATGTTACAGGGTTATTACAATGCATTAAGTAGCAATACAATGTTATACAGTGTCAATAATCAGGAGTATAGCATAACTATTTCAAGATGCATTAAAAGAATATGTCATTAAGATGAGTATAGTTTTTGGGGTAAGTGGTTACAACAACCCAGTTTTATCATGATGTAGTTGCATGAAGGAAAGACAATCACAATAGAATGTTTCTCTGAGGCGATTTGCTTAATAGATTTTAGAAGACAGTAGAAAGAGTAGTCAAGGAAGATTAGAGAGAGCTAGTGAGAAGAGTGAGTTAAGGGCAGAAAGCAGATTAAGGTATGAGAAGTAGGGGATGTTAAGGAGGGAGAGTGCAGTGACAGGACCAGTGACTTTTAAAGGGCTCTTTGGTGGCTGTCTTAAATTCTTTAGGATGTGGAAGGGTCCTGATTTCTAGTGGGAGCCTATTCCAGGCAATAGTGGGGTGATAGCTGTACATGTTGCGTCCAAATTTAGACTTGGGTTTGTAGTAGGTCTTAGAGCTTCGGAGAGGTCTGGAGGGAGAATAATGGGAGATGAGAGGGGATAATGCTGGGCAGTAGGAAGGCAGGTATAGGATAGAATGGATGATCTGGAGCTGAGAGAGAAGAAGCTGGTGGGGTGATTCAAGCTAGTTTAGGTGTTTGAGAGAGACAGTGATGGGATTTGTAGGTTTGATGGGCAGCAAATCTAGCTACCTTGTTGTAGGTAGATTCGAGTTTGGTCAGGAATGCTGAGTTAAGATTTGTGAAAATTTGAGAATTGTACATTAGACTGGGTAGAAGGTAGGTAAGAGGGAGAGTAATCTTGGCTTCAGAGTTAAGGAATTTCTTGTTACGGTAAAGGAGCCCTAGTTTTGAATGAGTCATTCTTGATACAGTTATTAACATGCAAGTCAAATTTAAGCTGATCGTCGATGGTCACGCCTAAGAGTTTAGCACTGGATTTTACCTGAACGGGCATGTTATTAAGGGACTGTATGGAGAAGGAGGGTTTAATATTATTGAACCTTTTAAGTAGGAAGAGTAAAAGCTTTGGTTGTTTAGGGTTAAGGATGAGCTGGTTGCTGGAGAGCTATGTTTCAACTAAGTTAAAAGATGCCCGGGTAGCTGAGAAGAGTTTAGAGGGAGAGTTGGCTGTGGTGATGACTGTAGAGTCATCTCCGTATTGCACTAAAGATGACTGAGGACAGGAGGTTTAGAGCTGATTAGCAAAGATATTAAACAGTAAAGGTCCTAGGATAGACCTTTGAGGTACACCCATTTTTACAGGGAGAGGAGGAGAAAGTGCAGAGTGCCATCTCACTGATTGAGATCTATCAGTGAGGTAGCTGGAGAACCATGCAACAGTATTAGAGGAGAAGTTGAGGTCATGCAGTTTCTGCAGCAGAATAGTGTGTGAGACAGTGTTGAAAGCTTTTGACATGGGAAATTTTGAACTGAATTTTGACAGAGTCGACATGGGGTGGTAAAGTATCAACCGCTGTGTTCCTAGCATCCATTGAAGAATCCTCATGTAAAATCTGGCTAAAGGAACTAGCGTTATTGCCACTGACATTGATCCTAGAGCTTGAAGGACTAAGCGGGCTGAATCCTTGGTACTGCAGATTATCTTCCTGCCCTGTGATCTTATAGTTTGAACCCTTGAGGGAGGCAGTGAAGCTATCATTGACTTTTGTGTTGAAAACTACTCCTATGACTTCCATATTTTGAGTTGGTTTTAATTGAGACTTGTTGTAGTTTATGGCTATTCCCAGATGAGAACAAGTCTGGAAAACCTGATCTTTTGCTCATATTAACTGATGCCTGGTTGGAGAG
This sequence comes from Protopterus annectens, assembly GCF_019279795.1. NCBI lineage: Eukaryota > Metazoa > Chordata > Ceratodontiformes > Protopteridae > Protopterus > Protopterus annectens. Next base: position 1,135,777,236 of record NC_056748.1, on the reverse strand, counting down.
GTAATGAGCCAGTCGTCTAGGTATGGAACATTCGGAATTCCTGCAGTCTCAAGTGAGCTGCTACTACTGCCATACCTTTGGTGAACACCCTGGGGCTGTGATGAGACTAAAGGGCAGAACTCAGAAGTGGTAATGATCGGCTCCCAGCCAAAAGCGTTAAGTATCTTCTGGATCGTCTGCTCATCTTTATGTGATAGGACTCATTCTTAAGGTGTGTCAACACATCCTATCATCCTTGCCCAGACAAGGGAGAATGGACTGAACTGTGACCAGCTTGGTGTGTCTAACTCATTTGTTCAAGTTGCTGAGATCCAAAACTGGACTCCAGTCCCCCGTTTTCTTTGGCACTAAAAAGAACCTTGAGTAAGTTCCAGATTCTATCTGGCATGGTTGGACCACTTGGAGGACTCTTTTTTTTCTAGCAGCTTTTGTATTAGAATTGCTCCTTCTTTCCTCTGATTGGGTGGATCATCAGGGATTTTCCTTGAGATTGGAGGTGAAGGGAAAAGGGTATTCTATTTAGCCTCTGGATATAATCATCTGCACCCAAGTATTGTTTGTTATGTCTAGCCAGGCTCTCTGGTACAGGGATAATTGACCCCTGATTGTCCAGAGGTGGGAAAATTGAGCCTCCTTTCATGAATGTTGGTAGTGTCTGTCCAACAATCATTCTCTGGAACCCTGGTTTTGTGGGCCTCCTCTGCCGCAGCAGCACTGACCATTGGAGTTCCCCCTTTTCCCCTGGGGGAAGTTCTTCCAAGTGTGTCCTGGAAAGGACCCTGGGATTTTCTGAACCACATCTTTTGACCACCTCATTGATTCTTTGAAAACTATCTCTGAGGGGTTGAAAAAGGTATGCCCACTGCAGTCAAGGTCTTTCCATCCTTCTCACACCTGGATAACGTGTCCCTCACTTTGAGGCCAAACAAAGATGTGCCATCAAAAGAAGCATTGATGAACAAAGACTTGAAGGGCTCCACAAAATCATATAAGTGCATTCAGGCATGTCTCCTGATGGAAATGCCTGAACCCGCTGCCCTTGACGTTCCTTTGGCTACATGCGAAATGAGCCTCATGGATGAATTCAAAATAGATTGCAGGGTAGCCAACTGAGAAGTCACGGATGATTGGACCTCTGCAGAAATAGATCCTGAGAGGGTATCTGACAGTTCCTTAATCAAATCCCTCTGAAACCTTGTAAAATGTGCCAAATAATTCAGTGACCTTAAGGCGAAGGTCTCTGATACATAGCACACCTCCCACACCTCTCCACTGCCCTAGACTCTCGGTTAGGGGGAAGAACAGTGGAATACTCTTTAGCAAGTTCCTTTTTGGTGGCCTCTGCCATGACCATGGCACCACTTTACCCCAAAACTCCTTATTCGCAGGTGATGCCATAATCTTGTCTAGTCTCCTAGATATGGGTTCAACTGTGTCAGGTTCCTTCCACACCTACCGAGAGACCAACTCAATATGCTCATCAGTGGGCAGAGTAACCCAGGAGGTAGACGGGCCAGTATCAAAGGCCTCCAGGAATACAGACTCCTTGGACGAAAGGCTGCTGGGCGTCCAGCCACCTATCTGTTTTAAGATCTCAAGGATGTCTCCAAATGAGACATTTCCAGGAGGTGACCGTGGGGACCCTTCACTTTCACCTAAGTCTGTATCCTGCATGGGTGACTCTTGACGAAAGTCCAAGTTTTTCCTCTTGCACTTCTTCCTAGTGACCTCTTCAGTGGGATGCTCTGAGGAGGTATCGGATGAAACTGTAATATCCTGCTGGGAAGCCTGGAGTTTTCGGACTGGCTGTCCCTGTGGTAAAGAGTGATGAGGCTCCAAGCGCAAAGATATCAAGGTAGAAGGTTGAGGATCTGAGTGGGCTGGATCCGTCCATTCTGCTGGGGCAGAAAACACCCTCGGCTCCAAAAAGACAAACTTTTGTATCTCTGTCCTCCCCTGCACCGAAGACAATCTCTCAGAGGTGGAAGCTGGAGCCGAGCTATCTAATGTTGAGGCTTCAAGGCACAGAGATGGCTCCGACAACTTCGGAGTCGACTCCAACACCTCGGATCTGACAGGAAAGCTTCAGCTCCGACAGCCTGCCGGATCCCACAGAACCGGAGTACTCAAGAGTAATCTTCAGATATGAAGATATGGCTATCTTCGGATCCAAGCCAGACACAACCAGAAGGCTTGGATCCTGGGACCCTGAAACAGTTGAACGAATAAGAGGAGGAACTTGAGTGGGGGTATGGTTGAAGGATGGACCTCCTGACCAGAAGGGGTAGGAGCTAAAAGGACACTGATCCGACTCTGTACCTTGGGGATCCTCCGCACCACTCTTTCCACATCTTCCTCTGTCAAACTTCTGGAAGACAGAGTCGAAATGATAGAGGGAGACTTGGATCAGTGATGCTCTAAAAAAGGGTGAGGGCACCCTTGAAGGCACCAGATAGACAACAAACACCTTGTTCTGGGTAGAGAAATAGGGCTCAAGGCAGCCAGATCTGAAAATTTTTTTGTTGGGTCAATCAATCTTTTTTGTTTTTCAGATCCGAGGGTGAGGCTGGATGCAGCTTAGAGTTTTTCCTGAATGACTAAAACTGGGACAGATGTAGATTTTTTGGAAGATTAAGTCGTCAACTCTTTGTTTTTACTTCTGAGAGACTGATCTCCAGATATAGCTTCTCCAAAGGCAGAAGGTAGTAAGCCTTTCAAAATAAGGCTATTCTTTCTTTCTACATGCTCCCTAGGATTAAACCCATAGCAGATGAACAATAGTCTAAAAGATGCAAAGGCCCAAGACAATAAACATACACAATGTGGGCATCAGGCACAGGAAGTTTGCGTCCACACTTAATGCACTTTTTAAATCCAGCGGGGCCTTTTTCTGCCATAGCTACAACTATAAAATAGCAAACTTAAGAAAGCACAGATTTTTTTTTATATTATGACAGAAAGGAAGAAAAACTACCACTAATGGTAATACCAAGTGTAGAGAGGAAAGAAAAATACTAACAGTATAGTTCAAGAGGAGGTAAGGGACAGGAACTATAGAGAATATAAGACAAATTAGAAAATATTAAGATTTAGAAGATAATTATATCACTTATCTGAAAATACGACGCTATAGTCAACCACGTCTTTCATGAAAAGCGGCAACAGAGATCTGAAGTAACTTAGGGTTGGTGAGTTATGGGTACGGGAGAAGCTCGAGAGTTTTTCGGTTGTCACAAGTTTTAGTAACAGCTGAGTCAGATCTGAACACATCAGCTAAAGATAGAATGAAAACTGACATCAGATCATTTGTTTTGGGAGTGAGCAACTTTAAAAAATTCTTATGGAGTACTCTGTCAGAAATATTGGGTGACCAAATGGATGTAACTAAGGAAATTATCTTTTGAGCTGGGATACAGGATCTGAATTAACTAGACATGGTATGGCCTTGTTAAGTTTAATTCTGGTACCTGCCAAAAAATCAGTAACTAGAAAATGGAAATTAAGTCTAAACCAGCTGTATTTCAATAGTGAATATTGTAACAGAGAAAATAACTGAAGTGGGATTTTAGAAAAAGAATCGGAGCAAATTCATAGGAAAAAATGGAAAATGTGAGAACAATACATGCAGAATAACGTTTGGGAAGAGGAGTGAGGTTTATGGAAGGCAGGAACTGGTTCATTTATGCAATATTGGATCGATAATTGCATAAATGTGAATTTGTTAACCTTGTTTGTTTACATTTATATAAATGTATGTTTGTTTAGGTCTTAACTGATAATTCAATAAAGGTGTTATAAAAAAAAAAAAGAAAAAAAATAACTAGTCCTGAATGGATGCTGGTTATAGTTGGCACCAACTAGAGAACCTTTCCCATTTGTAATATTTGATTTTCTAGTAGTTTCTTGCCTTCATTAGTACCTGCTACACACCCTCAGTAAACAGTTCTTAAACGGTATTAAGACCCTTGCGACTCCCCCCACCCTGGGCCAGTGATCAAGGAGCCTCAATCCTCACCACTGATACTGGTGGGGAACACTCACTGTGAGAAAAATAATCACACACACTGTTTTCAGATGTAGCTCTCTCCAACAAGTACAATTTCCCTTAAAAGCACATAGGGAATGCATACTCCAGTCCTGGGGCTGGGCTTTCTCTCGAGGTCCCAAATAAGACTCCTCACTGACCACTATAGAGCTGAGTCCTTAGTTGGGTGTTCCAAGCCAAGTCCTCCACCACCCTCTCTGTGAAATCAGTGCTCTCAGTGTCCCTGTTCAAAGTAGCTGTCAAACACACTCTCTGAGATATGATTTTCTCGCACACACCCACACACACACACACACTTGTGAAAGGTTGGCACAGCTTACCCGCTCTGCTAACTCCACCCAGACTATACGGTAGATTTACTGCCACCAGAACACCCAAAGCCAGCTACTTTAAGACTCTTACTAGGGTATCAAATTACACTTAGTAAAATTAATACTTATTTGTATGGTAGTGTTTAACCAAGCACTAAGAATTTCAGGAACCTGGAGTCACAATGTCAATCACAAAAAATATAAAAACACCACAGATGGAAAGACTCGGACAGATACAGAAAAAAAAAGAAGTTATGTACTCACCATAACGTTACATGTATGTAGTCCATCTCGCCGAACATTATTACATGTGGGTTCGGAGCCGATCCTCGGCTCCGACTCGGCCACTTTTAGAAAGCCTGAAAACTTCTGATTGACTCGTGGCTAGGAGGTATCCCATGGTGCATGAGCACACTCCCCAGATATTGTTTGCTGCTAGTCTATATAAGGAGAAAAAGTAGAAAAAGAGAGCAAAGGTACGGAAGAAAAACCCTAATAAAAGTGTCCTTTATGGTAAAAAACCACCATAGAAAACTGTTTTCAGATGCTCCAGGAGGGGGGCTGGTGGGTGGGTTCGTAATGATGTTCGGCAAGATGGACTACATACATGGAACATTATGGTAAGTACATAACTTCTTTATGTTATGTAGTCCTATCTCGCCTCCATTATTACGTGTGGGACAGTGTCCGTAGCATCTTGTATGGGTGGCTCACTGGAAACTACTCCTGAGTACCGTGGAACCAAATGAGGCCCTACCCCTGGAAGTTGGGTCCAATTTGTAATGGGTAATGAAGGTATGAGGGGTAGGCCATGTTGCTGCTGCACATATATCATCAATAGGAGTCCTGGCTTGGAAGGCAGCAGAAGTAGAGAAGTACCTGGTAGAATGCGCTCTGACTTTAAGGGGTAACTCTCTTCTTTCAGAAATATAAATGAAAGAGATGCAGTTAAGAAATCCAGTTTAATAGTGTGACCTTAGAAACTGGCAAACCCCATTCTTGTTTCAGCAAAGGGAACGAATAGCTGGTCTGATAGTTCTGTGGATGTAGAAATACAACTGCCTGTGCACATCCAATTGGTGAAATCTATACTCTGCTTTATTGGTGTGATTGGGGAAGAACACTGGCAATTCGATAGTTTGATTCAAGTGAAAATGGGAGCAGACCTTGAGGATAGAGAAAGGATTTGTCCGGAGAGAGACCTAGCTTTGTGAAAAATTAAGTATGGAGGTTTAACTGATAGGGCTTGTAGTTCCGAAACTCGTCTGGCTGAAGTTATCGCCACCAGAAAAAGAGTCTTCCACGACAGAAATTTCAATTGACAGCTATGGGCTGGTTCAAAAGGTGGCGAAGGGAGTTTAGAAAAGACTAGATTTAGATCCCAGGGAGGGATGGGATCTTGAACGGAGGTCTTAACATCATAGAACCTTTGAGAAAAGCCTTGCAAAGTTTGTGGGACTTAAGGTTAGAATCATTAATTCCCACATGAAAATTAGATATCGCTGCTAGCTGATCTCTGACTGTAGCAGCTGCTGATCCCTGGTGAAAAAGTTCTGATCGGAACTCTAAGACAATAGGAATAGGAGCTGTAAATGGATTAACCTTTCTGCTGTCTGCCCATATAGAAAATCTCTTCCATTTGCTGTTATACAATTTTCTAGTCAAGGGCTTATGAGAAGAGGTAATGATATGGATTACAGCTGGAGACAGATCGTAAAGCCTGACTAATGATGGAAATGGAGCAGCCATGCTGTCAGTTTGAGAGTGTGGAGACAGGGATGAAGAGAACCTGACGTGTGTCAAGAGGTCTGGAACTGGGTCCATGGATAGTCTAACAGATGAGGCCCGAGGAAAGGGAACCAAATCTGATGAGGCCAGTAAGGAGTGATGAGGATCATCTTGCTTCCTAACAACATAGCTTTCTGTATAACCTTGGGAATGAGTGGAAAAGGAGGAAATGCATAAAGAAGTCCCGGGGGCCAATCGTGGACAAGTGCATCTCTCGGAGACTCTCCTGGAGGGGGAATGAGGGAGAAAAAGTGCTGCATTTGGCATTGATAGGGCTGGCAAAGAGATCGCAGCAGGGTTGTCCCCATTTGTGGAAGATCTGACGGGCCACTTTCCAGTTCAAAAACCATTCGTGAGGTAACACAATTGTCCTGCTTAGCTTGTCTGCTATCACACTGGATGTCCCCGGGATGTGTGTTGCAATGAGAAAGCGTTGGGAAGAAATTGCCCAGTTCCAAACTTGCAGGGCCTCTCGACATAAGGGGTAAGACCTGGTTCCTCCTTGCTTGATTAGATACCATACCACTGACATATTGTCCGTCTGGATAGCTATCACCCCTAGAGGGAGAGTCGTGAAGTGCTTGCAACGCTAGAAGCACTGCTCTCATCTCTAGGACACTGATATGCAGATGGGCCTTGTGATCTTGCCATGTGCCTTGGACAGTCTTGCCTAGATAATGCCCCCCCCACCCCCACCCTGAGAGGCATCCGTGGTCACAATGGCAACGGGTTTGTGCGGTACAAAGGGAGTCCCTGTGGAAAGGTGACCTGGCTGAATCCACCTTCCATCCTTTTTGCAAGAATCTGTGATTAGTATCTGATGATGCAGGGGCAACTGCTGAAAAGATCACTGGGAAGACAGAAGTCATTGGAGTATTCTCATATGTAGTCTTGCTAATGATACCAATGTTATAGTCGATGCCATTGTTCCAAGAAGTTGTAACACCACCTTTGCTTTGACTCTTCGAATGGGAAGTATCCTGTAAATCTGCTGTGAAAGATTTTGTATTCTGTCTGTT